>NW_020450827.1:3203080-3416097 GCF_003343035.1 Apteryx rowi | reverse complement strand
CCGGGCGGCGGGGAGCGGGGGGAGGCGGGGAGCGGGGCCTGGGCCGCGGCGATCGCTGCGGGGCTGCGTGCGCGCGGCGGAGCCTTCCTCCCCCTCCTCCTCCTCCTCGCCGGGCCGCGGATGCTGCGCTTCGCCCCGCGGAGCTGACCGCAAATGCACCGTCTGGATGTTTCCTCTTCCAGCGCGTAAAGTACGCTGTTCAGATGGGCGTGGAATAATCCTTCAGAATTTTGCAATTTAAATATCGCATTTAATACTGCTTTGAATGCCTGTGTCCCACCTGCTAGGAGCTCTGCTGCCGGCTTTGAATAACTTTTAACGTTTCGATATGATCAGAGCTGAAACGAGGATGGAAAGTGCTGACAGCGCCAGGAATAGGTTGCCTTGATGTAGATCTAAAGTTTCTGCCTTTTTCGTAGCTGACGTGAAGCTGTTTGATGTGCGGATTTGCTGACCTCGAGCAAAACAGCAATAAGAACGCTCTTTTTTGTCGTCATTTTGTTTTGCATAGAACAAAACTGTTATCCTCTAGAAAACTACATTTGTCTCGGTTGGAATTTACTTTGCAGCAGAAAAAACTTAAGGGACTTTTATAATTCCAGAACTTTGGTGGGAGTTGGAACGCGCCCCCCAGGAGCCTGGAAGCACTAGTATTGCTTAACGGGTATGCAAACAAACTCCCTCGGCCAAGCTGTGATCTCGCTTTAGCTACTTGTGATGTGTTGCTAAAGAAGGTCAGAGGGCCGCTATTTTGAGTGCAATCTTGTTATCTCCAGGCAAGTATGCTTTTTTACATATAATGACCCTTCTAAAGGGCTCCTCCAATATTACCTTTGAGTCAATGACTTGAAGTGTCCTTGCTAGATAGCTGGAACATTTATCTTGTACCGCTCATCGTGAAGCAGCTCGAATGAAATGCAACAGCAAAAAATAAGATCTATTATCACCAGTGAAGAACAGCTCCTCCGGGTGCTGAACGTGACATCTGTTAGCAATAGAAAGTAGTTACAGGAGACAAAGAATTTCCCAAAACTGTTCAAGTCGAGCCTGGTAGGAGGTTACCTGGTAACAGTCCCACTGCCATCAGAAAAACCCTACAGGTCCGCTTTCCGTGTCGGTAAATCCCAGTGTCAGATTTGTCTTTCCTCCTCTGAGATCAAGGCTTTGTGTTTTCACTGCCGGGGAAGCGCCTGGGAAAGCACCATCACTGGAAAGCCAACGCAGCAAAATTGCTCTGCTCCTGCTATTTACTGGTGGTCTTAGCCTGTCCAGGGCCCCGTGCAGTTGCTGCTCTCGAGCGGGGGGATCCCCGCGTCTGCTCGGTCCTTCAGGTAGCCTCTCCGGGAAAAATAATTTAGCAATAGGTATTACATTCTGCAGAGCAGCTGCGTCTTTTGAAAAGAGCTTTTGGTGTATTAAAGGAGACGAGTGAAAATGAGTTGTAAACCTCAGGGCTGTTTTTAAGATGGGACCCGGGAAGCCGTAAGCTGGTTTGCTTTGTACTTGTTTCCACTTTGCTCTGTTTTGACAGTGGAAAGAGAGAGGCTGGTTTCGCTTTCTGGCCCTCTAACCCTTGCACAGTATCGCAGCTTTGACGTTTTCCTCTCCGCTGGCACGAGGCAGTGTTTATAGCTGAAACTGTGCTGTGTATTGAGACCATTGTGCAAGAACGTTTGAACACTGATTTTTGTCAAACTGCCATGCAACACAATCTTTTTCTCAAAAGGCATAAGGCAATATCTTTTCACTCAAATGAGTGAACACCATCAGATCTCTCTGCTTAAAAGACAGGGAAACGGGTACTGGTATTATTTGTGCTTGGTACCTGTTCTCTTAGCTCAGAGGACTTAAATGCTAATAGCTGTTGCTGCTAATGTGCAGATATCGGAGATCAGATGATTGAAACAAATTCTAGTTTCTTCTCGTTACCATACGGATCCTTTTCTCACTTGCTTCTTGTAGACTCTGTTTTACTTGATTGATAGACTCATTCTTCATGTAAAACGGGAGGTAAATGCCTTCTCCCTTGTGCTTAGGCATCCCTTTGAATCCCATTTTCTCTTCCAGCTTCCAAAGAGAAGAGTAAAGGTGCAAAAAAAATTTTTCACAATGTATGCAGAACTCCTGAACCCTTCTGCGGTTTTATTGGGATTTTAATGTCATTTTTCAGTAATGGTTTGTACTGTCTGTGACTCGACAGTGAGGACAGAGGGTTTCTTCCTTTTCTGGCCTTCTTCTGCTAGGACGTTGCACCAGTTCGGAGATCCAGGGGGTTTCTCGGACGTCTCGTGGTCTGGCCTTGTGGAAGGGGAGGAGGGCAAGTCTATTTAGAGGCAGGCTTGTCTGGGCCGCAGATCGCACCCGCTTGTCACCTGCGGCTTTGTTTACCCACTTCTTTGTCACCGGCAGGCAGTGTCTTGGTGGAAAACACTGTCCCTGTTAGAGAGGCAGCAGCTGCGAGGGCGGGTGGAAGCGGGCCGTGCGGCGGCCGCGCTCCGCGGCATCCTTGCGCCATGGGCCGGGCGGGCGAATTTTCCCACCGTGCCGCGTTCGGCACCTCGCTGCACCCGCGGCCGCTGGGGACGCTCATTTCTGACAGGGAGAGGGGCGAGCGTGCTTGCAAGGAGTGCTGCTTACTTGATACGAGGCCTTCAAGAGTTGCCTTTCTGGCAGTCGGTGTTGAAAAGTGAGAGCTTTCCATGCTGAAGAAGGGATTTGGTGAGGAGGGCTCTTGTTTGCTCCAGCCCGGCTCTGCAGCGGGCTGGCTGCATGAATTTATCTGGCTGCATCTGTATTGCGTTTCTATAAAAAAGCAATAGACTCTAGCTTCCGAGCCTCGCGATTCTGCGCTTCCAGGCATTTTGCAAGGTTTCCCTAGTGACATACAGGGCTTTGAAGATGCCGAGCTAAGTGAATGCCGTGTACGCAAACGCTAGTGCTGACCCCTGTCCTTCAGGTCTGCTTGGGAGGGTGAAGGGCTGGGGGGAGAGGTGGTCTGGCGCGTGCTGAAGAACAGGATGGAGGAGCGAGGACTTTGCTATTTGGCCTGGGAGAGAGCGCGGGATGTTAGCAGCCTCGGGGCTGCTGCGAGAATACGTTTCAGCCTTCCATGCTGTTTAATACTCAGCTTTATGAGGGGCTGCCAACAGGCGTGCCGTGTTATCCGGTACTGTTAATTGTGGCAACGGGAGGTTGGACTGATTGCACTTCTAATGGAGCTCGTTATGACCGGCGGTCAAAGTTAATCCCTTCCCCAGCTTCTGGCCTGCCCTGGAGCTGATGAAAGAGGAAGGGGCTGCTCGTGATCTCCTTCAGACAGCGTCCGACTACTCCTTTTTGCAAAATGCACACGCTCCCCTTCGAACTGCTCGTTTTCTTGCTCGTCTGTGGTGATGCCGGAGACGTTTGATCCCAGGGGAAAACGCAATCGATTGAAGGACTGGCTGAGCTGGCGTTGCCCCGATCCTCCTAGGACTGCAGGGAGCATCTTCGCCTCCCAGTCTGCACAGAGGTGTGGGCAACACGGTGGAGCAAGCACCGAGACTCTGGATGCTCAGGTGAAGCCCCCCAAACGCAGGTTTGTCCAGAGCTGGCTTCTATGTACAATCCTTATTTAAGGGCTAGACGATTTATTTCCATCTGGCCTGGAGGGTTACTTTTTCTAAGCTCAGGGCTCTCTGGGCAGCGTGCGAGAAGTCGCTGTTGCCTCCAGGCAGATGGCTGACCGTTTGCTGAAGTATTCTCGCTGCGTCGTACAGGGTCTGGGAGCTTCTTATCTAGTTCCCTCTTGCCGCTTCAGCGGTTTGCCGTCGCTTCCGACCACGTTTTGTTATTGTGGGTAATAAGGTCGCTGTAAGGCAGCCTGATGGAGGGAGGCCGCGGCACGTGGGCAGCGCGCGACAGCTGCTCCTGCCGCCTCTGCTGCCCGTTCCAGGCTGAGCTCAGGGCTCTCGCTCAGCGCTCACGCGAGCTGTTTTGTCCCAAAAGCGGTGTCTCTACTTGCACATCTGAAGCCCCGTGAGCACGACGGACAGTTCTTGTGCACGGAGGGATGCTCGCTGCTGCGAAGAGGAAAGTCACGTTTCCCTTCCCAGCTGGGCCATTCCGCGTCCTAAACGGAGGACTCATTTCCCTGTCTGTAAACCGCATATAACGCATTAGGTGGCGAGAAGATCGTTTCATCCTCCTGCCTGCTTTTAATTAACAGATTTCTCTTTAGAACAAGTACGTGGTAGTCCCTAAGTTCGCAGTGGTAGCTGTGACTTAAGCTATCGATTCGCGATTGTCAGGATTACATCTGAACGTACCGGCTGAGAGCTGCGTGCCTGCTTTCTGTGTCCGATTAGTTCAGATAGAGCCAAAGGGACTGATAGAGGAATCTGAGCAAGAGCGTGGTATCGCCTGATTAGCAAATTAACCAGCCTAGTAGGATTTCTTTCAGATGATGTCTTGGAAAAACATACATAACTCCAGAGGAACTGAGGGTCAGAAGCCGTGAGCCTTGGTGTGATGCAGGCTCTCGTTTTGGTGGACAAAAATAGACTTTTCCTGCACTAACCTTCCGATGTGAGTCGAGTACAGATTGCCGCAGAGCTGTTTGTTCCCTGTCTCGTTTCTCACAACTCTCCCAATTAACAACAGATTGAAATGTCTGTGCAGAATCCTGCCGACGCCGCTCCAAGATGGGAGAGCGTCTTTCAAACGCCGATTCCAGGAGGTACTTAGGAGCTCCGCTCTCTTGTTCCTGTAAATGCTTCTCTGTCTCTGCAGGGACAGCAGAGTCTGCCGGCTCGGTAAATGCCACGGTAGCAAAGAGATGCCCGTTAGATCCAGGAGAACCTAGCACTAAAGCCTATCTCCAAAATATTTCCATGTTAGAGGGGGAGGCAGGTTGCTGTCTTAGCAGTAGGAAATCCTGGGGGAATGCCAGGACTGGCAACCTGTTTTTGTGCTCTTTTGTATATAGTAGCTTCTGTAAAGGACTTGGAGCATTCACCCTCTAGATTTCCTGGAATAAACAAATCCCGGAGCGGACGGTGAGTTGGGGGCCGGGCAGAGCAAGAGCCGCTCCGCCGTCGAGCCGGTGCTGCCCTGTGCCCAGTGAGTCACGGGGATACGTGACTTTGCATGAATCACGTCTGCTGACACAGAGCTCGGGTTGTTTTATCAGGCCGTTGTTCTGCTAAATGCAAACCCTGCACGCCTCCGATGGGATCCCGCTGACGGGCTGAGCTCGCTTGTGTTCAAAACCGAGCGGCTCGGTTCGGGCATATGAGATGGCAATGGGTGTTTTTCAATTATTTCAGCCACGGTGCAAATGCTTACGCGTTTTGTGATGTTATCTGCCACTGGCCTCCATTTATAGGCATGCCCTAATTTCTGTGCGTGCTTTGAACTAGAATGTGTTTTTTCGGGGTGGGGAGGGAATTCCTTGTCAACAAAAGTGAAAGCTGACCTTCATCATTGTTTTTTGAGACAATAAACCGAGCAGGCACCCCTAGATGCTGTCTTGCTGGGATATCTTGATGGAGGGACATGAGAGACTTAAATTTAATTGCTTTGTTGTCTGTTGAGCCTGTTTTGGGGTGGAAGATGGTTATAGGAATAATTTCCCAACCAGAGAAGTTCAAGCACTTTGCTCTACATCTGCCTATGAACTAAGCTACTTTGTGCCCACTTCCAAAAAGTCGATGCTTTTCCGTGACCACAGTACAAATCAAGCCTGGACACTTGGGTACCTTCCTTCTAGTGTCTCCAAATTTTTCTCCCTTCAGTGTGTTGAACTGCAGAGCCGGGCACTGCTGTGTAGGAAAGCAGTGAAGAAGGGGAGAGGGGAAGGGAGCAGGCGGTTTTCCCGGACATAATAAGTAAACCTCCTTTTGAAAACCATTGCAATTTTCATAACTGAGACTATCGCGTTTATATTCCCTTAGATTAATTATATTGGCTTTGATCCTGCACATATCGGAGATGATAGCTGTCTGGGCTAATGATCCTGCTGGGCATGGTGTGTGCTCGGAGGTGAGAATGAGAGAGGTTTTTGCACAATTCGTCCCGGTTTTTCTAGCTGTCGGCTTTATTGCCTCAAAAGACAACGTTATGTTTCTCTTTAGCAGTGTATTAGCATTTTCTGTCACTGCTTTTTGTTAAAATCTGGCAGGAAGTCCAAATAAAATGAGGCCTCGCTTCAAGAAAGGTGCACAAATAATGGGATTTCTTGAACTAATGTAATCTACCAGCCTTGAATGCTTAACTCTATGTCTGTATTGGGCAGAAAATTTTTGGCTGGGAGATATCTGACTTGTTTCTATGACAACTGAGATCATGTCACGGATACTTGGGCAAAAAACAGAGTGCTCGTAGCTTCCGCTGTGAGACGGCCATTTGAAATATAAGCACAAATTTCGCACTGCTTGCTCACAAGCGTTGTTTAAAGAAACCTAAGACGGTTCATTTTTCCATTAACTTTTTTTAGGGGACAAAATACTTATTCGCAAATGTTGCTTAGATGTGCAGATTTTACAAATATAACAAGCAAGTAGGTATCCGGATTTTTTCCTCTGTCTCCTTTGCTTTGGCAATCAGGAGAAACCGCCCTTGAAGAGACCTGTGGTTTTTATTCTTTCTTCTCATCATTACTAATGTGAAAATGAATGGATTAAGATAAAACCTACACTGCCATCTTGACTTTATTCTTGTATTAATTATCCCCTTGATTGCTCAAAAAGCCCTCGACATTGAGATGAGAAGTTGGAGACAGAGCGCTGGGCTCGCCTAAAGTCCTGGACAGGCAGATTTGTGCAGAAAGAGCCCTTAAATATAGTAGGTCCATGTTGATAACAAAAGCCAGTAAAGATGCTGCGTCTGCTTGTGCTTTAACAGATTTAATGTTTGCCCTGTAATCCAGAGAGCTGGAGCAGTGCCGAAAGGTTTGATTTGTCTGTGCAGCATCTAGTTCAACTAGAGCCTGGCCCAAGACTGAAGCTTTTATGTCCCAGTGTTATATTGGGCTTGGTGCTGCTTCAGAGTCATAAAAGGTTAAAGCATGGCAAGATGTGTGCGAGGATCAGCCTGTGGCTAAATGGCTTCGATTTTAGGATGAGCTCCAGTTATGAAAATGGAGGAGGCTTTGCACAGGTAGCCGTGGATGCTTCTGTACTCTTGGGCTTTTTTGGCTGCATTTGTTAAATGCACAGAAGAGGCCCGTTGCAGCGTTAAGGAAGGACTATGGTCTAGCGGCTGGGAAAAGAGGCAAATCACGATTTCTTGGTTAACTTGCTGTAAATTGAATATATTTATCATCTCTTGTTTGCATAGTCTGTCGCAATGAAGACTGTTAGATGGTGGTTTGGGGGTTTTGCTTATTTTAGTTGAAACTTGAAGCCCATTGCAGAGGCTTAGCAGGAGGTGATTAGCGCTCTGAATAATTCATGGCTTCGGTAGAAATGCTAGGATTAAGGGTTTGTAGAGAATTCTTCCTGATGGACATCCGAAGACATAATGATATACCCCAAATCACATAGAGAGACTGCCTGTTGCTGGAAGCCTGGAATCCCAGTTTCCTGCTTCCAATCACAAGATCACATCTCGCCTTGAAGATAGAAAAGAAAAAGCAAGAGTCGCCCTGGGGTCCCTTTTGCAGGGTGAGCAATTCTGATAAGTAAGGAGTCCATGTGCAGCATATTGAGACGCTGATCTTCTAAATGTATCTTCTAAAACCTGAAATGTGAAACTCTATCTTCTATATTGCATTTATCAGACAACTTAAATGCTTAAAAGAGATACTGATGTACTTCCAGGTTTGTGCAGTGCTGGCTTCTGATGGCTTGCTTATAATGTGCATTTAAAGCAAATCCATCGACCCTAAATCATCAATGACCGACTGCCGCCTATGGGACCCCACCTCCCCAAAATGCTGAGGTTGTGCTGACGTGCCTGGATGCGGTGTTTGCTGCCTATGGCTTGACGTAGCCCAGGTCTGCCCCTTGCAGTCGCAAGCTCTTCTCCTGCCGAAGTCCTGCTCTGCAAGGAGCACGGATTTGCGGCTGCAGGAGCCCTTGGTGAAGAGCACGTAGCGGCATCCGTGCCGGTTTGCGCTCTTGCTTGTGGCGGCAAGCTACTTTGTGGAAAGTGTGGCTCACTGACGGCTCTCCTTTGCGGACGGGGATCTGTGTGGCTCAGTTTGAGGACAGGCGAGATAGCGATGGAAGCACGCGGGAGGTTGTTGCCATGGCAATGCCACAGCTGGATGAAGTAGACCAGACCGGAGTGCATCATGCTCAGGCTTAAACAAGTTATTTAGCACCTCGCTCAGCTGCTTAAACTGATGATTTGTAGGCTGATGGTTGCAATTTGCATAAAAGGAATAAAAATAGTGTCAATTACTGAGTCTTCTCCATAGCCTGTATCTAGCACAACGTCCTATATAAACCCAACTCCCTGTTTCAGGGAGCAGTCTAAGTAGGGAGAAAAGCTGATCTCCAATACTGAGTTGTTTTCAAAATGAAGATGTTAAAGTTTATGTTATCCATCAGTTTGACTGGTGACTTCTTCCATCAGGGAAAATGTTTTCTTCCAGCTCCCATCAGGCTTAAATGGAACAAGCAAGACGTGGCAGGAGTGAGCGTTGCCCCCTCACAATGTCTCTTTATCTTGACAAACTCCTTCACTGCCGCCTTTGTGCTCTCGGGAAGTAACACGGCAATGTTAGCTGGAGCCGTGGGTACTGCGTATGTGTTGCACAAGCTCTCCTGTTCCCACTGCTGGAGACGACGTGGGGAATAACGGGATGCGTGTACCACTGGACTGACCCAGTGAGGCTTTGCCCCTCTTCTTAGAGACTAAAACGCTGTGCCTCACAAGGTACGGCTTGGCGTCACCCCGAAGGCAGTGGATCAGGTAACCGATGATGATGATGATTATCAGTTTAGCTGCAACGTCAGGGTTAGTGCAGGGAGTTGATGGCCGGGGTACGGGAGGGATCTGGACTACCCCTTTCAGCAGCGGCCAGCTTGGCTCGGTTGCAACATCACATTCCTCTGTCGCTTTTTGAGCTATGCAGTTGCTTTTATGCTTTTTTTCTCAGCCTGGATTGGAAGGAAGAAGTCATTAGTGCTCTTTCCCTTTCTTTGGCTCTCTGAGCACTTTGCGAAGCTTCTGATCCTGTGGGCTACAAGCAAGGAATAATTTGCCTGCTTTGCACTTAGCCCTGAAATGTCAGTGCTTTCCCAAATGGCACAGCTGGGGAATAAAATGCAGGGATGCTGGCTTGGATCTACTTTCTCATCTCAACATTCAGTCCTTTTATTGCATGGCCAGCAAGCCTTGGACTTGTGTGAGATGATGGATACTTGTATTGCATTAAAAATTGCACTTAAGGTTTTTGGTTTTAGCCTCTACAGACGGATGATCGTTGCCCTTCTGTGCCCTAAGTACCTAAGCGCATGCGACCGGTGCGATGCCAGGCACTTCGCTCAGCCCCGGAAATGATCCTCTGACAACACCATGGTATTTTTAGCTGCCTCCATCTGACAGCGTCTAGCTGTCCTCATCTGTTTTAAGCACCTGGCCTACAGCCATTGATACCTTACGGCTCGGCAGTAATTATCCTTTCTTGCCTTGAATGAGGGTGCTGCTCAAGCCTTACTGCCCTAGTGAACTGCAGATACCCCTCGATTCGCTTATGCCAAACCAGCGCCAGCGGACGTTTGCTTTGGGGCTCTCTGAGCACGGGGCACCGCTGTCCGGCAGCCCCGGAGGCCCGCGGGAACCCAGAGCGATTAAGTAGCTTTGTTTGCAGAGATTGCAACGGTTGTCAGCTTGGCTCCCTCCCTGCTCTTCCTGCAAACATGCTCCCTTTTCCGGGAATTTTAAAATAGCACATGATCAAACGCCCTGGGCTCTGTGTGCCTGATGCGCAAGTGCTCCCCAGGGAGGGGAGTTTTTCTTCCTCATTTTCAAGAGCTAGCAAGGAGCAGGATGAAGCTCTGCTGATAAAATGGTTGGCAAAATGTAGAAATTTGGATTTGTCCTGTATTGAAGAGCTGGACTGGAGGAAAAACTGCCACTGGAGAGGGCAAGGGACTGACTGGGAGTCAGGAATCTGTTTTAATCCTCTTTCCACCACTGCCCTGTTGCGCAGCCACAAGTAACCTCCTGCCGGCCTTGCCTGTATTTATTTAGGCAGCCCCCTAAGTACAGGACTTTGCTCGGAGCTCAGTGCTGGGGCAGTGCAAGGGGCAGGGAGAGCGTGTGCTGTATCTTTCCAGCACATCAGGTTTCCTCCACGGCCTGGCCTGAGTGGTGGTTGGGCTTGAGCGATAAGCCATGTTCTTCCTCTTCAGCTTTCTGAGCATGGCCTTGGCGTTATTTTTAGCGCCTACATGTAAAGTTAGTACTTGAAAAGTCTGTCTGGAAGCCTCGAGCCTGTCTACGTGGAGGCCTTTCATTCTGTCTAACATGGGCAATGCTGCATACTTGGAGATCTGCCTGGGGATTGGGAGACCTTGCAAAAATTCCTGCTAACAAGCCTGTGTCCCTTAAACACTTGCTGCACTTGGAGATACTTTTTAATCAACTGTGAGGCATCTTTAACTCTTCAAAGGGATTGGATCCTTTTCTGTAGCTGCTGCTGAGATGGCCAGGGCAGTAAAACCCCTTCTGCCTATCACCTGAAACACCTGATGTTATTTTTTTGTGGGTATAACCCCATGTAATCCCCAGACAATTTTGTCGTTGTCTTTCTCCCGTTTAGCCAGAAGGAGAGTGGTGGTAGGTATTGCATCTATGGGGCTGATCTGAGTTGCTTTAAAGAGTCCTAGCACCATATCTAGCAAAGCTCTGCATCTCTCTTTCGCTTGCAGGAGTCAGAGTCTGAAAACAAGCTAGATGGAGAGACAGCATCTGACAGCGAAAGCAAATCTGAATTTGGAGGATCACCTCCGGTGCCGACATCCGATGACACTCCAGAGGTCCTGAACAGAGCTCTCTCCAACCTGTCCTCAAGGTAGCACGGAGCACAGTCCTCCACTGCTGCTGGGGTCCTGGCAGAAGGTCCCGCAGCGTTCGCTGCGGCTTCCCTAGCCGAGACAGCGTCTTGTCGGCTGACGGAGGCTGAAATAGCTGCACTCTGCAGCACAGCGCTCTCCGTCCCTGGCATGCAAGCAGCAAGGTGCCCACAAGGCCACAGGAAGGAGAAGCTGATACCAGTGCTAGCGGGAGAGCAAAGGGCAGCGCTCCCAGCTCCATGCTGTTGCGCGTGGGTGAGGATCAGTCACAGACGAGCGCTGCAAGGCCGCTGCCTTGTCGAGTGCTTGGTCCTCGCAGGCGAAATGAGGTCTGGGTGGGGGGCACATCACATTTAGCTTAGCCAGAACTGTCTGCGAGTCCCTTTTATTTTGGCAGATGATCTCAGTGAAGACTTCCAACGGTGATGATTTTTAACCGCTAGTCTGACCTACTTTTGCAAGAATGCATGAGAAAAACTTGCTGATAAGGAGTAGATTAAGGAACAAACTGCAAATGTCTTCCGTGGGCTGCTTCAGGGGGAAGAGCATCTAACTCGTATCACAGGAGAAAGCATCTCTCCTGTGTGTGCTGTGAGAATGGGAGAGACTCCAGGCAGAATCTGTTGGAGAATAGTGAGGATACAACACACTAGGGCCAATGTCTCCTCTTCAAAAGTAGTGTGGGGTGGTGGTCCCTGTTTCATTGACTGGGAATTAATCAAGCAGCCTGTCCGAGGTGTGGGAAGCCTGTAGGAGAGCAGGAACAGACTCTCCCTGGTCCCGTTTCAGTGCCCTCGGAGTTGCTCCGCACCGGAGTAATGCTTTCTGCATTTAGTGAGGTTTGTAGCAGGGAAGACTGAATTGAGCTGTAGCCTTGCAGATGCTGCAGCCAGGCCTTGGTCAGTGGATCAAGCTCTCCCTGCGGTGCAGAGGGGAAACTCAGCGTTTTCAGGGCTCAGTTTCTGGCCTGTGGTGTTGCCTGGAAGATGTGCAGAGGAGAGAGCAGAGCTGCTGTCCTGCTTCCTTTGTTCTGACTCTCTCTAACCTCTTTCCTTCTCTGTGGCCTAGATGGAAGAATTGGTGGGTAAGAGGCATCCTCACGCTGGCGATGATCACCTTCTTCTTCATCATCATCTACTTGGGACCCATGGTCTTAATGATGATAGTAAGTGCTCCAGAGAGATGCCCTAATGTTGGCAGCAGCAGGGGGGATGGCTGCTGGGACCATCACTGGTGCAGGAAGTTCAGAGCCTTGTGTTTCTGTGGTCCGTGTTCAGCTCGCTGGACTTCCCCATGGAGGAACGAATCTGTGACCGCCTGCCCTGGCGGTCCAGCGTTTGGCTGCAATTGAAACCAACACAGGAGGTTGTTAGAAACCTCCTGCAGAGGAAAGGGGAGGGAAGAACAACATGGTGAGCTTCACGGGTTGGATTAGGAGAGTTCTGCCAGCCTGATAACACCTGCTAAAGTATCATTTGCTATGCACATGCATGTTTTTTATCTCCATGAGGAGAGAAGTGTTTAATCAACAGGTGTTACAGCTTCCTGATGTCTGTTCGTGCAGGTGATGTGCGTCCAGATCAAATGTTTTCACGAGATTATTACTATCGGCTATAACGTGTATCACTCATATGACCTGCCGTGGTTCAGGACTCTCAGTTGGTGAGTAGGGTGACTGCTTCCCTCTCTGTTCTTGAGTGCAACGATACATTTCATCTCATTGTGGAGGAGAGGCAGGAAGGGGATCATCTAGCAACCTCCAAAACAGAGACCATAGGGTTGCTGTGAATTGTCCAGCTTTGTGTGTTAGCAGCTCTTGTAAGGAAAATGCCCCCACAAATCCAGATAGATTGATATCTTGATAGAGGCTGTAATGATAAAGTTTGTCCCGCTGTTTATGAAGTGCTGAGATTGGAATCCCATGATCCGTGCAAGGGATGGCATGGATGGCTGTCACCACTTGGAGACGGACATGGTTGCTCACTTGGCATGGGAGGCTTATTGTAGGTGGTTGTGAAACACTGCTGAACACCGGGGCATAGCTGGGCTGAGCAGCGCCGGATACCAGACAGAGCAAGGCTGTGGCGAGGGGAGGAGCGGTGCTTTTAGGATGCACAAGCTTCCAGAGGCCTGTTGAGGAGTGCCACCTAAAGGCAGAAAGTCCTTGTGCATCAAAAGGCCCAAACCAATTCCAAACAGGATATGATCCACCAAGAAATGGCATTGGGTGGTGCAACTGCTAGTTTAAATGAAGGTGTCATTTCTAAACTGGGGGGAATGAAGTTTGGGCCGTCACTTTCAGGAAGGCTGTTTACAGTGTATCAGACCAGTATAAAGACCTTGGGGATCAGCCCCTTTCTCTGTTTCTCCAGAACGCTTTTAGGGTTCATGCTAACGGGCATGTGCATCCGTCCACAGGTACTTCCTGCTCTGCGTAAACTACTTTTTCTATGGCGAGACTGTAACAGATTATTTCTTCACCCTGGTTCAGAGAGAGGAGCCTTTGCGAATTCTCAGCAAATACCACCGCTTCATTTCTTTTGCCCTGTACTTAACAGGTAAAGACCATGTTTTCTGTTAGTTAAATTTACCTGGGCTGGAGGGAGGAAATCTCCTTGATCTCTTGAGTGCTTCTCACAAGTATTATATCTGATGCAGTATCCATAGCACATCCAGTTGACATTGTGAAAGCAAGTTCACGGGAAAGAAAAACAAACTCTTTGGAAAAAAAAACCTCTAATTCGTCTGGGACGATCAGGCTTGATTTGCTATCTGTCCAAGTGTTATTTATAGGAAATTGTATTTTGTGACTTCCAGAACAGTGCATTTCCCCACTTCACTCAAAATAAAAACCCTGTGGAGTTGTGCACTGTGCACTGTCATGGGAAAAAAAGCCTTTCTTTCTGTTGAAGATATGTTCCCACTCATTCATTCTTCTTCTGTTTCCCACCAGGTTTCTGCATGTTTGTCTTGAGTCTGGTGAAGAAACACTATCGCCTCCAGTTCTACATGGTAAGGTTAAACACAGGGGCTGGCTGCCCCCAGTTGGAGGCAGAAGAATGAATAATGTAGGCTACTTGAAAACTTTGTGTAGAGGAATACGTGCCAGTAGATGCTTCTGTGCTGGCTGTGCATTGTAAGGCTGCCTGGAAGGAAAATTACTGCGAGCAGACTGAATATTTAGGAAGGTGGCCCTAACCAGATTTCCCTGGAAACATGAATTCTCTTCTCTCTGCACTTGAGGATGCTCTTAAGAAACTTTCTGCAAGCGGAGATGACCACACAAGACTATTTGACTCTTGTACTGTGGGTAGATCACCACGAGGGTTAATTGGCTATGTCCCCTTTTCCAAACATCAGTAAGGTATTGCTCGTGTTTGACCACTGACCCAGCTAGTTTTGCTTTCCTCTAGATTCAGTACACAGGGATACAGCTTGGATATCCATCAGCCTTGTGTTCTTCTTATATAGTCAGAAGGCTGACTGAGATGTGTGGGATGGGGTGGGCTAAAGAGTGCTTGGTCCAGCAGAAGTCTTCCCAGTGAAGTTCAGCCCTGGGTTGGAGCTGAAGAACATGCCCGTTTAATTAATGTGTCACTGTCCCCTGTTCTTTGCCACTTGTGGTGTTTGTCGTGGCGAAGGTGTATGCTAGCAATGCACACGTGCGTGAGCCGGTCTCTGAGGTGCCTAACAGCATCTGATTTCTGCCAGCGATGCGTATGAGAAATGTCTCTAGGCAGACCGGACTGCATGCTGTCTTCTCTTCCAGTTTGGATGGACCCATGTGACGTTGCTCATTGTTGTTACCCAGTCGCACCTCATCATTCACAACCTCTTTGAAGGAATGATATGGTGAGTTGCTCTGTGTTTGGAGTTATTGTGATTTCTGCAGCCTAATATGAATTACTGTGTTTTCAGTTAAGACTGTTCTTTTAAAAAACAAATGGCCAAGATACTTGCTGCCAGGGACTGACCAATTCAGAATGGAAAAGCAAAAGATTGAGCAATACCTCGGTGTCTTAGGACTTGCTTTGTGCTACTTGGGCAGTACAGAGTGTTGGTCTTAAGCAGCATCTGTCTTCCCCAAACCAGCTGTGCCAGCAACTAATTTTGGCTGCTGTAGGACGTCACTGTGTGTTCCTGTGTGTGCCTGAACCAGCCCAAAGTGCTTTGAGAGCAGCCTGCTAACAGCTGAGATGCAGCCACCCTGGGGTGAGCGGAGGCAACTGTCTGACAGCATGTCATGTGTTGCAAAAGGAAAGACTTTGCTTAAAACAGTCTGTTCTGGGTACACGGCCTGCTCATTAGTCTAGAGCATTAGAGTAACACCTCCATTTTTTCTAGGAGCTTCAGGTGGTTGCTCCGTGTGTTGTGAGATTGCACTGGACAGGGAGATGTTGATGGGACAACACTGGCGAACACATGATGAAGCAATTGCTCATTTCACTAGGTCTCGGAGTTGTCTGATGTTTGGCAGTTTCAAATGGTTTGATTCTCCTCCCATCTAGGTTCATTGTCCCAATTTCCTGTGTGATCTGCAACGACATCATGGCGTACATGTTTGGGTTCTTCTTCGGCCGCACCCCGCTCATCAAGGTTCGTAACGCTTTGGCGAACAAAACTGCAGGCGCCTTTCAGTTGCATGCAGCCCTTGATCCTAGATGGGAGAGCAGGCTAGAGCAGTGGAAGTAGCTACTGGAAGGGTGGGCTGTGATGTCTGAAGAAGCTGAATGCATATTAAAGTTAAGTCCTTAAAATTCTTGTCTGAAAAGTTTCATCTGATAAGTTAAATAAGAAAGTCTGTGAAAAAGCTACTAATAAAGAAGACGAATGCATACCTTTTGGCTTCTTTGGGTCTTAATCCCGGTCCCTGTTCTCTGATCTCCAGTTTGGGCACGTCCCAATGTTTGAGGCTGTGAAGTGAAACGGAGCATTTCAGACAAAGAGGGTAGTGTGAGGTTTTAACTAAGCTCTTGTTGATTGTTTGCGCCATTTTATGCTTGCCTCAGCAATTCACAGTTGAGGAAGGGCTGCATATGTGTGTGGTGGTGTGTGTAGATGCACAATTTTTGACTACCCCCCTCTTCTGTCTTTCTCTCTGACTGCAGCTCTCCCCAAAGAAGACCTGGGAAGGTTTTATTGGAGGTTTTTTTGCCACCGTTTTATTTGGATTGCTGGTAAGTAACATGGTGCTTACTTCATTGCTCTTTTCCCTTCATAAGGTGGCAGTGCTTTGTCCAAAAAGTGCAGGCAAGCTTTTAGCTCTCCTATTTAGGCTTTTGGTCAGAAACTTCACACTTGCCTGGCTGACCAGGATTTGAACTGGTCCATGGCCATGGATTGTGCTGTATGCAGGTCCTGTGGGTGGAACAGCATATTGGAGAAAGATGTCGGTCCCCTTTAGACCCATATGACACATTCATTACAATAATTGTCCTTGAAGCTTTCTCTCTTGTCTGCCAAAGAATTTGAGGATCCCATTGGAGGAATGTGGTGCATCATTTCAAGCGCTGTGTGGGGAATTCAGTGCTCTTTCTGGCACTTTGCTGTACTGCAGGACTAGAGCATGAGAAAAAGCAGCTTACTTTCATTACGTGCACAATTTAAGTGAAGCCTTTAACTGGATAGGAAGTCATGAGGCCTGCATCATCTCTGAGTATTAGAATATTCTTATCTGTTTTTTTGATGATCTCTGTGTCTGGTTGCTGTCCGCTCAGCCAAATGGTGCAGCCTGTCTCAGCCTGTTCATGCAGGGCCTCTGATCACTGCTTGCTGAACAGATGCAGTTCTTAAAGAAAATGTTTACTATACCTTTAGCCAATTAATGCTTCTCAGGAGAGTAATCTTCTTAATGAAGCCAGGAACGTGGCTCCCTCCTAGCTTTGTCTCCTTGAGTTGCCTTGAGAGTATCTCAGCCTCCTTGCTCAGGAACTATTAATCCTCCTTTTTCTTGATGCATCTCTCTTTCTGTCTCCTTGAAGCTGTCTTACGTGATGTCTGGGTACCGGTGCTTCACCTGTCCGGTGGAATTCAACAACGACACCAACAGCTTCACGGTAGACTGTGAGCCGTCTGAGCTGTTCCAGCTACAGGAATACAACATCCCTGTGGTGCTGCAGTCCGTGGTTGGCTGGGTAGGACTCTTGCTGCACACGTTGCTAGCGATTGCCTGGCAGGAGGCTACTAAAAGGGTTTTGTTTGTTGGGATAGAACACCGAAAAGAGAGTGGGGCTATGTTTTAATGCTCCAAAGACCTATGTGGCAAGCAATGATGGTACTAGACCTAGTAAAGAGGGAAATTAATGGCATTCCCTGTTAGTGAAAGTCCCAGAGGAATTGTTCCAAGTCTGGTGGCTTAAGTCATTTGTAAACCAACTGGCCTAAAGCCTGGAGAGAACAGAAACAGGGGCAAGCGAGGGGCAAGATGATCCAGAAGACATCTACAGCACCCTTTTGTACAGACTGGGTCCCAGTGTGATTTGCCTTGAGATGTGTGTTAAGACTCTGAAGATAACCCTTAGCTATAGGGGTGAGGGAAAGGCACTTGAAGAGGCCCAGTGGCGTTTTCCTAACGCCGTTTCCCAGGGGATGTGTATGTAGCATTTTGGAAGAGCTGGCTGTCCAGAACCACTGGTCACTTGTAGGTCTTAGCTTTGGATTTAGCAAAGCAAACTTCAGGGAAGTGCTGTATTTTGTGAAAATCCTCCTCTGACATGTTTTTCTTTCTGCAGAAGACGGTCCGGATGTACCCCTTCCAAATCCACAGCATTGCACTGTCTACTTTTGCCTCCCTCATTGGGCCATTTGGAGGCTTCTTTGCTAGTGGATTTAAGAGGGCCTTCAAAATCAAGGTAAGGACACCCCTCTTCTCAAAGGCCATTTACCTTTTAGAAGGCAAAGACTGAAGTGACACAGACTGTCCCTTAGGAGTTGCTGCCACTATATATTGTCCCTCTACTCCAAGGAGTGAAAGACTGGGAGCTTTGGGAGGGAAGAGAAGATTTGTTCTGTCACAAAATAAAATGGTGGGGCACAATCCAGTTGTTTTGACTGAATGTGTGCGGGGGAGGATCTTAAAAATCAAACTGTGATATCCTAAACACCGCTTTAATGCAGAACTTGAGGTAGAGGAACAAAGACCGAGTCAGGAAATTTTGCAATCATCTGGACTTCCCTTGATGTGTTGCAGGCAGGTTTTGTGTATAAACAGTCTTCTGTACACTTAAGATGCCTTGAAAGGCAGGGCAGGGTTGCAAGCGATAAACATCAGCCTTCCTTGACCCTGACAGATCTTAGTTAAGTCTTGATGTCCCTCAGGCACTAATGGCCTTCATAAAGGAGAAACTTTTAAAACCAGGGGAGATGGCAAGCAAAATTAATTCTTAGGCTGACTTTTGCCTTCTCATAAGAGTTAGAGCACAGGTATGAGTGTAGAGCATAGATGTACATATAGCAAGCACAGGTCATGGGCATTTGAGACTGCTTAATGCAATCCTTTCTGATTTGCACAGGACTTTGCCAACACAATCCCAGGCCATGGAGGTATCATGGACCGCTTTGACTGTCAATACCTGATGGCCACCTTTGTTAATGTGTACATCGCAAGCTTTATCAGGTATTTGTTGCTTTATGGTGAAGTTTGGGGGCCCTGTCAAACTTGAGTGACAGGCTCGTAGTAAGAGACAGTTGTTATCTCCATAAGATTAACATCTAAAAATACAAGACAAAGAATGAGGGAGGAAATGGAGGCTTGAAGAAGGGAAGCGCCTTTTGCCAGTGTCATGCCGAGCTGGGAACACAACCCTTGTTTCCCAAGCTGTATTACTTCAGTCCCCCTGAAACTGCTCTGTGTTCCTTATGCATCCCTTTGAGTCTTGAACGGTGTTTCCCCAGAGCTGATTGAGTGGAAAAATCTGTTTCTCTTGCATTATATAATAGTTCTGTAGCCACACTTAGAAGGAATAGGCAACGTGACTACTATTTTAAGCCTATTATTTTGATCAAACTGCGCCTGGGTTCCCAGACCATTGAGACTTAGCAGTGCGCCTCATTGATAACGATGCTTTTGTGTTTCAGGGGTCCTAACCCAAGCAAACTGATCCAGCAGTTCTTAACCTTGCGGCCAGACCAGCAGCTCCACATCTTCAACACGCTAAAAGCGCACCTTGTTGACAAGGGTATGTTAGCTAGTTTGGAGGACGCATAGACATCCAGGCAATTGGAACAGAACTGAAAAACAGACAAGTCTCCCCAAGGAAATTCCTGGCTTGCCTGATTTAAGACAATAACAAGGCCTCATTTCACTGTAACTTTTCTTCCTTTCTTGGTAAATGGTTGCATTTGTGGGTTTTTTTTTTTTATAATATATTTATATAGCTTTGGTTAAAATGAGCAAATCTGAGTTTGTAGCTGGAAAGGAGTTAAGACTTGGAAGGGCTGTTGGTTGAAATAGGAGGGTACAGCTGTTCCCCTGGATCTGTTCTGAGGTTCGATGCATGTGGGCAGAGCCTAACTTTTCCTTTGAGCGTTGCTTATGCAGGGAATACACAAAGTGTTGTCTGTGCAACATCCTCTGCATGCGTCGGAGCCAACAGGGAAAGTGAAGTCTTGCAGCTCCCCGGCTTCCTTCCTCCTCCCCTCTCCCCTGGCAGTTGTGCCAGGCGGCGTTCACGACGGGAACTCTGGGGACCCTAATTACCTGGTGGTAACTGTGAATGCACGCGTTAATTTTCCCAGAAAGCCCGAGGCTCGATTAATTGGAAGAGGACCGTGAGCTAGTCTAGCCATGTCTCCCCTGCCCAACCAGGCGCAGACATCTATTTTGACTTGCTGGTTTTCACAGCACCTCCCACGTTCGCTCTTATGGCAGGTGTTTTGGCAAATAAGATCTTTTTTAACCAATTAAACCACAAATAGACTGCAGTAAAGACTTTGCATTGGGGACAAGGAATCAAGAAACTGGTAGTTGCTGTAGGAACGTGGGAGGTTCAAATTGCTTCAAAACTGAATCAGGTAAATAGATATTTTAAAGAACATCAAAGTTTCACTGAGTAAATCCTACCAAGCAAGAACAACCATTTAAATAACTTGGCTCATTTCTTCTCCTCACGTAACCTTTAAGAAAGCAACGTTGAACCACGCTTTATTTCTTGATGGTTGGAAACCCTACACCAGAATATTTTAACTCATGTGGAGAGCAAGTTTCCAACGTAGTTTCTTTTCTGACATTTGCAGGTTGGGGCTCCGGCACCCCGCTGGTGCTGTCAGTTGTTGGTTTTTTTCTTTCAGGGATCATGTCTCTCACCTGTTTGTTACTTGAGTTCCAGGTGTCGTACTGCTGAGTTTATCATGGTCTGTGTTGCATTTCAGTCTGGCTTCGGTTACCTGCAGGCTGCTGTCCTGCTTGGCTTACTAAATCTTGTCATAAATAGGTTGCACTTAATAGTTGGAAGTTTTATCTGAGTACTTTCCTTTATTTTGTCCTACTTTTTTATTATTTAAAAGTGAGAGCCCTAAAGATTGTAAAACTTTTTTTTCTTTGTGATCAGATAGTGAAAATATCCCCAGTTCATACTAGATCTTATGCATTGTTCCCATGTACAGGGTGACTCGGATTTTACTTCTTTCCATAGTTTGTGCAGGAGAGAGAGAAACTTCACCTTATTTTAACCTGGTGAACGAGTGACAGGGAAAGATAATACAGAAGTACATTGGTGTTTTCAAGCAGTTGCTGACATGAACCTTTTACACACGCACACAGAGACATGTACACCCCACAAGCTAGCTAACCATCGATGCAAAATAAAACACCTGAAAATATTTCGTAGTTCGTGCTCCATATTCTGACTCTGCCGTTGCTTTCATTTACCTTGAGAGAGCGAGAGAGAGCGCACATGTGTGAGTGTAAATGTATTCATAGATACCAGTCTCTCTCTCTCTTATATTTCTATATGACTCTTCGTGTGTTGTAAGCACTGCTTCATCTTCCTCCCCAGGAACCGCAGAGCTGAAGTGTGCATCCATTGCACTGCAAATACAAGTGTTTCATCAACATCTGCTTTAGGCTGCAGTTCGCGGCGATTTGTCTGAGTAAAGCTGGGCAGAGCGAGGGCTGGGGCCGCGTGCAAGGAGTGCCGGGGCTGGGAATACGCGTGGAAATGACAGGGTTTTCGGCAGGACCTGAGAAGTAGTTTGTCCCGCAGTCAGACAACCTGGTGTTTTCTGGATTTTCCCTGCCTGATGCCAACATCTGCCAAAATTCCTTGTACCTCACTGTTGGGTTGTAAATCAGTCATTAGAAGCTACAGTGTTGGTAGATATTACAAAAGTGTATTGCTCTTTATAGTAGGACATTTTTCATATGGGTCTCTAGCATCCTGCTCTTCTTGCTTTAAACCTTTTGTACTTCTTATTAGTTGTAGCTAGTGGGGCAAAAAAAAAAAGAAAACCAACACAAAGCACTGCGTGCTTTTGATCTGAAATAAAATTTGGGCCTTTTTTAATGGTGTAGTGCTGGATGCAGACACTGGAGGGCAAAGCAGTTGCGTTTGGTGGCTTCAGAGGGTTGGGAGTAGGCATGTGGGTGGCTTTCCTGATGAGCCCGCAGCTTTTTTTTTTTTTCCTTCTGCTTCCTTCCTAGCAGTGAAGAGTAAAGCCACGTGTAAAGGGTTTAGCATCCCGCACTGATGTTTACTAAACTTAATGGGAACGGTGCATCCATTTGAGAAATGGAGAGAGACTGGGGATGTAAGGTTATCTGCCAGCTGTACGGCAGGAGCTGCCTGTTGCTCTGCGGTACCAAGCGAGCGTGCAGGGATGCGCAGACAGACAGAGCTCAACTGTCTGTCGCCGTGTCTCCTGCAGCACGGCGCGGGCAGCCGATTCCTTACTGAGGCGTTGCATTTCTTTTCGTTTCGTTAAGCCTTGCAAAACCTCAGCCCTGCTGCAGCTCGCGTGGGACGGTAGGTTTGGAGGGAGGCTTGCGTAGCTAGCGTTACCGGAGAGGCCAAACTGGCCCCAGGGACGTCTAGGCAAGGCAGCGTGGGGATGCTCACGTGAACTTTCTCTCACTGTGTGGCTCGACTGCCCTGTGGGCTCGGCGTTACGTGATTTTTTGGCTTGCTGGGGCACCACAGCCAGAGAAGTCCCTCCTGCCTGGGCCCAGCAAGAGGGAATCAAGTGTTGGAGCGGATGGAGAGGGACTGAGTGCTTTTAATAAGCCAGGGGATGGCACGTAGCTAGAAAGCTACTTTTATATAGTGTGGCAAGCTGGCCGTCCTGGTGAAATGGCTCTGAACGCTGATGGCATTTGTTTGCTGGTGGATGAAGGCTGTTCAGTGAGGTGGTCTGGGCTCTGGTCTGGTCTCCAGCCCGAGCAGGCACGGCTGTGCTAGACATGTCTAGACAAACTCTTGGCATGCCCAGATGGGAATTAGCTTCTCTGCCTCCGCTTGTGGCCCAAATTAGTTTGCAAACTGGATGTGCAGCCAGACTGTGGCCTGCGGTGCTCAGCAAAATGTTAAAACCTCGTTGCTGCTTATGGTGTCATGTTCTGTACCCATCGCCATCTATTATTTAGATAATCTCTGTGGCGACGGGTCTGCTGTCACTGATGCCAAGGGGCAGCTTTTGCCACGGGGCTTTATGCGAGTGGAGGAAAACCTGTAGCATCAGCTAGTGCTTGGCGCCAGGCTGGGAACTGCCGCTATCTTGTATTTCAAGGTATGGCTCCTGTTTCATCACGAAAAGTATCACACGGGATCTCCTGTGGTTCCTGCCCGCTGTACCAGCCCCGGAGTTGCATCTTGTACTACTGTAATCTTTGTGTGTTCCTGTTCTCCAGATCTGATGTGTTTATACCATCTGCTTCTTTCTCTGTGCATCGTTCTTTTGATTAATGTTTTAGCTACACATGTAGAGTTGCCTTTCTTTGACCGAATGTCCGAATGTGATATACTGTATATTTTAAAGTATTTACCCTATTTATATACTATATGTTACTGTTAAATAAATATAAGTTCCATTATCCGTACGGGAGTTTTACTTGTCCCTGCTCACAAATGGGGCAGAGCTGCCTAACCTGGCTCCTGGTCTTGAGTGTCTTGAGCAAAATCACTTTCTCTTGTCCACTGGATCGTTGGGGAGATGCTGAAAACCTTTTTTTCCATGCTCTTTAAAGCAGATCAGTCTATTTTAAACCCTCTCTTCTTTCTTTTTTTTTTTTTTGTAGGAGTAATCTGAGCCCCAGAGTTCGGATATTAACGGGAGCTGTAGTGAGCATGAGCACAGTGCTGTATTTTCCCATAGAGAAGGTGTTAGTCCCAAGGCCCTTGTGATGGAAGTGGTCAGTAGAGAGAAAAGGCTCCTAATCCCCTTCTCAGCAAGGAAACGAGGCATCATCGTGTCCCTGTGGAGCGGTAGGGACCAACGCTGATATTTTTTTGACTCCTCCAGTTCTTGCTCCATAGCCCTCCTTCCTCAGGGATCTTCCTAAGAGCAGACCGGGTTGCCTGCAAACTGTACTATTCTTAGCTCTTGTGTTATTTTGACTGTTGTTTGATTTACCAGCTAAGCTAAACCAACTGACCATCAGCCCTGCTTTTGCGTCCTATCACACTGTCTCAGCATTCGGAGAGGAATTAATAGTAAACCTCCTCCAACAGAAAAAAGGAAATGATGCTTTCTCTTTAGCAAACTTGTAAAATTTTCTCTAAAGCCCCAAATCTCACCCAGACCCACACTGCAACATGTCTTCCTTGGAGGAGTTGGCCTGTTGAACAAAAAACTGCTGAGCAGCAGCATGCAATATTTATCAAGCCTCTGAAACAGTTACATGCTGCTACCAAGAGGTCTTTAAAGATCCCTCAGTATTAAACCCCTGTTTTTGAAAACAGACTAAGAAATACTTCTGCTGCAGGGTAACTGTGCTACTTGGCTTGATGCACACAGGCCTTAGTTATTGCAGTGCTTCGGGGTCGAGAGATGCGTCATTTGAGATGTCATCTAAGCACGCAGGGGTTAGGTAATAAATGGAGAATTAATCTCTGTTAAAACTCTTCCCCCTCCTCCCCAGGTTAGTTTGACCTGCACTTTAGTTTTGCTTTATCTGCAGTCGTTAACTAAGTTTTCTCGTTGCCGTGACATGGGTTTCAGCGAGATGCTGCCAGCCCGGAAACGTGCATGCCCACACTTGGCAATGAGTCAGACGCATCTGATGTGCCACATCCTCGGCGCCTGGCAAATCTGCATCGCTCCCTGCATTGCTACCCGCCTTGCTGCCTCGGGGCTGGTCCTCAAGCTCGGGTCGGAGTGGGGAGGGGGGTTGGAGCCCCCAGTCGCCAGGTGTTGTGAACATACAGCTGCTTATGTGAAGATCGCCCTTGTTCCTCCTAGATCTGTGCCCGTTGAACTGCATAAAGCGTTCAGAAGTCACCATTCCCAGCGCAAATCCTGCCTGGTACTCTCAGTGCCCTTAGTATCCATAAGGACGCTAAGCCTCAAGCCAAGCCTGCCTCTGCCGCAAGCAGGTCTCAGCACAACCCTCCCTCCTTCCCACTGTCATCTAAACCATCTTTCCATTTGCTGGTGGCGGGTCGGAACAGGTTTTCCAGGAAATTCGGAGAGAATAGGGTTTCAAAACAAAGCAAAACAACAATTTTATGGGCTGAGATTTGTCCACGTTCCCTTGGAGCACTCACGTCAGGAACAGGTCTGGCATGGTCTCTAAGAAAACCCCAAGTCCTGCTCATGTGCGTTCCCAAATCCAGCAGCAGGGTGGCTAACGGGACCAAGCGGGTGGCAGCCAAAACAGCTCTCCAGGAGCTTGCTGAGGGCTTTTTCGGGGTGCTGGCAGGAGCAAGGCACCTCAGCACTGTCAAGAGAGGAACATTTCATAACCACAAGCGGATGCACTGTCCAGGCGTGGGAGTCCCGACGTCTCGCGAGAGCTCGGTCCTGAAGTGCCAGGGCGAGCTCGGCTGCTGCGCGCAGGCACAGGGCGTTTGTCTGAATTGCACGAAGTTGGGCTAAAACTCTTGCTATTTCCTTTCCCATTGAGGGGAACGTGCCACGTGACATCCTGTTCACACGGGCAGGTGGCGAAGCGCCGACAGAGACCGTCTTTACACAAGCTGCTATGGGGTGTCATAAAAGTGCAATTGAAAAAAGGAATTAAAATGCATGAAACACTAGAGCTCCTCCTTCTTTCTGCAGCTTATTAATAAAAGGAGAAATGATGCTAAATTCTAGAGCTCTTACGGAGCCCTTTGCTGGGGGTAGGAGGAAAATGGGGGTAATTCAGGCAGTTTGGGTTCAAAGCAGTATTTTGGGGTTACTATAGTTCAGGCTCGGGTCCTGAGGTTGAGCGTGATCGGCTGCTCCATTGCGATAGCTCCACTTTCCACGCTGCCTCATGCCGTCACGTTTCCAGGGCTTTTGGCAGTGGAATATGTGAGACGGGATATCTGAGCTGGCGTTTCCCAGGGCTCGCTGGCCGGGTGCGCGGCAACGGGTGCTTGCAGCGCGCAAGCACCTTGGCAATTTGGGGATTTTCTTTTTTTTGACCCGGGTGAGGAACAGCGGAGTCCTGAGCTCAAGGAGACCAGTATTCGTCTGCAATTAGCCAGCCCCCGACGGGTTCACCCCAGGTTGAGCTGGGGTTGGGGCAGTCGGAGCAGGTGCCTCCCCTCCTTCCCCTAGCGGCACGTCCTGAACTGATGCTACTGCCCTGCCGGCGTAAAGCCTTTGCAGCCAGCTCGCTGCATCCCAGGCGGCTGCCTCCAAAATGCGTGACGGCGGGCCAGCAAATCCAAACAGGAACTGTTCGCCGTGTCCTCTTCCAGTGCACTGCGCGCCCCAGCTCGCTGTTCCTGCTTTCTGTTCAGGGCCACTTCCCCCTCCTCAGACCCCAGGCGCTTGCTCATCAGGCAGGGATGTGGGGGGCAGGTAGGGGCTGACGTCCCCCCCGTTAGCCCGGTGGCCCACGTTCCCATGTCTTGCAGCGGTGCTCGCTGTTATTTGCTGACACAAGAATCCTTCCTTCCCTTTATTCCTGCATCTCACGAGCTGCATCTCAATGTAATTACATTGCTGAGAAGCAATTTGCTTTGCATGTGTGCAGCTACTTCTCTCTTAGAAAGCCAGCAATAAATTACGTTGTGAAACAATATAAGCTCGCTGTCTTGAGCAGAGACGGGGGCTTTGCCCAGTGCTGTGGGGTGGACAGGTCTGGGCCCACATCCCCCGGCCCTTGCGGGGTGCATCGGGGGGCCCCTGCAGTGCCGAAGCACTGTGTCGATGCAGCCACGTGGCATCTTTTTGGATGCATCTTGCTGCTGTGGCAAATAAGCCACAGACCTGAACTTCACACAGGTTGCCCAGCGCTGACAACACTGGTTTAGAAGTTGTAAAGGAAACTGTGCCAGTGCTTGCAGCCCTGTGGGAAGCCGTACCAGTATAAACCAGTACTGTGCATATAGTGGAATTTATGTGCCAGCATAACCATGCCATCTCCCCTCTATCACCCAAATTGCACAGCTCCAGAGGCATGGAAATCCTACGTGGCTGCACACATTGCTTGGTGCCTTCCACCCGAAGGCTCCCCCGGTGCAGGGACGTTTGCTGTGCACTGCTTTGCACTTAGTGCAGTCATTGGCACAGAGCAACGTAGGTGTAAAAAACCTCAAATCAGCTTTGGGGACTATTCGGCAGTTATAATAAGCAAGTGCAAGCAGACCCCCGAGTCTTCCCAGGCTGTGCATGCACCGACCACCCTGGCCAGGAGCTCCCCGTGTGCAGCACTCCATCCTCAAGGCGCTTAGTCCTGACAACCGCAGCCACTTTGCTCTTCAGCAGAGCAGTTCCCGAAACGCTGGGCTGGGCTGCACCCTTCAGCCACGAGGCAAACACTTTTCGCAGCACGCCAACGACAGACAGAAGGACGGCCACTTCCTCAAATGCAGAGAGATGCACACAAAAACCCAACGGCGCTGCCGTGCTGGCTGCCAGCGCTTTGCAGCGGAGGCTGGGGACGGACCGCTGCGACTCCGGTGCCTCTGAACTGGCGTGACCGAGGTGGTATCAAAGAGGGGGCAAAAAAAAAAGGGGGCAAAAAATCGCATACGTTGCATCTGGGAAGCGAAAGGGAGAGCGCTGCGGAAAACAAGAAGGGCAGGAAAGTACTTTTATGGGGTTGCTGACAGCCACTCGCAAAGGAAGGAGGAGGAAGTACATTAGCAAATCAACCTTAATCGCGCCGTCACTCTGCAAGCAGGGGATCAAACCCCGGGCACCGGATTCCCAGAGGACTATAAGAGCTTCGTTTCAACCAATCTCCTAAGCGTGTCCTCCTCAAAAAAAACAAAAACAAACAAACAAAAAAACCCTCCTGATCCAAAATGTCACTCAAGCTGCCCCGGAACTGGGATTTCAACCTGAAAATGGATGCTGCAAAAATAGGTACAGTTATTGCTTCTTTATGCCCGTAACGTTTCTGCTTGAGCTGGGGCCTTTCAGGCGTGAGCCGTGGGCCGGGGCTGCTGGGGACCCCGCTCCGGGGGGTGCTGGCACCCAAATCCAGCAGCAATCGCGAACGTGGCCCAGACCCGAAACCCCACTGCTGGCCTGGGCATGGGTATGGGCGAGCACTAAGCCGCCGCCGCCATCCCACGACCCCCAGCTGCCGCTTTCTAGTGGTGCCGGACAGCAGGGCGATTTGCAAATCATTTGCAAAAAGCCATTTACAAAGCTACTGTGAAATGACGCTGCTGGAGCGTGGCCAGGGAGGATGCTTCGGGGCTGCTGCACTGGGTGTGCCAGGAGCGTGGGGACTGGGGCCGGGACCACCCGACGCCCAGGCTTTCGGGAGATTTCAAGCACACACAGGGCCCTTGCTCTGGCTCATTTTGCCAGGACAGGCAGTGAAATACCTGAGATGCAGAGAGGTGCAAGGCTGGAAGAAGCAATCTCGCCCGCGCTCAGGTTTCTTAGCCCACCCTGACGTCACTCGTTTCCTCCTGCGGTGTATCCAAACCTGTTTTCAGGTCGTGCAACCGGGGGAGACACTGGCTCAGGGCTCAGCTCACCCCGGGAGGGGATACGGGGTGCTCCAGTCCTTGCAAGGACACCGGGGCACAAGGAGGGGTGCACGGGCCCGGCCCCGTGCTTGCGCGGAGGCCGTTGGCCGTCCTTGTGCCAGCGACGAAGTGTGGTCACTCGGGTCGGGCTGGTCAAGGCACAAGCCACATCGCTGCTGCTGGGCTGCGGGCGCCGGCGGCTGCGGTGGCCGGAGCCGTCCGGACGCTGTGGGGTGTGGGGGGGGCCATGCTTTGGTCCATGCAGTCCCTGCTGTGCACTTGTTGGAAAAACACCTCCTGGTTTGAAGGAAAGCTTGGGAAATTGGGCCATCGAAAGCGATGCCCAGGCATGCCGTGAATTTTCCTTGGGCCCGCGCTGAGTTTTACGCTGTTGATTTCTCCCTGCGGCAGGGAGTTAAACAAGATGGTGTCTGCGGCGCCGAGCTCTTCCCGAACTGCCATCTTTCTCGGGAATTGCTTCTTGCCAGCAAATCTGCTCGCAATTGAATTACTAGTATTTTTTGTAAGCGTTGCTTTTGCAGCTCAAAGTCCCAGCCACCGGAGGCCTCGAGCAGCGCTGGAGCGGGGTGCGGGAACTGCCACCCGCGAGGCTGTTAGACAGGCCCGGTTTGGGTTGCGCTTTGGCTCCCAGCTCGTGGCATTCCCGTGCCGCCGTCCGCCGGAGCGCAGAGCCCCACATCTCCCCGCTGCGTGGACACCTCCAAAAACCCCCTTCCCACCCCTCCTTTTCATTTCTATCCAGGGAGCCGTTGGTTTGCCCCCCTGGCTCAGCCTCGCTGCCCCTGGGAGGCGAGGAAGACGCAGGAGGCAGCGGAGCTGTGCTGTTTTTATTCCCCCAAAGGAGACGGCTGCCGGGAAAGCGCCCGGGGGACGTGGGCTGCAGGATGCGCTCGCTCTCAGCCCGCTCGGCTGCAGAGAGCCGAGGGTCCGGCACAACTCGGTGCATTGACTGCTCTCCCAGTTTGAGGTTTCTGGCCGGGCCGTTCCCGCCGGGCATGGGAGCGGCAGGGATGTGACTTGCCTCCGGAAAATAATTGCAAAGCCCCGTTAGTCACTGGCGTCCTCGCCAGCTCCTCCTGGGCTGCGCCGTTCGCTGGCCCTTGCCACGGCGCATGACAGCTTGCAGGCCCAGGACAGCGCGCGGCATCCCATGTCACCTCCGAGTTACTGTTCCCAGACAGCTTCACTTGAAAAAGCTTTTCATCAGTTTTCAGTGAAAATTTTGCTTTTTGGAGGCAGAAAAACCTCAAAGTAAGGGCTGTGTTACTGTCTGGGCTCTCATTTCCTCCACAAACCGCCTCTGAAAAATGCCGAGGAAAATGCAAAAATATCGCTTTCCGCGACAGAGCCGATTTTCATTGCAAGGCCTGCACGAGCCCCGCTGCTTGTAACCCATTTGCTGCGTTCTCGGCACCCCCTGCCCCAGTACAGCAGCGCCGTCACGTGCCGTGGCGCCAGCCCACGGCACCACCGGCCCCCGCGGTGCAGTTTCTCCTTTGCAAGCAGGGCTGGGGCAGGACCCGTGTTTGGAGCACGCGGCAGGACGTGGGCACCTCGCCGCAATGGGGCTGGAGGAGGAGCAAGGATGCTTTGGAAGAAATAGTAAAATTCAGAGGCCTTTACCGCAGGAAACGCTTCGGGGAGCACCTCGGTCACTGGTGCCGGTGCCCCGCAGAGGTTGCAAGCGCTGAGCTGGGGGAAAAGCTTCCCCCAGCCCCGTGTCAAAACCCAGGCAGGACTTTGAGCACGCCTAGCCCTCGCCGCAGAAGGCTGAAATGTGGCAAAGCGGTCGGGGAGGGAGCCACAGCTTCGGGACCGCTGGTTTTGTGTGGGCAGAAAGTTTTCCTAGAGGCAGGAATAGGCTGGGGGTGCCGGTGAGACCTTGCGCCCGCATGCAGGGCACGAGGCCGCGCACACCGCGGAGGAAGGAGACCCCAATCTATCCCTTCTCATGCACGTTCGTTTTGCACCAGATGAAGCACGTTAAAGGCTGCAGAGGATTTCCATTTCCACTTCCTGGCTAATTCAGGCTTTGGCCGGGTCGGTTAGGGCTGGGAGCAGGCAAAGCACCCCGGTAGCAGCAATGGCAGGTTTTCCCGCGCCGTCCCCATCTCAGACACCCGTGAGGCGGTTTAGGGTCGGCTGGCCGTGCCTCAGAGTCCTTCCAGCATTTCTCCGATTTCCTGTCTCCAATGCTGCGGTTAGCGGCTTAATCATCACGGTGCCGCGCAGCTCGCTGCTCGAAAGGGCTCGCTTGGCCCTTCCTTCCCGCAGCGTCCCAGCACGCAGGGCATCGACGCAGCCACCCCGGGCTAAGGCGATGGAGAGATGCGGTGCTCTCCGTGCCTTCCCTGTGCTTCGAAGATGATTTGGGGGGGAGGGTAGCCGTCCTTCCCCAGGTTTCTAGTGGAAATGCTGGTTTCTGCAGGGAGAACGTGGGCTCAGAGCCTCCCGGCCGCTCTCCCGCCGTGCAACAAGTCCATGGCGCCTGCGCTGTCGCCAAGCCTCGCTCGCGAGGACGCCGGGCACGCCAGCGCCTTCTGGAAAGCCCGACCGGGTTTCTTGCGCTGGGGGATTTCGAAAAGGGAAGCAGGTCGGCGCTGCTGACCTCTGAAGCCATCACCAATTGCCCTGAGCGCGGTGCAAAACCAATTTCTCATGCTTGGCCACCCGCTGCGGGCGTCCTTGTGCCCTGAGCTCCCGCACGAGCGCTGCACTGCAGCCGGCCCCGAGCTGCGGCGCTGGCTCTGCTCCAGGGGGTAATTTTTTAGTTTTGCAGCAGAGGAGTGCAGCGGATACGTCATCTCCTTCGCGGGAGCCGGCTGGGCGTCACTCGCTCCACTTAGCCGGGGAGAGCCGAGGCCCCAGCAAGTCCCCACACGGAGCTCAGCCAAGCTGAAATCCCCTGTAGTCATATAACTATTTTCACCCGGAGCCCGTTAACGCTGACCGAGCTAGCTGAGATGGGCACACAGCAGCTCCTGCAGTGCCCGGCCCAGAGACAAAAATGAGCATCTCTCTGGAAACAGTCCCTCCGCAGGGGCATTTAGTGTTGCAGAGGCACCTAGAGATGCTGCAGAGATCTGGCTGCCGCGTGCAAATCCCTGGGCCCAGGCGCCGGGCACGGCGACGGCACGAACGGGGCTCAAAACCCGTCCAAGCAATGCTAACGGGAGACAGGGAGCAGCACCTTCCTGCCCAGGAAACCCGCACTTGCGCTTTTTTCCCACCAGATCTCCTTACTACGGGAACAGCCTCTTTGGAAACGTCAGGCAACGAGCTCCCTAGACCGAAGGGGTATTTTGCAAGTGGTCTTTTCGAGGTCGGCTGAGGCGTTCTGCTATCGCCGCTGCAATCAGCTGGGGGGAGGAGGGCGTTAAAAAAAAATAAATAAAGCACGCTACCATCAAAAAAAAAAAAAGCTAATGATTTTCTTCTCACTTGCAAGACAATTACTCCCACGCAGGAAAAAGGAAGCATACCCTGACAGATACTGCAGCCGCTTCCGCTCCTCTCCAGCCAGTGCACTCTGCGCAGGCAGAGGGGCAGAGCGCGGCTCTCGCTGCCTCCTTCCCGTTAGCGCTCGCTTTAGCCCGGGATGGCGGCAGCTGCCCTTCCCTGACCGCCGGCCCTCTGGCGACAGGGCTCGCCGCACCCCATGTCCCTCTTCCAGCCGGTCCCTCTCTTCCTCTCACCAGCCCGCTCCAAGAGCGTGATGACGGGTGAGCCGGTGCCCGCTGGCGCCCGCCCAGCCTCCCCCAACCCGCTCGAGCGGCCCCTGAAGATCGGCTGGCTCAAGAAGCAGCGCTCCATCGTCAAGAACTGGCAGCAGCGCTACTTCGTGCTCAAGGGCCAGCAGCTCTACTACTACAAGGACGAGGATGATGCCAAGCCGCAGGTACGAGGGGTGGCGCGGGGCGGCGCGGAGCTTTGCGGGTGCCAGCCGGCCCTTCCGCGGCCACGTTTGTAGCTACACGGGCCAGCATGGGCGTTAAAGAGGTTTTGTGCCTCAGGGAGGTGGTAGAGGCGCATCCAAGCTAACCCCATCGGGATCCTTCATATCTGCGCTTAAATTCATGCAGCGCCCGGAAGCCCTGCGAGGGGCTGGGTGCTGCCCAGGTGCTGGGAAAACACAACGGGGGAGAAAGCTGCTGTCATCCTCCAAGGTTCATTTCCACCATCTCTTCCCTGTTTGGGGAAGTTTCAGGGCAAGAGGTTCACTTCCGACGGAAAAGCCGGTCTGCGCAGGAATGGTCACCGGTGGGAAAAGCAATGCCCAGATAGGAAACTGGAGCTAGGGGAGGGCAGCAAGCGGAGCTTGGTGGCAAGCGCGGGGCTGAGACTGGAGGCACTGAGGTCTCGTTGCTGGCTCTGCCCTGTCTCGGGGGTGCCGGGGAGGAGCGGTTTCCCCAGTTGTAAAGAGAGATGTAGAAACAGAAAGTGCTCTACGAAAGCTTATCGCTCCGGCTGGCGTTTGCCCCGCTGCAGAGGCTCTCGCCCGCGGGCTGCTGCGCTGTCCCGGGTGATTTGGAGCCGCTCTGATCCTGCCGGCGTTTCTGCAGCTGTAATTTTGGCTTTTGCAGTGCCGGCAGTCCCCACCGCTCGCAGGAGCTGAGGTGGCTTTTGGGTGGTCCAAACTGCTGCAAAACTTGATCGCTGTCACCCAGCCTCATTTCCTGCACCAGGCAGCCCCCCCACACCTCGGCCGTCGCCCCTCCGTGGGGACAAAATGGTTGTTTTCCTTTTTTGCAGGTTTTTCTCCCTTTTTTTCACCCCCTCTTCCTTTCTCTGCTCCTCTCCCACTAGCATTGGGGTTTGCTTGGTTTTTGTTTCAAGGGACTCTGTGTAAAAGGAACAAGTTTCTTCTTTACTCCAGTGTGTCCTGTCTCCTCAGGTCTTTCTTCTTCCACTCCCAACGGGGGATAAAAACAGATAAAAGTGAAAAGGGAGAAGAAAAAAGTATAATATAATATACTAACATATAATAACCAGTTTTCTCAGCTTGAGAACCAGTTCATCACAAAAAAACAGCACTTAAGAAGTGTCCCTTATTGCCTGAAAAGTCTTTTCTTTTACAAGATTTTTTTTTCTTTGCAATGAGAAAAAAACATCAGCTCCTGAAACTTGTTTAAACGGAGGATTTTGGTCTCGAGGGCTGCTGCGGCCCACGGTAGTATCAACCTCGGGCGGATGAGACGATGCAAAATGGGCGTCTGCAACTCCTGCTCTGCTTGGCCCTAGGGCTGCCTGTCTCTGCAGGGAAGCACCATCAGGGAGGTGGCCGGCACCCTGGAGGAAGGAGGGAAGTTCATCTTCGAAATCATCCCAGGTGAGGCTGCGAGCACCCTGCATCTCCACTTCACTCCACTTTGTCGCATGCTTTTCGGCTGGACCAGAGATGTCCGAGCCCAGGGAGGCTCTTGGGGCCAGGTCTTGCTCAAGATCTGATGGAGCAGTTCCAAAAATTAGTTGGAAAAAGTGTTTTCATGGTTTGGTTTCATTTCCTTTCAATAACAGAGAGCTTTCTAGCCTGCCTGTCATTTTGCTTCCCCCTTATTTTCAGTGTCTGCACAGCACTGCATGGCATGTGATAATTCATGTCTTGCTTTTACTACTCATGAGTCAGCCCCGTGTCACCGCCTGTGGCCAGGGCCCTGAGCCTGATCTCTGCACTCGCGACGGCACTGATGCAAGGGGAGGACACTTCCCTCACTGTAATTTTAAGCAGTTTTTGTTCGCTTGTTGAACAGCTTCAGCACGAGTGAAACAAGAGTGCTGCTTTCTTGCACAGGGAAAGTAGAGATTAATGGGGGATTTGGGAGCCCAAAACTTATAGCAGAGAAACCAACAAGTATTTTTGCCTTCCCTCCTCCAAATCCCTTTATAAACGATTTTTTTTGCAGGGATCTCCGGAGACCAGAATCGGGCAGGGCAGGACCCCTGCGTGCTCATGGCGAACTCCCAGGCTGAGATGGAGGAGTGGGTTAAATCTATCCGCAGAGTGCTGGGCTCGGCCTCAGGAGGTAAAGGGGAGCAGGAACAGCCCTCAGAGAGGCCGTTTTGTAGCATCCTGTGCTCCGTGGTACCTTTTACACAAGGAATTCAAACCTTGAAACTGGAATGGGGAGCAATGATTATTATTTATAATGCAGTAATGCCTTTGAAACCATCTCATAGACTGGCCCCTGGGGTGCTGGGTCTGGTATAAACATGGGCAGAGTTAAGGAACTGGTAGTCAAGCATGAATGAGGATCTTTGGGCTCAGTTTGACCCTTTGGGGACTTTTCTCATTGACCCATTAACTCCAGCAAGCGCCAATCTCAAGGACAACTTCTATTCAACAGGTCAGTGACAGAGCAAGGAATAAAGCACAGGAAAATATCCTGCTGTTCACCTCCTCGTTTTCTTGCTCTGCTTCTCAGAGTGCCCAGCCCTCCTTCCCCCGTTTCTGCTGGCTCTGCTCTCTGCAGTGTCTCCCCGCCACGTGCTCGCCCAGCGTGCGGGCCGGCCTCGCAGGGACGGGGTTGCTGCTTGCAGGCTTGCGGGCAGTTATTTATGCCATTGCAGAATCGTGGTCAGGGAAACGTAAAGCATTAACTGCTTAGGAAGGAGCAAACCATCGATTTGTCACCGCCGGTGATGCACTTGGAGGAGGAGGCAAGGTCACCGTCCTGTGCTGCAGCTTGCGAGACGAGCACGATGTAGCTCTGCTCTCCACCGGGGTCCGTAGCTCCCACATTAATATAAATCGTAGCAGCTCAAAGGCAAGTGGGCGCTGCCGATATGAGCTTTTTTTTGCTGTAACCCTGCTACAGTAAAAGATAAGCCTCGCCTGGATCCTGATGCAGCCAGCTTCCTCTGAGGTCGAGGTGTCTTCTGCTTTTATCCTGAAACACGCTGTGCCGCAGGGGAGGCGCTGTTACTCGTCTAAAATTTGGATTGCTTGAGAGAGATTTTCAGGGCACTGCCCCGCCCTGATCTAATATAAAATAACTCCAGGTCTGATCCATGGTTAAACTGAGGAGGCTGCCAGTAGGATAAAGTGACCTTGCATGAGTGAAAACATAGGTTCGTAGTAACACGGAGAGCCCTGAGCATAGCAGCGAAGCCAGGCACTATGGAGCTGCATTTTATGTCGATGCAGAGGTTAATGGACTCCTAAACTTCATGCTTTAGGCTTTTGGCTTCAACACAAGCCGAGGCAACGCGTGCCTTTAGAGCAACCCGCCGCACGGTGGAGGTTTTGGCAAGAGCCGTGGTGGAAGAGCCCCACGTGACTCAGATACAGATAAGGCAGCTGGTGGTGAAGTTGTGCTGCTGCTAAAAGGCAGAGCGGCTGCAAAGGGCCAAGCGCCGCTTTCCAAAACCTCTCCAGCCTCCCCGGGCCAGCGCGCGCCAGGAACCGCTTCGTGGGCCGGCTCCCCCGGCAAAGTGACACCTCTGCTGCCAGAGGGAGGGCACGGAGCGCGCTGCTGGCCCAGCGAGGCTTCCCCAAGCAAATGCAAACCCCAGCCTGCAGGGTGCTAAGCCTTATCAGCTACCAAAGGAGGAAGGAGGAAAAAAAAAGAAAAGCAAAAACCCAGCCATTTGCTTGTACTCTGCACAATGACGGGTTTATAGTCATTATTTAAAAGCATAAACAAGTCTCCTATAAATGAAAAACCCCCACAAGCGGGCAGGTGCTGACAAGCCTTGCGGTTCCCAGCAAGAGCATTTACGAGTGTTATACTGATCCGGAGGATACGCAGGGAGTATTTCAGCCTTCGGAGCACAAGGCAAACGGACTGAGCAGGCATTGCCAGGGCAGAATATGGTAGCGGGCCATCGGACCCCTTGCCGTTAAAACCGTGGAGCCGGGCCCTTGCTGCTGTTAGCATGCCGCAGGCTCTGCGGAGGAAGAGCTGGGATGCGGGCTGCTGCATTCCCCCCCTCGAGCTGCTCTTCTGCTGCGAGTTCGGCAGGAAAAAGCCCTTGCTCCGCAGGAAAGGTACTGCCCACTGTAAAATACTGCTTTTGCTCGCACAGGGGAGATTTTGGGGGGGGGTGATAGGAGGGAGAGAGGGAAGGAAAGCAGCTAAATAAGTAAGACAGCCAGCCCCAAGTCTCTGCAAGGCTTTTGCAGCTCACTTCTAGAGACTTCTGTTTTACTACTGATCTTTCCCTGAAGAAAATCAAGGGCTGGAAGCAAGGGAGCCCCCAAGCCCAGCTTGGCTCTGGCAGTTTTGCTCTCAAACCAGAGTTCCTGGCTTTTAAAGTGCTGGACTACCGACTTCTCCCCAAGCCTGAGGTGTCTGCACACCTGGGAATGCGACTCAACTTCTAGCCGTCTCCCATGCCCTGCACGTCCTTTGCGTTTGCCCCACGAGCTTGCGCTCCCTCCCAGCGCCCTTGCGCCTACCTCTTTGCTTTTCCTGTTCCTCTCTCCTCTGCTGCTGCTCCTCGCTATTAGGAAGAAAAGCAGGTACTGCCTGATACGCGGCCGTAGGTAACGCACCTTCAGCGCTGTTGGCCGGATGCTTTACGGTGCTAAAGGTCTGTAAGGAGGGCAGAAAAAAAATCACCAGTATGGTTGGGAAGCAGGAATAGAAAAGCTTGGAGAAGAATTTTTCTGCTCAAGCCAAACCCTAATCTTGGCAAGTCAGAGCTGCTGCTGAAATTTATAAGGTGGCACAGTCAAAGCAAGGGTCTAGAGCATCCCTCTGTGAAGCCATCATTTAGCGGGGTGACAGTGTTGCTCATCGCCCTGGAGCAAAGCTTTTAACCCATGTGTCCTTTCCCTAGCGGTGTTTGGTCAGCGCTTGGTAGAGACCATGGCCTACGAGCAGAAATTTGGGCAGCACCAGGTCCCCATCCTGGTGGAGAAGTGTGCAGAGTTCATTCGGGAGCACGGCATGAGCGAGGAGGGCATCTTCCGCCTCCCTGGCCAGGACAACCTGGTGAAACGGCTCCGGGATGCGTTCGATGCTGGAGAAAGGCCATCATTTGACCGGTAATGCTGGATTCCCCCCTTTTGAGCCCTGAAATCTGAGGAAAAGCAGCCCATTGAACCCCCAGCAAGTCCAGAGGGGCTCAGCAAGGAGAGATTCAGCAAAAACCCAAAGTGCAGGCAAAGTTGGAGTGGGGCAGGCCAGGTGGGGAGCCAAGCTGCTGATATTAGGTTGACAGGGGAAAAAAAAATAGAAAAGAGTGTTTAGAAGTGTCCCTCACCCTCCTTCTCCAAGGCCCACGCTTGAGACAGGTCCCTGCTGAGATTGCAGATAAGGTAACACTTCTCCCTGCTTTCCTGCCCTGAGCAGCTGAGGTTTGTATAAGGAGGAAGTTTAGAGAAAGGAGAGCAAGCAGAGGGTTGTAAAAGAGTTCAGAGAAAGTCCTAAAGCTCAAGGTAGAATTGCTTTCCTCATGGCTTCCCCAAAGCTAATAGAGAGCTGGCTGTCTCTGCAGAGCTCCTGTACCCCAGACCTCGTCCCTGGCAACGTAACTCCTCTGAGAGCACAGCGAGATGCTCTAGAGAGAGATTTGCAGCTCCTACCCCTGCCATGCCCTATGCAAAATGAGAGAAGAGGGAAAGCACTCAGCTGCAGCTCTTTATAAAGCCCCGGTGATTGCTCCCAGAGCAGCTGCCCAAACTCCGAAGGTGCCTCGTTATGGCTAACAGGGGGGCCCACCTCCTGGCCCCGCTGAGCCGGGGTTTAACCCCTCGCTCTCGGCTCCCCAGTTTGGGGAAGGAGGCTTTGTGCAGAGCAGCTTCCTTGAGCCGCCCTCGGTAGAGCTTGTCTCTGCATTCCCAGGCCTGTCCCGGACTGCAAAACTTTTCCTGTTTATTACCTGGCTTTATGCAGAAAGTGTGTTACGAGAAGCCACAGCGCTCTTACCTAAATAACCCCTGCGCCGCCCCGGGGGGGTGAAAGGCAGCGAGGCGGCTGCTCTGCGTGCGTAACCAGCCTGGCCTTTGGTTTTGCATCTGAATGTTTCTTGCTTTCCCGGTGCCTGTATCCTGCCGACACTTCCACAAAGCTTTCCTGTTGTAACCTGCATGGGGGTCATAGGAAGGTGAAGGCTTTTTTTTTTGCAGAAAATGGTTTGCAGTGAGGCATGGAGGAGGAAAGGGTAGCTGCTGATTTGGGCACCTGGTGGTGTTAACCCCGCGTTGCCAGGCTTGGGATGATCGGCGCTGGGGTCCCACAGAGATTTCTCTGTTCGGGTGACAGCAACCCCGTACACCTCAGCCAAAACTTTTTCTCATCGAGGTGGGAGCTGGGAAGGCCAATAACAGGAAGCCCACCAGCGCGCATGCCACAAGATGCTGGCTCGATCATCAGCACCATCTTCCCATCTTCAGACCGTCTTACATGTGACCAGGGTCTGTCGTGCAACTGAGATAGCAGTATCAAAACCCACGTATATGCCAAACTATTAAGTCAAATGAATAGCTCTTCCCCTGTTGTTCTATGTCACACTTCATTTTCCTCTTACCTCCTGTACCTCTGCACTTTGCTCTTACCATAGGCAGTATTTCCCTTGGTCACGTAGCACATGGTGAAGCCCTGGCAGCTCATACAGGTGGAGCTGTGAGATGTGACACTGGGGCGGGGATTCAAGGAGGTGCAACTACCGTCATTTCCCAACTCTTATCTAAACCCTACAAATGTTCATCCTCAAAACTGCAGGAGTTTGGGGCACAGGGACATCCTGCTTCTTCCAAAAAGCTCCTGGCGAGGCCACCAAAATCAAAGCAAAAGGGCTCATGAGTTGATTTTCCATGCACCATGTGGAAGCGAGAGCAGAATGGCCCTAGTGCTACAGCACCTGGATCAAAGTTGGGCAATCTAAGCAAAATGTACCCTCGAGTTCAACCACACAGTGCCCAGAAAATGCTCTGACAGCAAATGTCCTGGGAGCTTTGGAGAGCAGGAATGGGCAGTGGTTAAAACTGGAAGTGAGGCTTTTGCTGGGAATACAGCGTCCCAAAACTGCAGAGCAGCAGGTAACGCTGCTTCCGGCCAAGCTGGGCTTCCCCCTGCGACACCAGAGACCAGCAGCTCACTGGCTTGGCTGTTAAGGATGGCCGCAGCCGTCTGACGCTGCAGAGAGTATTCCTCCCCGGCCACGGCCTGTTTGGGTTTGCACAGGCACATTAGCCCAGACAAACACAGCCTGGGCGTCAAGGATGCCTAATGTTGTGTTTTGGTAGGCTCTACAAAAAGATGGCTTTGAAAAAACTCCTGCTGATTATATGGGTTAGTTAATAATAATAATAATATTAAAAAAAAAAGCACAACAAATCCTAAAAATAAATGACCTGGAGGATTTTTGCTAGAAGTTTATAACAGTTTAGCGGCTCCAAGGTGGGTCAAATGTGAGGCTGACAATCTTGACAGTGTCCTTTTGACATAATGTAAACTACATGGTATGCAAAGCTGCAAACATCTGTCCTAGCAGAACATCTTCAGTAATTGCTGTTAATCTTAAAAGCCCGGGCGAGCTTCGCCAGCTCTGTGCAGAGTGGGGAGCGCCTGCCAAAGAGGCGAATGCTAGACGGTATTTGCATGAAAGCACTTGTGAGTCAAAGGCGGGCTGGGAAGACTCAGCCGCGTACGAACGCTGGGGACCTGCCAGCCCTGCGATGCAGAAAGTCTCCAGCAGGCAGTTATTTTCCCGCGGGCTGAGTCCGTTCCCGAAGTGGGGCCGTGGTCCCCAGGAGTTTCCCCCTGGTTGGTTCGTCTGCCCTGTTGAGATCTCTTCATCCCCCATCTCTGTTCGGGGAGCTTAGATATATCTCCTGGTGCCGGGCCAGGGTTTGCTCTCGGGCTGGGCGCGAGCCTCCCGCGAGCAGCTCTTTCTGTGTTACAGCGATACGGACGTGCACACGGTGGCCTCGCTGTTTAAGCTCTACCTGCGGGAGCTCCCCGAGCCCGTTGTGCCCTGGATGCAGTATGAGGATTTTCTGCTATGCGGCCAAGTGCTGGATGCAGACAAGAGCAAGGTACAACAGGGCGTTTGTTTATCTCCTCCTCCCTGAAAACTAACCTCATTTAAACGGCGGGGCTTGGGGAGCTGGAGACGTGGCTGCTTGGCAGCAGCTGCTCTGCAGCAGCTGGTTCAGTGCAGCCTCTCGCCAGCCCTTCTCAGAGTTTCACTTCTTTGAATGAGAGTCTCGTTAGCTGGGCCACAAGGGCTGGTGTGCAATCACGAGGCTTTGAACCCGGCAAAAAAAAAAAGAAGAGAAAATCTCCCAAAGTCAGCGGGGTTTCCCAGCCTGACGACATGGGTTTATCTGCTTTACAGCTTAAGTTTCAGGGGCAGATCTCAGAGCTGCTCGGTGTCTCTTAGTTGAGCCCTTGAAGCAAGTGGAGGGTGTGAAAAGCAGGAGAGGAAGGAAGTGCAACATCCTGCAGCGGCTATCACCCTGAGCAGAGCTGGCGGAAGAGCTCGGGGCGAGAGCAAGGAAGGAAGTGGGGATTTGGGAGAAGGTTAGAGAAGCGAGAAGCGCAGAGGAGCAATCTTTTACTAACACTGTATTTTGATGGACCAGAAGCCTCCTCACCCCCCAAGAAAACACTCATGGATGTGGTTCATACAAACAGAAACACAAGTACACTGCAAAAGAATAAGGCAGATATCATCCTTAGCAGTGTGAGCACTACGAACCGCTGCGTTTGGCCCTACAAGCACCTCTATTTCAAGGGCAGGTGTTTCTTGCAGATGGTTTCACTTCAGGATGTTTTGGGTTAGAAATGCCATAAATATTTGTATACAAGAAATGTAAACAAATACATCTACAAATACAAATACATCTACAAATACAAATACATCTCATTACCTTTGAGACTGGGCGTGATCAGCTCTTTCACAAGGGCTCAGCACACCCGTGCTGTGCTGGATCGAAGCCTGCTCTCCCCTTTGCTGCTCTGGCAGTGACTATGCTGGGAAATCGGCCGCCTCTTCTTGCTGAGCCTCGTGCAAAACCTTGTGCAGGTCCATGCTGGGTCTTCCAAAGAAATGTCTGGATTTCATTTCCGAGGCGAGCAAATACCAAGAGGTGAGACTATACAGGGATGGACTGGAGGAACCAGGAGACATTTGCAATTCTTATATGTGAATTCATATGTGAACCTTTACAGAGCTATTTCTTAACTTGCATTTAGGGTCATCAGGAACTACTGAAGCAACTGTCCCTCCTTCCCCGAGACAACTACAACCTCCTCAGCTATATCTGCAGGTCAGTCCTTTGCGTAAGGTATAAACACCTCAGATTTCTTGCTTGTGAGTAAAAATATCACTCCAAAGACCGAAGCTGACTCCTCCAGTGAGGGCTCTCACAAGCTGTCATTTGGCATCAGATCCTTACCTTTGTAAAGGGAGAGTCTTACACCACAGGATGAACACATTATGGAGGTCTGAGCATAAATGTCTACCCCAAAGTCCCAAAACTCGCTTGTGAGCCATGAGAATTAACATGAAGTGCAGTATTTTAGACTAAGTCTTTTACAATTAAACTGTTGAGTTTCACCCAGCTTGGCCCTGGGTGATGTGTGATTTTTTTCTCTGGCACTGCGATTAAGATTAGATTTTTTTCCTTCCTTTTTTCTTTTTTTTGGGGGGTGGAGGGAAGAGGAGAACGCAGCAGCTCATCACGTGGCAGTTTCTCTACTGACATGAGACAAAGCTCCAGTGCAGTTATACGAGACATATATTCTACCCTTGGGGTTTAGCAGAAGAGCTAGACAGATTATCAGGATTTTATAACAGCCTGCGTGTAGGAGTGTTTCTTCTCTGGCTTGGAATTTTCACCCTTGGATTCTGGCAGGTTTCTACATGAAATACAGTTGAACTCTTGTGTCAACAAGATGAGCGTGGATAACCTGGCAACAGTGATCGGAGTGAATCTCATCAGGCCAAAGATAGGGGATCCTGCGATTATTATGAGAGGTAAAAGGGACTCCTGGAATGATTGGCATAGGAGCACATGATACACTGAAATATTCAGGTAGCTGCATCCACAGTCTTAAAATTTAAAGCTTTCTGAAGTAGACCTATGGATATAAGCCAGACACGTGTCTGGGCACAGTAACACTGCAGGGCAGTGAAAAGCCACAGGTAATCAGCTGGGCTATAAATGTGTCTATGGTAAAAAATGCCCTAGGAGCTGAACTGTGCATTCTCTCCGTTGATTATTCCAAAATATTCAGGAAGATGGTAAAGTCACCTTTCTTTCACCCAAAGCAGGGAGATGTGAAATTCTTCTTGAAGAAACAAGGGAAACTCAGAGAAATAACTGCTTAGATGAGCCAAACAATGTAATCCCTTGGGCAAGGGACAGATGCACCAGAACTAAGAGAAGAAATGCTGTAAGGCCAAAGATTTCCCTGCTCTACGGAGCTAAGGCATGATGATCCCTGATGCTGAAGGTCATTCATGCACAAATGGTCCGCAGACTCATGCATGAGTTACATCCCATGCTCTCCCCAGAGGGGGATTTTCACACAGTCCCTCAGCTCTGCTCTGTTTTTAATAACATCTATTGCATGCTTGGAAGAAAAGTATGTGAGACCAGGTGCCTGGTTTAAAAGGATGACATAAATTCCTTCCTGACCTCCCAAACTCTTTCGCTGACGATATTCAGCTATCCAGTGGTATAACTGATGCTTGCAGTTTGCCTGCCGAGCTGAAGAAGCACATCTGCGGCTCGGTTCAGCTGAGCAGAGTCGCAGCTTGGTTGCTGTTCTGGCATGATACAAAAATCTCCCCCTTGAGTTAGTTTTATGATCATGCTCCTTGCATTCCCCTGCATTTCTGTCTGCCTCTGCGTCTCAGACACCAGAAAGACCAAAAAACATAAAAGCCAGGGGAAAGCTCCCCACATTGGGTTCGCTGCTGACGGATCTCCTGTTTGTTCCAGGCACACCACAGATCCAGAAAGTGATGACCGTGATGATAAGTGACCATGCAGACCTCTTTCCTGCATCCAAAGATGTGCCGCCATCTCCACCCACCCAAAAAAATAATGACTTCAAGAAAGCCCCCGTGCCGCGCAGCTCCGTGGGCTGGGACGCTGCAGAAGACCCTGCAGTGTCCGGGACAGACAGCTTGATTCGAAGGCAAACAGTAAGACTAGATCCTTGGAGAAATGGCCAGCAGTGTTTTTAATAAAGGGCTGGTTAATTATTATGGGATCTAACAGGTCAGCAAGCCACTAAGAGCACTTGCTATTAATAGGCTAAAGATCTGTAATTGTCACCCCTGGAATATCTATGTCAGGAAAATGAGTTCTTTCCTGTGGAAAATTTACTCTTCTGGGAAAAAATCAAAACTCTTAAAGCTTCTTAGCTAAAAGGCAGAACAGATGAAACCCTTTCAGTTCATGCTGGCGAAGTGAAAATGCTGAGGGCTTTTCTCAGAAAGAGATAGTCTCTGCAAAAAGCTCTTTTTAGCAGAGAACACACTTCAAGCCAAAATCTTTTTTATAGAAAACTTTTGGTCATTCTTGCTAGCATGTTAAAATGTGACCTTTGTAAATACTGCAGTTTCTGTAGTCGCTGCAACCTATGTCTGCATGCACGACAGGGTGAAGACAGTCTAATGCCATAGGTCTGTTTTTCAGAGAGACGACCTGAATGCCAGCAGTGCCACTGGACCAGCTGCCAGTTCAAGTGTGCCCGGAGAAGATAATGATGTGAAACAATCCAAAGATCCTCTGGGAATGTGGAAAATGCAGTCTAGGAAAAGAACTCAGACTTTACCTAACAGGAAATCTTTCCTGACGGCTGCTCCTCAGGGGGAGAAAGGCAGCAATGACAAAAGTGACATATTTGCTAGTGACTTTTGGAAATCCTCCCCAGGAACCAGCGTGCCTTCTGGGCTCCCTGATGGACATAAAAGAACATTGTCTCATGATCTTTTTAAGCTGCTTGACCTTCACCGGGCTTCAACTTATGATAACGTACCTACCTCTCAGGCGGAAAGCAGGGAAGGCAGCTGCTCCAGCCCCGGCACAGTGAGCAGCAGCTCCGATAAGCAATTTCTACCGAGCCTCAGCCATCAGCCAAAGGAGATGGCCAGCCCCGCCAGCAGCCCGGCCGAGGTTTGTGATTCTGGTCAGGAGAGCAAGGAGTTCCTGCTGAGCATGATCCTGAAGCTGGAAAAAGAAATGGAAGAACAGAAGAATAACTACGAAGAGCAAATTAAAAGGTAACGCACTGCCGAATGCTGCCTTGTGGAGAGTGTGAAGTCTTCAGCCCATACTATTACAATACTAGTACTTCACAGAATTATTTACCAGTAATAATATACAGCATATTATAGTAATGACTAAGGTTACAGTATAGTATTATAGTGTACTGTCTAGAATTCAATGCTCATGTCCTGTAAAGTCATGATGTAGTTGCTAATATTATTATATTACTACCATATTAATTCTGCAATAATTATATGGTCATGTATTGTGATTATTGCATTACATGATGTGGTCACTGAGGGTCAGGGGAGCAGGGATTTAGGTTCAAACACTGCCACTATTCTGGACCAGACACCCCAGTGCTGCTAGGCATCTCCCAGGGTGGAGGAGATAAGTTCTGCAGCTCTGAATTATTTAATTGCTTAATGACAGGGAGGACTGACCGATTAAGAGCCAAACGATGCCTTCCTAGCACTCTTCCAATTCAATCTTTTCACGCTCCTTTTCATTTCTCTTTGCAGCCTTGAGAAAGAAAACTACGAAGTCTGGGCCAAAGTGGTGAGGCTGAACCAGGACATTGAGCGGGAGAAGAAGAAGTCGGAGGACCTGGAACAAAAGCTGATTAACATGGAGCGCTCGCGGGAAGACATGGAGAAGAAAAACAAAATGCTTGAGAACGAGATAAAGAACTTTGCTCAATCCAGGAGCAAAGCCGATGCCAAAAACAACTAGAAGACACCTGGATGTGTGCAGACATAAAATGCAGCTGCACGGTTTAGCATCCAAAGGAACTGCCCAGCAGGATCAGAGCCAGGGACTCATATAGGCCAGTGTCCTGTTACAGACTTTGGGCTCGTTCGGAGGAAGGAGCCCAGGAATTAGAGGTTGGTTTACACTCTGAAACAGGAAATTTCAAAACTGTTCTTTAGCTTTATTTTACTTTTTAAATCCTCTGGCTGCTCAGGTTACCTGTAAAACAGGCCAATACTTCTTGCTGCTCAACCAGAATGCACTGTGGTAGGAGTTCAAGTTAAATATATATTATACTTAACAGAAATAAACCAGCAAGTGGTCTTCCTGTCATTCGGCTGTCTCCTTGCTGAAGATATCATAGTGGTTTGAGTGGAACAAAAAGACTAAATCCTGGAACCGGGGAGGCAGAAAAGACCCCGGTCTGAAGTGGCACAGCCTGTCACTCAGTGTGCCTGGACGCTGTGCTGCAAGGCACCCTCTGCAACGAGGTCGAGATGTTTGGATTAACACATATGCTTCTCACTCTTATAGAGTGAGAGAAGATGAGGCAGGCTTTCTGATCCGCCAAGAAGAGGTCTAATGCAAGGTCACTCGCTACGATGTGTTGTGCTAGACTCATCGATACTAGGGCTCCAGATACAAATAGTCTGAGCAGACTGATAAATCGTAAAAGCCTGTTTAGTTAAATTGCTGTTCAGTTGTTTTAGATCGCTGTTTCTTATAGCCCTGTGTTATATTTATCTGGTGCAGCTGCTGCTGAAGCCTTGGAGCACCGCTTCCAAGTATTTATACACGGAGCTCTTCGTACAAAGCAAGTCCTTTAGGAACTTTACTTGTTACAGAAAATGGGGCTTCTACCAGTTTCCCTGGGAGACAGTTTTCACAGAATAACAGATCTGAACTTATTTACTGCCTTTGCTTTTGTTTTTCATCATTTCATTGGTGTAGGTTAGGATTCCCTTGGTCACCTCGGTGGATACCTGGATTTGCACCCCAACTGTGATGCTGGAACTCTACCCATCAGGCATAAGGACCGGACTCGAAGGCCTTGTGCTACCACTTTGGCTGTTTCTAAATGCGTTGCTTTGGCTGCTTGTTCTCCCGCTGCCCGCCAGAGAGTTGGCCTTTGCCAGCAGTGATGCTGCTGGAAGCGTTCGGTGTAGGAAACAGAAGCAGAACCAAGACTGTCTTGGACCAGATGCACGGCTCTGTGGCTCTGGCCAAGCCAGGCAAGCATGGTGGCATTAATGCAAGGACACTGGGTTACTGTTACTTAGGATTTAGCTTTGGCAATTCAAAAGTTCAGCTCAAGACTGAAGGTTGCAGACCCTCTTGGTAGACATTGCTAAGAAAAAAAGGCCTGGAGAGAAAAACCGACACAGAGGAAACTACGTGAAAAACGGGGAGATGGGACTGGGAAAACGTTAATATGGAATAAAAGTCGGTATTGTCTATATAGCACTTGCTGTCATCAGCCTTGCTGTTGGGCACAAGACTAGCTCTAAAACTGAGCCAAGACTCCTTAGTCTCAGTCTCCTTAGTCTCAAATTTAGACTCACTTTGGTATTTTGAATCCATCTTTGCTCAGATACGGAGTAAGTATAGGCAAAGAAAAGGTTTGTGAAAGTTGAACCGCATTTAAGAATCCGGCCCATAAATAGCTCATCCCACCTGTAAACTCTGATTGCAGATACTTTTCCCTTCCCTAGGACCCCCAGGGACTGCACAGCTCCTCAGCAAGCAGCTCAGTAGTGGTGTCTTTAGACCCCGCAAAAGACCATAACCTTGAGAGAGCTGTTTGAGTGTTTCGTTTTATTTAACTTTTTACCTTTCCAGAGAGCTTGTTACGAATCTGCTTTTCCTTCACGGCAATGCCACGAGTGCGCATGGAGGCACGTGAGCGGGAGGAGGTTCAGGAGAAACTCGTCCATTGGACCCACGCGGCACAGGCCTGGCTCAAAACGAAACACGACCATCTGGGCTGGAAATGCCACACGCTCCTTTCTGTTAAGATAGAAGTGTGAAGAAGCAAATAATTCCCGCGCTGACTGCAGGAGATCGTAATGACGTGAAAAGCCTTGGCCGAGTCTCAGAAGTCACTGAGACTGGGGCAAGTGCACGTTACTTTAGTATAAACTGCGCATTCCTCCACTTCCTTTGCAGATAGGCTGCAAGAACCTCTATCAAGACACGTCTGTTTTCGAACGGCAGAGTAGCCTCTTTGAAGATATTCTGCCCATTAAAATGTGGAGTGTTTACAGTGGTCATATTTACAAGATAGGCTTTCCAAGGAGGTCAGGTGGTCTGGAAATTCCTGCATCTAGACCCACTAAACTGTGCATAATGCAGTGAAAAGATGATATCTTCTAGGATATAATTCCAGTCCTGCTCTTACTGTCTAGCATTCTTTGCATTAGAGCAAAAATCTGTTTTGTTGTTCTTACATATTCACGTCGGTGTATCCAGCCATCAGGGTTTGGTAGGCATGAGAGGCAAGAAAACAAAACTATCCTTCCCATGTTATTCTCGTTGGATCCCGAGCCAGTCACACTTATGCTGACTTTTCCCCTCATATTTTATCAAAGTTGCATTTTTGGCATGATAGTTACTTTCTTTTTTTAGCTTGGCTATTGCATAAAATAGCAAGTTGTTGTGGGAGGCGAGGTGGACGTGCGGGAAAAGCATCCAGCCATTATTTAGGATAGTTTATGCAAATGAGAGAAAAACAGCAAGAACATGTTGTTCTCCCCCAGAATGACTGAATAACACAGTTCCTCCTTCCCTTACACAGGAACTGAAAGATACCCCCAAAACAGGCTGCCTTTCTTAAGAAAAGACTGCCAAATTGAGACTGTTTGTACAAATAACTGTTCACCAGTGTGTCTGGCAATAGGTTACCCTTCTAGTAGTTTACCTTTACAAGCGTTTCCTCTCCAGATAATTCCCATAAACTGACGTGCTCAGCAATTGATTGGGAGCTTGGTTATAACTTCATGCTGTGTGTACCTGTTTGGCTGCTGGTACCTGGAAAATGCAAAGCGATTTTGGCTGAATACGACAATGAGGTAACAGCCTGAATAATATAAATTTGGGTGCAAGTTCCCTAATCGTAAGCCATGGGTGCAGAGCGGAGAGATGCTGCGGCTGAAAGGCTCCAGAGCGGGCTTAGCCTTTATCAGACATCAGAGAATTCACAGAGCCGAGAAATGCGAGGAGCAGCGGACTCTGAGAGCGGCAAACATCTCGTTTACCCCTTCCCCTGTCACATGCAAAGGCTTCAAGTAAAGCCATGAGTTTTCCATGTAAAACCCTGATGGAACGGCCTTGCGGCACGGGGGGACGCTCTCGCACACAGCGATGCTGTCGGCAGCCGCCAGTGCCGCTTGTGAAAATTTGCTTTATCACGCGTAAAAACATGATGCGATATTTAGACCCTCTTCACACAATGTACCGATAACGGGAACTGGGAATGGGGGCATGTTTTCTTTTAATCGCTTCAGCTGGCCGTGATGCTGTGGCTGCATCCAGAGAGCTATTTTCAAATCAGTGCAGTTAAAGGACAGCTAGGGAGAGGAGGGACTGGGCTTTAACCTTGTATTAAAAGAAATTAGAATAAGTATCAGCTTGGCATCTGCTTTCTGAGCACAGGGAAGGCTCATTTTTCCTTTCCCCTCAGTTTTGCTTTGTTTCCCTTCTCACCTCACTGATAATGAGTGGCCCAGGCCATCCCTGGACGCAACTCAGGTTTCCATCCCTTCGGTGACACCTTCACCCTGCATATCCTTTCCCAGAGCCTACGGGATGGATTTCAATATCTGCCGATGATTCCCTTTATGTGCGTTTGTGTTACTGACGCTTGCTAAAACCCTGTCCATGCTTTTAAATGCTGAACTCTTTGGAAATACAGAGCAGCTCACCGTGATGACCGCTGGATCTCCTCAGCCTCACTGTCCCCGTCGAATGTTCCAATCTGTGGCATCCGTGTATAAACCATCGATCAGACTTGGCCCTGTTGCTTTGGCTGGGCTTGCTCCTGACTCCTGTTGATGCAAGAAAGCTCAAGGTCATAAGGTGTTTATTTGCTTTGCCCCCTACAGCCGGTTGGGGCTGTTATCATTGAGGTAAGCAACACCCTTGCGGGCACTTGGGACACAGGGTCAGCAGCTCCAGAGCTCAGCAAGACTGGATCTTTCTAGCTGGCAGTGTCAGGGGATTGGCGCAGGGTCAAGGATGGCACAAGAAGTTATGGAAAAGCACTAGGAGATTAAATTGCTGTCATCCGCCCTGAACTGTTTCTGCTCGCTCAGCTACGAAGCCTCACAGATAATGGCAGCAGGATGGCTTTTAAAAATAAAACTGTAGCAGAGTCGTTCTTCCATTTTGTGAGGCTGCTCAGCAATAACATGCAGGAACAGCAGCCAGTGGCAAAGCACCTCAACATCCCATCACAACCCAGAGACGGAGCTATAAGGTGGTTTGCATCTATACTGTTTTTTTTTCAGACACTGGTTTAGGGCTCAGGTGATCCAGGTCCCATTCCCTGCTCTTCTCCAAGCTTTTTGTTTCACCTGCCCCATATCTTAGCTCCTTGTCTTCTTTGCGGTGGTGATGTGACCTCAAAACCACAGTGTCTGAGCAAGCAGCCCCCTGCTGTAATGATGTGTCCGAATCGGTGCGGGTCTCATGGTGCCCTGGCCGGGCAAGGCAAAGATGGTTGTGGCAGAGTGCTCAGCGCTCACAGCTCGAACCAAAATAAGGTCTTCTGCCCCAATGAACGTCAAGCCATGAGGCCACAGATTTCATCTCCAATACTCAATAAAAACTAGTGAAGCCTTTGAAAGTGTTTGCAGAGCACATATAAAGCAGACCCAGAAAAGGACTCAGGAGTCCAGGATACCAGTCTATAAATATTTGGGATAATGAGTAGATAGCTAGGCTTGCCAGACAACCCTTCCTTTCATTGACATTAGACTAGTGGTTTCTTAGGCTAGAAGCACTGACAACAGCAGTGTCAGTGCTGAAGATGCTGGTCTTCTTCGCTGAGACCCAAATGCTGGAAGATCAGGCTGGCTGTTGATGGAAGAGCAGCTGAGGGCAGGTACAGAGATGCAATTCAGTTGCCCACTGTGGGTACCCACTGCCATTTGAGACCTCTTAAAATATCCTGCTTGACCTCCACTTGTTGCTCCAGAAAGGCACACACCTCTGGGTCATATCCACTGCCCTGGACACCCTACAGCATCGCAAGAGGCCCTGGACACCTTGGTGCGGTCACCTGAGTCGAGCTTCTCCACCGCTGTGCAGAAAGTAAGGCAGCGAGGATGAATCACATGAGCCACGTCGGCCACCTTGTTGCACTGGCATTTATTTAGTAATGCATAAACATGTCTGAGCTGTGGCTGAGCGACACTGTTCCCCTGTCTCATGAATGTTCATGAAATACATATGTCTGTCAAAGTCACGCAGACAAAGATATGTGAGGCAGCAAGGACGAATGTGCCAGAAACCGTCCCAAGACCCCTAAGTAGGATTTCTGTTTCCTCCAGTCTCCTGCAGGCACGAGGGGTTGTGTTTTGCACCCTGGCACGCAGCTGCAGCATGGAAGGAGAATCCAGCCAGACCCAGGGGACCAGCGATGCTCGGAGACACACTGCTCCGGGTTTTGCCTCCACGATACCTTCTGGAGGGGCCTCTCACACAGTTAGAGGGAAAACCTTGTTCGACAGCGAGCAGGATCTTCTCATCTACAGTTTCCCAGAGGTTACTTGGCCATCCTGAAGGCTGTTGCATCCCCACATGCGTGCCGACCGGGGTGTGCAGCAGGGTCCTATCTCTGTCTTAAAAGTGATTCTTTTCTCATGCAGAAAGTGCAGGGGTTAATGCATCTCTGGGGAGCTCGCCGAGGTCCTTGTCTAAATTGTTTGCCTGTCTGGGAGCTCATTAGCGTTGCATGCAGTGCCCTGAACAGTGTCACTGGGGGACGCGCGTGAAAGCCCCCCTTGAGAAGGGCTTGTGCTCCACAAAGCAGAGCCCACACCTGCCACCATTAGCAGGTGAGCTCACTGCTCGGGGTGCTGCAGTTATCTCTGATGCTCTAATTAGGCAGGAGAGAGGAAACTAGCTTGATTTGGAAGCATGAGACATGTGCAATCAATATTATTGGGCCGCATTTGCAGCTGGTGTAAGCCATCAATTTGCAAAGGAGCTCAAAAAGATGAGGAAGGGAAGAAGACAAGTTCAGCAAGGAAAGCAGAAGTCCCTTGGTCTCTTAAGTGCCTGAAATTCAGAGAGGTCTCCCTCAGAGATGATAGAGAAAGGTATAATTTAAACGAGGAAGAGCGTCTTGCAGATGTTCATCCCTGAAAAGTTCTGCGGATCATCCAACCGCACACCAGAATTGTCACCGTATTATTAGAGCTAAGATTTCCAGCCAAGGATCTCAGTTTCCTGTGGATCCCCACTATCATTTTAACCTGCAGTGGGGTTCAGGTTTGGACTTCCTAGTGCAGATTTGCTGCAGGGACAAGCACAACAGGCACTAATTTGGTGCACTGTTATGCCAACTCTGAGTAATTGTAGAAACGCTAAATAAGGTTCATTTTCACTACAATAAGCTACTTGCTCTGCTCACAGCTCCGATGGCTTACATTTCATCCTGCGAGGCTCTCTGTATCTGTATTTTGTGCCAGACATGTAAAATCTGGTAACGATAAAAGCTAATAGAGCACATTCATTATTGCAATAACTGGTTTCGCTTTCCCACTCTCCCAGAGCTTTGTATTTTGACTGCCTGATTAGCCAGCGGTGACAGCTCAGGAAATGGATTCCACCAAATCTCACAACAACCGATCTAAAATGCTCTAATCTCTGGAAAGATAAGGAGTTGCCACAGCAAAGCCAACATAAACCTGTGAGCTATGGAGGACGGGGTTGTTGTTTAGCCGCTGTTGCTAGTTAGCTACTGTACTGGATTTCAGAGACCACCCTGTATTTAAACCTTCTCACTTAACTCGACACATATCTTTTCAACACCATCTGAAGCTCGCGTCCTGGACAGCCTCAGCCGCACGGAGCCGGGTGACATTGCTTGGGGAGCTCCAGAGAGGGCACTGAAGCAGGGTGGCTCTCGCCACTCATCCCGCAAGGGTCTGTCTCATCCTGAAAGTCGCTGCAGACACGACAAGCAGCAGCTCATCTGAAATGTATTGAAATAATGGCACTGCAACTGCTCATTTAAAATAAAATATAGTGTGCTGCCTTCATTGGCCATGTCTTGGGCCATCACAGAAAATATAATCCTTGGAGCTAGGGAAAGGAAAAAAAACTTTTCTTCAGGAAGCATTGCTCTGTGTCACGGAAATCCATTCCTCTCATATCATATCCTTTATTGTAGCCATGTTGATTACTTTTATCCTCCATATTTCCTTTGTTTACTTAAAAAAAAATGCAATCAAAGGTCCCACTAAGCCCTTGAAATGCTGAACAGGAGGTTGATCAATTTGCATTATGAACAGAATCACATTGGGCATGTATCCAACAGCTTAAAACAAACAAGCAAACTTCCTATTTCCAATGTGAGCTCATTTGGCCTGAGCAGAATGTGATTTATGACCCGCTGGATATGTTAGACTGTACCCATTAGCAGGACTCCTCTATATTTTCTGGCATTGTCTGCTCGAAAAAATAATTCACTTTACTGGAATAACGCAGCTATATCCTGATGGATTTTGCCAGCAGTGCTGCGTGGTGACATGGGCTTGGAGGCAGAAACTTGCGCAGCTAATCGCTAGATTAAATTCTGCTTTCATTGACATTTGAAGTGACTCCTTGAAAGGCAGTAGAATAAGCTCTTACTTGCTAGGGTGCCTCTGAGAGCAAATGCACTCCGTTGCTGCAGGGGGTGTTAACAAGGCTCAGCATGGAGAGCTGGACCCCCTCCCACTATTTATCTTCTTGACAGGGGTATCAAAAGGTGGACTTCTCCATCCACTTTTATCTGAGAGAAGAAGCAGTAATTCTAGCAGCTGCTCCGGTTGCTTTTTGATAGTGTTGTGTCTGCAGAGCAAGCTGCTCGTCCGTGCGAAGGATGCTTGGCTGCTGGGCAGCCACACTACGTGCCTCGAGTCCCGCTCCCTTGGGAACAGCTTGCAGGGAGACGGATCTTGTCTGAGCGGAAGCAGAAGGAGAGTGATACAGGGATGAAAGAGAGGAAGAGAGGGGTGAAGGGATGGCAGAGGGCAATACAAGGTGCCTAAGAGCCAGATTTGCTCCCAAAATGTGCCCAGGATTCTGAGATCATTTGAAAACCTGTCCATGGATTGGGATGTGCAAATGGGCTGTTAACTCAGAAATACATGGCTGCGGAGCCCTTTTGAAATTATTGACTTTCTGGTTTATAGAATGAGAGGTTTGGGGTTTTTTTTTTCATGGATGTCTCTATTTCAATGGGCTTGCAACCCACTCCTGCGTGGGCTGAAGTGCAATTGCAGATGGCTTTATCTTCAGTAGGATTTTACACCTATTAGCACATATCCGCAGAGCACAGTGTGGGACTGTAGAGAGCTCAGAATGAAATGGCCCAGGTATAAGGAAGTATAGGGGTGGTAGGCCGTAAATTCAAACCCTCCTTGGGTTACGGCTCTGCCAGCTAAAGGTGTGACCACACCTGGCTGCTCTTCCCTGTTGGCTGAACTGACTTGATAGCAGGTTTTCATGAACCTGCCTCATTTTAGCTGAAGGAGTTTTGGGGTGAAAGTCATCTGTCCTCATTTAGGCATCTAATGCTAGAAAGCGAAGCATGTGTGTGTGGTCCCTTGACTTGCAAGTAAGAGAAAGGGGTATTGCCCTGCGTCACCTCCCCTTGCTTGGCCTCAGATGTGTCCCCTCTCAATACCCAGGGGAATCACATGCTGTTACCCAGCGTTGGTTAATAAAAGAAAAAAAAATACACTATTTCTTTCTTAGACTTAGAGGCAGGGGCTTAGGGTAAAACAAGTGCCAAGTGTTATTGATGGTTTCTGCTTTCTGCAGCCAGCGTGCAGGGTGCCATCATTTCAGATGTAGGCACTTCCCTGACCTCCTTTTGCTCCCGACATTGCCTGTGCTAGAAATACACAGCTCTGGCCAAAAAGCCTGGGTCCAGCGCTAGTACTCAACAGTAATATGCTTCACATAATAAACCTCTTCTTCCAAGGGTTTTTGATAAGAATTTCCATTTTTAGTTGAGGGCAAATGAACCATTCAGCCTTTATTTGTTGCTGTTGCAATTGAAGAAGGAGCAGAAGCTAATTTTTTAACTTTTCCTGTAAATAGTGCATTAATGAAGACAGATGGGTCAGCAATGTAAACAAAACCTCTATCTCAAGCTAGTTTTGTTCTGGCTTTGTTTCCCAATATAGTAAGCAAACCACCACCACCACGGTTCCCATCCTATTAACAGTGTTTGCTCTCCAAATGTTGAACTGGGTTATAAGGAAGTTTAAATTAACACTGGGCTGTAGTTTTTCAAATGCTTGAAGCAGCTGTTCAAATGCCAGGAAATCTCTTTTTTTTTTTTCATAAATGATGCACTTAGCTAGGGTTTGGCTCAGTGTTTTGCACAGAAAATGCTTAGTGGAGCTTCTTCCATTGTGCTGTAGGTGAGCGAGGCACCAAAATGCCTGACGCTGCTCCAAACTGAAGAATCTTTTGATATTTCTAGACTGCTGGAGCTTCGGTTGGCTTTGCTCCCTGAACCCCGTAGGAAGAGCAGCGTGAGGATGGTGTGGGGCTCTGCCCATCTTGTCCAGGCTCAGCAAACTGCCCCAAGCGGCCCATCTGCCCAGACCGAGGGGGCTGGCGAGGCTGGGGTAGTGCTGCCAGAAAAAGTCATGCTGAACTGTCAAGCTTTAATGCTCAAGCAGCTGGGAATCTATAGCCTCGATCAGCTAGGGGAAGCACAGCAGCCGGAGCAAGCCTGGGCTCCAGGGACTGCGTCCAAGAAAGGGATAGTGCAAGGAAGCTTTGGGGAAAAATCTGCTCCTTGAGCAAGTTTTAGTCCACATGTGGAGACCTAAGAGATGTGGATCATCAGGCTTCCTAGAGCTTAGGGAAATCTGGCATGGGTGCTGAGTGTTTGCATAGGAGACAGAGCTGACTTCTTCACAGGCCAACGGACGAGTAAGATGTCTTGAAGCTCATGCTTTTCTGGAGGCATCGTGTGTTGACTTAAGAGCAGCAATCCAAGACCAAAACTCTATCCTTAACTCCCTCGCTGATACATTATCCATGCTCCTCCTCTCTTTAATTCATTTTTTCAGCTCCCACCCTTTGCCTGTCCTGTCTATTTGGGCTGTAAGCACTTCCCAGCATTTTTTACAGCATCCAGCACAAAAGGAGCTTCACATCTGCTTATGGTTGCTCATATGTATTAAATTATAAACAGATGAAAGCGAAACTCCAACTGATGTTGATGATTTCTGTGAGAAAGGGCTGCTGCTTTGTTTAGCTGCACGCAGTAATTTAGGGAAGGATGGCTGGCTGGCTGGCTGGCTGGCTAGATAGATTTTTCCATACTGAAGTCATATTTTAACAAAACCTTTTAAAAAATGATTTTTGTTATTAAAATTTAAGTCCAGAATCTGCTAGCATGTTGACATAAAATAGATCAGAAATGAAAGGAAAATCAATGCACACTACTATTTAATGAGAAAAATAAATTCTTTAAGAAACAGAAGAAGCCAAAGTAGTAATATGGATGAACTGATGGATGAGTGTGTAGATGGAAGGAAGGAGGAAAGCAAGAAAGAAAGAAGGAAAAAGAAAACATGCACTGGGATATTTTTTCAGGGACTTGCCGCTGACATTACTGACACTTATGGCTTTGTAGTACTGGCTCTTGTCATGCACTCACCATACTATTTGTGAGTGTCATAGCTATATGGACAGGATTACATACATGTTTAAAACAAAGTACTGTTGAGTTTGCAGAAATAGCCTTAATTTGCTATTTAAGGAAATATCTTGATAAAATAACTGTCCCCTTTTTCTGTGTTATTTTGCCTGATCTCTGCTGTCTGACTGCATGAACATCCAGCAGATGTCTTTGTCTAGTTATTTTCAATGGTAAGGTAAGGTTTTGGCAATCAAGCAGGCGTGCAGTCCTCAGAGGCACTCATTAATAAAATGAAATAATACTGTTCTGATCTCAGATTATGAACAACACAGTTGCAGCTGTGGGAGTCACAAGATGCTCAAATTTCTCCCAAAATAGCACAATCAGATACATCTTCTGTTTTACTGGTTTTCATCACAAATTCTGTTTGAGATTCTCTTCAATTAGCAGTACAGTCCATGTTTCATTATAAAGACAGGTTACTAATATCAAAAGACTGGCTGGCTCCTAACCCCAAATTGGTTTCACTGAAATTTTTACTGATCTTGTAAAAATTCACGCATGTGGTTTTACTCAGTGATAAAATTATATCTCTACACACATTTGCATGGTTTCATAATACAGCGTATAAAGGACAGTGGTGTAAAAACACACTGGTCAGATCACTGCAACGAGAACAGTCGCAGAAAAGAGATGATAAAAGCAAATGGTGGATTATCTCTCTAATGCTGGATTATCACTCCTAACAAGGTGAATGGCTTGTCTTGGCAAATAGCTGCATAAGAAGAGTGGATAGTTTGAAAGGATCTATGTGGTGACACTTCAGCCGTTGGCTACAGCAGTTCATGTCAGCAGAGCAAAATATCACACCTCTTATGAATTCTTTTAACCTGCCATTAATCGCAGAGGAAGATTGCAGCGTAGCTCAGGGGAAAGGTCTGTGAGCAGTGTCAGGCACTCACGGGCAAGATCCTCAGCAGGCATAAAGCAATATAGTCCCATGGCGCAGCCTGCTATCTGGAAACACACAGCCCGAGTGGAGACTGCATAACTCTACAATAAACTACGCAACCGACCACTTAAAGAAATGATAGCCCTGCAAGGGTAGCTAAATATTGGACAAGACCGTGTGCGTTCCAGAATGCTATTTAAATCACTGCAGTGAACAGGTTGCAAGCAAGAGAGAGAACTGTGGTATATGGTATTTACAAACATCTAGGATGGAAAAAAAAAAATCAACAACCCAATCTCTGTGCAGCACAACTCAACAGAGAGATTCTGTGTAAAATAGGATCGGTACAAGGTTTTATCCAAGTGGGATTACATACAAGCACAAAAATAAAACATTCTGTATTCTACATTATATTACAAAGGCAGGCAGTCAATAAATAGATCAATAAATTATGAGAAGCACAGAAGAATATGTGTGAAAAATAGGTGAAATTGGTTTTAGTTAGTGCTTGATAAAGTCTTTTGTGTTCATTCCCATGAAATGCTAGAGGGATTCTTTCAAAGACCCTTAGCACTTCCAGTGAAGATAACTTTCCCTTAAAAGTGTAAAACAGATGCAGGGACAGTACAGTAGGCTCTGCTACAGGCTAAAAGAGTCAATGTCACTTACACTTTCCCAAGAATCTGACAAATTTGCAGCTTAGTATAAATAAAGTGACGGGTCTATTGTTTCTCAGCTCTGACACCTTCTTATCACCACGATTTGTTGCAGAAGAGTGGCGGAAACATGGCATGTGACTCGATCATATATAGTTTAAGTGGGGGGGGCAATATCTTTATGAATTGACAACTTGAGCACATACATAAAGGAAAGATCCTTTCTATCTAGCTGGCACAAAGGGGTTTCCTTTTCTGTCTAGCTCTATGCAGACTACATGCAATATTACTTTGCCATTTGAGCTGGATTACACAGATGTATTGTACGTAACTTACTGGACTGACTGGGGGAACAAGTTTCTTAGCTGGTACAAACTGGCACAGCTTCAAGGATTGAAGAGAGTTAATGAGATTTATACCACCCAGAGCTCTGGGCCTTGAGAGACGACACATGGCTAATGTGACAAATCCAGCGCTGCTTTACGCAGGGTGCTTTTGCGATAAACATGCACGAGGGGCATTTCTTGCCATTGCCTGTCAGAGCACTGCACAAGCCTGGCATCGCTCCTGGGCCCATTGCAAGATGGGAAGGGAAATGGATCCCTTCTACCCTCTGGATGCCAAACCATCCCTGACAGGGTGTCTTTTACCTTTAACCAAGACTGGGAAAGATTAAAGAAAGGATAAAATAGAAAACCTAACAATGTGTTGTGCCTCAGTGATTTAGGAGCCTGAGACTTATCAGGACTTAAGATCTACAGAGATCATTTTTCAAAGGCATCTGGGCATGTAAAGATTTTGACAGATTCTACACAACAGCTAAAGAATCTAGGTATGCATCACTCATAATTCACCTAGCTTTGATAGCTCTGGAAATACCTTTAGGTGCCAATCAACATTTAAAAAGTACAAGAATATGTAGCCTTGTTTCTATGAATTTGAATTTGCCCCTTTTTGGCATGAAGAGCCCCCCAAAACAATCCAGTGATCTGGTCTGTGCCCTGACATGAAGAGAGACTCAGTCATAATTTGGACAGGAAAGAATAGCAAGAAGCAAGCAATGGAACAAAATATACATTCCCTACAGTCGTATGACTTGCCCATTCCCCGTGACAGGAAACATACAATTATCTGTACATGCCTCATTAAATAACCTCATTAAATAGGAAACCCAAAATGTACAAATTTACAGACTGAATCATTAAATACTTCCCCTGTGCACTCCCCCGTGCATGCATTCCTACTATCTGCAGCCACACTCTGATACCACCATGCCCTCGTATTTGAACTTGTAGGTGACAACCCCTGCATCTAAGTAGAGAATAGAGATGGGATCAAGCTTGGTGGGCACACAGCAGGCCTTGGAGGCTTTCTGGGGATTCTTCAGGTGAACCAAAGTCTGGACAATGGCATGTTTCGTTGGTGTGACGTGCTCTGTTAAGGGGTAGGCGCACACTCCGTGGCACTCATAGGCTTCGTATCCCGCTGGGGCGATGATCCAGGAATCCCAGCCAATCTCCTTGAAATCTATGTAAAGCGGAGTCTTTTTGCAGTAGTTGCCTTTTGCGTTCCTCCGGATTCGGGCAGTAGAATCATAAATGATGTTGGAGCGCATCTGGAGCAGTGCCTCCTCGCCTGGCCGGTTGTGGAAGTTGCCAACCTCCAGGTTCTCTAAGTCCAGGAGCTGCTCATGGTCTATCATTTCATTCAGTTCTTGCTTCTCCTCTTTTTTGTCATTGCTTTGGTCATCAGAGAACACAATCAACAGGGGCACATGCTTGGCCTCAGAGTTGATGTCGATATCGAGTTTCCCCTCTCCGTTCTGCTCCTCCCCTTCCCTGCTCTCTATATGAACTTCCAGCCGGTGTGTGGTCAGGCCTGCCCTTCGCCAGCGCCTGATGGCTTCGGTGACCTCGAAGGTTTCCCACTCGCTGTTTTTGCCATAGATCTGCCTAGATGCAAGTGCCACCATCTTTCTCTCTTCTCCTACCCCCATGTGGTCATTTTCCAGCACTTCAAAAATGGTGACCTTCCGATCAAGCCCGTCATAGAGCATTCGGTCCCGCTCCACCAAGGTGTAGAGCCTCAGCTCCGCCATGGTGATTTCTTCATGATGAGGGATGGATACATTGAATAGAAGGGGGTATTTCCGAATTCCTACAACACCAATAGGGTGGGAAGCCAAGTCTAGAAATGACAAAGATCAAATATTTTAGAAGGGTCAATACATCCAGCACATCTGACATGTTTTGCATTCCTTTGGTTTCAGCGGAACATTTCTAGGAGAGTGGTTTTGCATTGTTTCCCAAAACCATACTTGAATGATCAATAAAAGGCCTATTTTATTCTAGCTGTCTAAGGATGGTGAGATCCCAGCCATGACAAAGTCAGTAAACCTGGATTTATAGATTCTCTTTCTATCGCCATGGCTTTCAGGGACTTTCTTGACACCTGGTAGGATTGCATGTTAAAAATGCCTTGCCAAATACTGAAATGAAATCGCTTCTAGATTACTGCACAGCAACTGTTTAACAAATAGGAGAAAACGTTACTCAGTATAGGAGAGGAAGAGAAGAACAATATGGCACTGGAGTGAACATGAGAGACAGTCAGATGACATGTAACCTGTGTATGCAGAAATGGCAGGCTGTATTTGTATCTGCTTATTATTTCTGTGCTAGCAAGTGTTTCCTTCTGCTCAAACATCATCAGCAACTGAAAGGGCCAGGCATTAAGAGAGGAAAAGTTGCTTGGGAAGATGTAAAGGCACCTTGTTAGGAGAAGCAGGCAGTGATCACCCGATCTAAAACCCGCCAGTCAACAGAAATCCTGCCACAGATTCAACGGGTTTGAAGTGAACTAAGCCAAACAGCTGTATTCAGTCAGGCACTTTTGGCAGTTTTAGTTAATAAAACATATAAGAAGCACATAATATCTGCTTGTCAGTCAGTCTGTCTGTTGTATCTGCATTGTTTGTTTATACATGGGCAATATGCATTTCTTCACGCAATACAGGCATCTTAGCTAATAATGACTGTGCTTTTGTTGCTGGATTACTGTGCTGTCGCTCGTAGCTCAGCGGACAGACTAGGACATACAGACTATGGGTGACATTTCTGCAAGGCCTGAGGGGGCAAATGGCTTGGGATCTATTACTGTCTTCATCTCTGACTTCTCCAATTTTGATATGTTTGTAGAAAAATGACACTGATAACGCTGCAAGTATTGGCCATACTCCATCAGTGCACTTACGCAAGCACGTGAGTTGTCCTACTGACATGAAGTGGGCTTTGAGGCACCTGCCTGTTTTTTTTTTTCCTGTTTGCATCTCCATCCGCTCATAAACAAAAAAGCAAAGGGCAATTCTGGTTGCCTCTCCCTTCCCATCAACTGATGAAGGTGGGGTATACTCCAGGGTGGGAGTAGATTGCAGGCTAAAAGGCAGTGCTACTCAAGCACAGGAGTACTTCAGCCACAACCTCTCAAGTGGAAGAAATCTTTATGATTTCCCAACCCTTAGTATGCTAAAGCAAATCTGCAGTCATTACAGACAATGACAGGGTGGAGAAATGCCACCTGGCCATCTAGAAGATGAGCACAAGTAATTCACCAGGAGGGAGGGGAAGGCCACACCATCTGTAAGAAGCTGGGTGAGTGCTAGCAAGGAGCGAGAAGTGTTCATTTATAAGTCAGGATGCGGCTTTGCTCTTTAGTTAGGAAACTTATAGAGTGAAATATCCCTTTTAGTTACCAGTGCACCCCTGACAGGGTCTGCAAGGGTGATCTGAAGTCCATTGGAAAAGAAAAGTTTAGCTTAAGACCTTTATTCAAGTTTTAAGAAATGGTAGGATATTACAATCCCATTTGCAACAGAGACATTATGCTCCATGGGTTAAAACAACTAGCTTCTTTCAGCTGTTTATATTTCTATAATCTCATTACAGTAATAACAAAGTTAATAAAGGATTTAATGAATAATAATGAAAGAACAGTTACTGACGATTTTCAATAAGCAGCTGAATAAAAAGCTTCATGATATGATCTGTTCCTAGTGTCCTGATAATTGAAAGTAATTCACTTTCTCTATAAAAAAACTCTTCGTGCATGAAATGAGCGGTTCTTAGCTTCATGGACTTTCAAGACAGATAAAAAACATTAACTGCAACAGTCCCTGTAACTATATGAGTTTATGAAGGTGATGTGTTAACATAAGGAGTCTCACCTTGCATCTGCTGTTTTGGATTAGAAGTGAGAAAAACACAGAAAAGACAGAAAGCTGCACCAAGATTACTCTATCCGGTGCAGAACTTCTGCAGCCATGAAAAAGCTATGGAATATCTCCATCATGTTTACAGACAGGCACAGAATCGTGAATTGCTGCATGTGTTACTGGTCATAGGTCAGTCTGTACCATTTTCAATGCTGTAAGCCTAGAACCATTTCAGCCTTGCCAGTGAAACGGTTTCAGATTTACCTCAGTAAATCACACTGCATTTTGTTCTTTAGCATATTGTACTTGCCAAATTTTATCTGATTTATTTCTCCTGAATAGTGGAAATTGGAGAAAAGAACAATGCTTGTTTCTGTGTATTTCTTCATTTATACTGATGATCAGTTACTAGGCAAGACTATTCAGATGAGTAACAGTTCACTAGCAGGTGTAACTGGTTTGCTATCAGTCCTTCAATAAATTTAATGTCATATTACCACAATGCAGAAAAAGAATACGTAAAGAAGATTTAAACTGCAGTGCCTCTTCAAACTGGAAACGTGTTGCTGGTAAAGAGTGCCAAGGCCTGGCAGAAATGAAGAAAAGACCAGCACTGCTGGATCCTCTCCTGGCACCTCACTGCATTGCCAAACTGAAATGACTTGCACACAACCTTCTCCTGATAGTTTGTCATCTTGAATTTGCGAATGTCAGAAAAAATCAGTGTTATATTTCATTAATTAGACTGATGAGGAATGAGAGAAGATCCACAGCAATTTGAATAGTTGCATGTACCTCTGAGTAGTTAAAAAGAATCAAAGCACTTGTATTTGCAAAGTGGAATATTTTGGGTTTGGAAATGACTACCTGAAAAATATTTTTAACATGTAGCCTGTATTGGTGCTAATAGCTACTGACACAAAAACATTTGAATGACAGCACTGAAATGTTATCTTTTCCTCGTTAAAGTGAGGGAAAATGTTGAAGCAGAAACATAGAGAGAATCACCTAAGCTCACAATTGGTCTTTTCTCGGTTCTTTTTTTTTTTTTTAATTAGGAAATGTTCTGCTCCTCCAAAGCAAAATCTGAAGTTTATCCAAATTCAGCTTCACGTATTTCTATATATTTGCTGGGCTATGCTCAGACATCAAAGGAAGAAAACGTTACAATTCCCATGAGGATCAGTAGTGGAAGGATATTAATAGAAAGCCATATACTGCACCTTTGAACGGCATGTGAAAACATTTTGCCCCTTAATTTCAAATTTGACTTAAGCTATCCATCTGAAAATCAAACAGCTAATTGCAAATGATATGTGTGATTACAGGGATAATAAAAACACACCCAAATTATACTTACTGCTGTACAGACATAAAAGAAACAACTTCTTCCCCCCAAACCTTACAATCTCAAAAGCAAAGGAAAAAGGATCTATCTCACAAAAAGTGGGATCTGTGTAAAATTGGTACAGTGTTAGCTCCCTATTTCCAATGGCCTCTTCACTGAAAGGCCTTTTTCCCCCTAGTGCTCTTCATGCTCCATACCTGGTAAATATTATTTCACGCTGACTGTAAGGGTATCCTTTTCGATTTGGTTCTCCTACAGACGCACATTTCTTACCTTCATTTTTGAAGCTCCTAATAATATTTGCAGATGGCATAGATGTCCTATCGGTGGCAAACTTGTTGTACAGCTCTAGCATGTACTCTGGTGGGTCCACCTTGGCTGCTTCGTGCAGGGGAATGTCAGAAAGGTTCAATGTCTTCAGGAACTCATTTTTCATATTCTGAAGCAGCGTGTTGAAATCAACACCATCCTGCTCGGAGAGCACCTCGTCAAAAAGAGGCACGTCTTCCTCCAAGGAAGAGTGCTCCAAGCTCAGGATGGGACTGCAAGAGGCAAGGTGAACCAAGAGAGAGAGGACAGCCCACAGCTGGAGGACTACAAAATCCATGACTTCACTCTAACCTCCAACCACACTCAACAAGCTTTAGCTCTCGTGTGGGCTAAGTGGCGGTTTTATCCCCTGGGTTGTACGCAGCTTGTGTCACAGAGAGATGACAAGTTTGGAAGCTCTTGTCTTGAAACTTGTGATCCATCCCGTCTCTCTCTCCCTGCCCCCTCCCTTTTTCTTCACCCTTCCCCCTCCCCAAAACCAGGTCTCAGTAATTGGATATGGCTTGCTCTCTTCTATGGTTGCCTTGCCTCTCTTATCTCGTGTAGTGTAAGCTGTTCACCAGATTCGTTGCTATCTCGCAATCCCCTTTCCCTTAATGAGCATTTTGTAAACATTCTGCGCTAGGACACTAGGAGATAGGACAAGTTTCTCCTCAAGAGGAATTGCCCTTTCTTTTTGTCTCCTGGTAGCTGACTTTCTCTGGTGTGTATGACCAACTTTTTGCCACGCAGATTTCAAGCTGGCATGTAAATTCTACAGAGCCTGTATCCAAACTTATGAATTCTGCACCAAGGGCAATGAAGAGCCCCTTTAAGGCAACAAAACTGCCCTTTGTAAAAATACTGTAGAGCTAAATGTTTATATTTTACTTACAAAGAAACCTCTTTGGGATAAAGTCCATTCTTCTGTGCTTCTACAGCCTCTAGCACACGAGAAGAGCCCCAGGTACTGCCACAGTTTTGGGGTCACAAGGCCCTGAACACAGAGGAGCAGATGAGCTCAAGATATTTGGGTGAGGAGGGTCTCCCACATTGCAACTCTGAAGCTGTGCTTTGCCAGGGCTCCACTGGAAAAAGCCTTTTGAAGAAAGAGTGAGCACAAGTTAGGGAAGAGCAGAACATGGCTTTCAAAGCTAAGCCTAGATTCCTTTTGTGCAGACACCATGCACCTGCATTGGCACCACAGAATTTAGTGATAAAGGGAAAGTAATAAGTATCTTTTGCCATGCTTATTTTTGCTACAAAGCGCTCTTTCCTGATCTGAACATTAACACTAGCTGAATGGGAATAGGCTCAGTGCTGTATGACATATAAATGCTCAGAAACAGAGGGAGGACTGGAATATTTGCAAATGGTTCATAAAATCTTTATTTCCTTCTGTACCTTATTTATCTGACTCGGCAGGTTACAGTTATCCTTGATTTAGTCACAGTACCCCCCAGTCAGATTGTCTAAAAATGACTGAAAATACACAAAGGTCTACAGACTACTCTTAATTCACCACTCACCTTTGCATCACTTAAAATGGCCCAAAGATATTAGGTGGGTAATGTGGGAATGTTTTTTGCAAAAATACACGCTAAAACTATTTAGCAGCACTTTTCTGTTAGAACATGCAAATTTCAACAAAATGCACATGCAAAAAAAATGTCAAAATTATTTTTCATCTAGTTTTTAGGTAACATTGCCTTCTTAAAATGTCCTGGTTGTTCACAGACTTTTCAAAGTGCCCCGGTTTTGGCAACAGGGCTGGAGCTCAGCTCCTTGGCCCCAGTGGTCCAACACTCAAGATAAAGTGATCTCTTTTCATTAGCACTACTGAGTTTCTCTCTACAAGCACTACAGAGCTTAGCCCAAAGAGGAAACCTCCACAGATCTGCTGAGTTTTCTGGACTCTGCTTCTCCATTCTGGCTAAACACATCCAGCCATTTGTTACCACAGCTCTAAAACTTTCTGTCTTCTTCAATAACCGAGTCTATCCTTGGCACAAGCGGCCACAGCTCCAGCTGACTTCATTAGAATGAATACTCAGTCCTGGCTGTTTTAAAATCATGCTTTCTATATATTGGATTTTTTTCACAAATATTAATACATCTCTGTGAAAATAATGTTTAGTATTAATGCCATGGATTCAGGCATCAGCATGGCTTTTTTTATCTTGTTTCATTCAACTCATCTTCTAAATATGGAGAACTTGACAATAAAAGCTAAACCCATTATCAAGGTCTCTGGTATTGCTACAGTACTTTGGAAGTGGATATTTGAGCTCAGAAAGATTAATTTAGATCTCAGTGTGGATTTCACAGTTATCTGTGCAAGCTTATCTATAAATCCTCTGCAGCCTTATCAAAGACTCATCCCATGACTACTGTGGCTTTCCAGAGCTAAGCACAGAAAAACTTAGGGAAATTTTGGAGCTGAATCCAGGTCACTTCTGTTCATTAAGTTAAGAAGAAAAGCACAATCTTCTTTTTGTCGGTGATTCATCACCTCACTATGCTGAACTTACTTCCATAGGGAAATGAGATTAACCTTGAGAATGGGGAGAAAAGACTGCAGGGCACACAGCCTTAACTCTTTTATGCAGCACAATAACTGGCTCCTCTAAAGCAAGGTCTTTGGGATGGCTTCTCACAGTCAGTTGGGCAGGTAGTAGTTTTGTAATAAGAGCATAGTACCTACAGAAATTGTTTCAAAAGGTCATTTGTTTGCTTAAATATTATTTTCAGAAAGGCACTGACTTCATATATAAAAGCACACATTTTTAAAATTAAGGAGGTAAGCACCTTGTAAGAGCTACTGCCTGTTGGAAGGTAACAGGTGCTGAAACTTCTCAGAGCTTCACAGCCTTATCCTTCGTGCTCATAGCTGTTCTTCCTTCTCAGACAACCAGGAATAATGGCTTGAACGCATAGGCAGCAGCACAAAGATATGCCTTGCAGAGCTTGTAAACACTGGGATGTAGAGTATTGCAGGGCTTCCTTCTGAGGATTTTGGGTTTGCTATGAGATTTAGGTAAAGGTTTTGAATGTAAAAGGAAGTTTTAGAGTGTTTGCTCTGAGATTTTTAGTTGAATCCCCTCTCTCACTACGAGTGCACTGGCTATTTTGAGGACAGCATCTGGCTCTTAATCACACATTGAGTCAAATTCTCCTCTTTGTTACTCTGGTGTTAATCACATAAACAATTCTAGAGTCAGAGGAGTTTTTCCAGGTTCACTCCTCTTTAACATAGATTAAAGCTTAATCTGCTGTGCAACTGCAGTTTGCTGGGTGACAAAACTGAACAGCGTTAGTTTAACTGCTCCGGCAGTGACATAAGCAGAGCTGATGCTGCCTTGGAGAAGAGGCTGGACTAGTGACCTAAGTTCTGCTAAGTCCAGACATATTTTCTATGATTCTGTAATTTCACACCCTGCAGATGTAAATACATAAGTAAAAGCTGCACACAGTGATCTGACATAAATTTCCTAACCCACAAATATGTCACCTTGATTCAGTGACTCATTAGGAACACAATTACTGCTCAGACACTCTAGCTCTCTTTGCATTTCTGTTCTTGTTTTGGTAACTCCATGAACAATAGCATACTGAAGGGCAATGCAGCCTGCTGTGTTATATACAAACCAGCTTTTGCTGCGTTTTTTAGCTTATTCAATTTAGACCCTGCTGGGGATTTGCCAGATGAGCAGTACCCATAGAGTATATCTGATATAAAAGCAGCTTCCCATTTCCTTAGGTTATAAGCTGATGAATTTAACACATGCATATTTTTTGCTGAATTAAAATGTTTAACAGGAGGACTTTATTTCATGTCACTGAAATGAAGAGGCTTGGCCTTCCCCTGGAAAGGAAACTGCCCTCAAGAAATCTATGCTAAACAGATTAACCAAGCTAGCTGGAGAAGGAACATTAATAATCATTACTGTTTAATTGTTATCAAATTTATAGCATAAATGATGAGACCATTTCATTAGGAATAAATTAGGTATCAGGCAGGCAGAGTTGCAGAAAGGGTTCTTGGCCATCATTCCTAGGAAGTTTGTGTTTATTTCTTCAGTGAATTTGCACAAGAAAACATAGCTAATGAGAACCTGAGCTTCTGCACTGATCCTGCAACATTCAGCACATGCACAACATTGTTTAATTCATGTTTTGCCCTTCTGTTGAAGTTCGAAAATGTTCTTCTGGTGGAGGTGGCATTACAGGTTGGACACTCTCCATTTGTATGCCCTGGTGAGAACTGGATGAATAAAAGCCACTAGGAGAGCAAAAAGAGGGTCTTTCCCTCCCACGGCACTGAGCAGATCAGGCATGAATGTGAGAGCAGTTGATGCCAGCGGTAGCTGAGGGTACGCAGCAACTCCAGGGAACAGTTCAGCTGTCGAAAGGGTCAGCCCCAAAGGTTGTGTGGCTCCAAAATAGCCTCTAATCTCAGGCACCCCACAACTTCCTCTGAGCCGATGCCTCCGTGGCTTCTTCCGTCAAGAGGCAGCAGAAGAGCACGGGTTTGAGCAGGAATGTGTGAAGCAAGCCCAGGGCTGAAAGGCTAGAAAGCGAAACAGGGCTTTACGAAGTGTCAAGGTCGACGATACACAATGATTGAAAGGGTGTGATGCTCCTCCGGGTAAGAGGAAGTGGGGAAAAAGAATGTGAAGTGTTTTTTAAGCATCCTCACCCTTCTCTAGTCTGATTTTCTTCAAGGAGGAACACCTGTTCTCATTAACACACTCAGAACAGACTGGGATGTGAAATCTTTTCCAGGAGAGAGTGACTAATGTTTGCTTGTCCTGGCCTTTTTGGACATAAACAGTTCCTCAGTGAATAAAATGAAAGTTTGCTAGTTAGTTATAATAAGTTCACATGTAGTTCCTCCGCATGTAATTCAGTCAGGTAGATTTTGGCTCAGTAGTCCATATCTTAAGAAATTATAATAATATTTTAAAATTAGATTGGTATTAAATATTAGGCTTTTTATATTTCTTTTTCTCCTTCAGAATTTTTTTAATGGATTTTATTGAAAGAGTGTCTCAGAAAATACCACCAAACAAACCCAAAGTGATTAAGGTTTCAGTAGAGAAAAAATAGAATTGTTCTGGGTTTAAGTACAGAAGCTGAAAACCAAATATTCCTCAGAGATTCCTTTTCGGGGGAAAATATTTGAAGAGAGATATTTGATGAAAATTTATCCAAATAAATATTTGCAGAGGAGAGGAATATAAAAACATTCCCTGTTCTGCTTAAACATGAATAGAAATACCCCTCCCAGTTAAAGCTGTGGCTGGGATGTGGAGGAAAGAGCATTTGATGTCAAATTTCACACGGGAAGGATTTGCATCCAGTATGGGCTTTTTGAGACTTTTGTTACAGATCTTCAAACTGCAACTCCAAATCCCCTTATTTAGTGCAGGAGAGACAGGAAACCAAACAAGCCCTGGACATTTCCAGTTTCCTATGATCTCTGAGAGCATTACAGTTCTCATTTAAACTTCATGGTTATTTGTCAGCAACACTGTTAGATGTATGTTTGTGCAATACGTAAAAAACAAATCCTGTCCCCTAAGAACTTACACTGTATATAAAGAAGAGAGACACAGGATAGCAAAGGGAAACATCCCTGTTTCATAGAACAAGGAAATTTATCAAATGACTTGTCCAAGGTCACACAGGATATCGACAGCGGAGGCAATGATTGTGCCGAGATTTCTGGAATTCAAAATATAACGTCCTGCTTTCACCACAAGAAAATATCCCCTTCCATCCTGCTTCTGCAAGTGGTTTTCCTTATAGCACAAGTGACCCTTTGTTTCTATGTTAAAACCTTTGAGAAAAACCTAATGTCAAGCTTGAGTGTCTTCTCAATAGGACGCAGAGAGCTGTCACTTTCAGCCAAATGACTTCTTTTGCCCATAAGTAAGATAGGATTAATGAAAGATAAAAACATGTCCTTTCATAGGAAAATAGGAATGTGCCATGCTTTCTGAGTCAGGATGTGTATTATATCAAGGCAAAAGGTGCCTTGGTGATGTTAATCAGCCCTTAAAAACTCAGAGATAAATCTAAAAAACCCACAATTTTTTACACTGCAGTGTTAACAGGTATCGCCATAAGATGCATCTCTATCACAGTATTTTGATCAAACCTCAACATCCAGACTGAACTAACAGGAAGGCATCTTGTCCAGATGTTTTTTTAAATTCAGATTGGGCAAATTTTAAATCCTTTCCAAAATCTAAGGCTATATAAGTACAGCGATTTTGGTTCAAGGCTGCTCTCTAACAAGGATGACACAGATGCCATTTCAGAGAAGTAGGAGAGTGATGTAAACTAATGCGTTCCAGTGACCATCACAGCATATGAGCTGAAGTTTTCCAAAATACAGGCAAGAAATTATTACAAAAATGCCCCACAATGGTCTCTGTCAGAAGATGGCTGTGGCATGAGGTAACTGTTGGATGTGATATGGGAGATAAAGAAGAGTGTGACACTGACAGTGTGATGAGCTTGCAATGGAATAACTAAAATTAGTTTCCATTCCTGCATCTCCCTAAGTCCTTACTGTTGTATGCCTTGGTTCATCGTTGCTCTGGATTTCCTTTCCATAAATGGGCCGTTCCCACCAGCTCTCTGTTCCAATTTTGGATGTCACTGGAAATTGAAAAGATGGTGTTTAAAGAAAGAGTGGGGAGGGAGAAGTGTAACAATGCATTACAACTAAAGTGATTGAGAAAAAGAAAAGCAAGGAGGAGAAGGAAAGTCACTGTGTAGCCATACAGGCAGGGAACTACTTACACCTCTTTGTGTGCCTTCGGAGACAACACTGAAATGTGCATCAATAGCTTTATATGGGAAGCCAGCGGAACGTCTCATCCATCAGCTATTTCCAGGCAAGTGAAAAAAGAATGGGGGAAGTACTAATGAACAGCGCAGAGAAACTACCTGCATGATTACTGGCAATTCCCTTTCCTCTACTCACTTTTTCCTGCTGAGGCGGCAAAGTCTCTAGGAAGGGAGTCCATCACTGCACATTTGCACTAGTGCAACAGAGACCTGGTCTCAGCTGCAGGTCATTGGTCATGCTGCAGTATAAATAATGATAAGCAGAGATCTTCAAGCCAGCACAAAGCCTGAGCAACTGAAACAGAAAGCACAGGGCTGCAATAGCTGGACATTGCCTTCCTGGAAGTGTTCTGTCAGTCACGTGCAGCAAATTCACTGCAAACACATGTCCTCGTTGTCGCTGCAAGTTCCAGCTCCCTGTGGGCTCATAGACTGGACAGTTATTCGGAAGAGCTGCCATTTTCTAGCCTGACTGGGTTTTCCAAATATTTATCAGGAAATTTGTGCTATTAGCTGCTCGAGTACATACATCAGTATCATTGTGAAAGAACAACACGCAGACAAATTCTCTGATCCTTATGTGAGAAAGACAAAGCAGGCTCTTGCTATTGCATCTGCTTCTGTAAATTCTAGCATTCAGTCTTTCCATTTTCCTGCTAGTCCTCAAAATACAGCAACATAGGCTAACAAAGTGCTTACATTTAGCACGAATATTTTCAGGAGCATTAGGCTAAATATTTGCACGTCATTTATTCGATGGGAGCTGTCTCAAGAAACCGATTGATTTGCCTGCAACCCTGCTATATGGGTATATGCCTCCATGCACAAATAGAGATCCTTACTAATATACAAAGGTCATTTAAAATTTAGTAGCTGTGAAGGTCACAAAATTCACTAATTCAGGCTAACACGGTGGGACAGGGCAAAAAATAAATTAATTAATATTTGAGATCTGCACACACAAAGTGATTGTACTGTAGTGCTAATTAACAGCAGAGCAGGCAAGCTGTTTAATAATACCAGGAGTTTTAACTCTGCCAGCTTTTTATCATACTTGCTTCACAGCATAGTTTAATAGAGAAAGGTCAAGAGAAAGTTTTAATTCTACATTTTTGAAATTCCTTCTCTCGTCATCTAGTTATTTTATGTAGCTTCGGTATTCATTTGGGTGTTAAACTTCGGACAAGTCACTGAACAGCTTCAGTGACGCTGACAAAAGCAAGACTCCTGAACAGAGCTTTACAGAAATCTCCAAAACTGTTCCTCTGTCATTGTCAGCTGTGTCCAAGTAGGCTGTTTGAGGAATACCATTCTCTTCCTTAATGAGAATTCCATTTAAAATATTCCCAAAGCCCTAAAAGGACAAAGTTCTTGGGAACAATTACTAAACGCATCCTGGCCTTGGTTTTTAAAACTATGGATTTTTAATCATAAACAATTGGTCGGAAGAAAACAGGTTCTGTTTACCAGAAATTATTTTGTTGACAACTTTGATTAATAACTTGAAACTATTTGACTACTTTAGTACTTAAGCAGAGCTGGAACTTTTTATGTCAAATATAAGCAATGTCTCAGTGTGACACGGTAATTACAAATCCAACAGCTCATAATCACCTTGACAGAACATGAAAAAGAAAAATTAGGCAAGCATGTCTAATATTTATTCTGTTTTTTGATGTTAGGATTGGGATCACATGAGGAAAATAAATTGTGTGTAACACTAGGAGAGAGTGATTCAGTAAAAAAAATCCTGTTTAAATAAAACTTTTAAAACCAAAAAATTAAAATGTTTTACATCTGAGTTTCTGTAACTTGATGATTGTAATTATATAGGATAAAGCGGGACTGTTAGTGGCTGCTCTTAGTTATGTTTATCACACAGGTTAACATCAGATTTTGTCTTTTCTATCCTTTGTGAGGAAATTGTATAGAAGTTTTGATTAATTCTGGCTTAGATCACAGGAAAAATTCTAAACATGGTTTGGCCCTCCTAGATTATGTGGTGTTGTGCTCTTTGTGTGTCCTTTTCATCGGCAAATGAATGAAGAAATTCACTTTTGTGTGCTTATTATTTCCAGTACAGAAGAAATGGGTCAGTGATTATACTCCAAACCGGGAACAAAGCAATATTCTACTTTTCTTATAAAATTACATTAGAACTTGCTGAAAAATTTGCAGCAACCCTTTTCCCTCCCTTCCCTTTTTAAAAAAGCCTCTAGAATCTTTAAACTTATGGTTTTCTGTTGCCAAAACCATCAGAGAGAGAGGGGAACTATTTTAGAGTTGTTCATTATTTTTTGTGAAAGTTCAAAAAATTCAGAGAAAAATATTAATAAAAATTAATTTTTGCCATTTGGTTTATTTTTCTAAAGGGGAAAAACTTATTCCCAGCTCAGTTATAATTGCAGGGGATTTGCTTGTCTGCTTCTGATTTTAAGGTCTGGCTTCAGCAGCTTTATTTGTTAGGCTGCTCAGAATACATATGTATTAGTTAGCATTATTGAGGAATTTGATCAAGTGCTGTTAATACCTCAGCTCATGAGGCAACTGCTGAATTCTCCTCACCTGCCTTCACGAAAAACCTTACGGATACCCAAGAGCAACATCAGACTGAAGGGCTAATTGGTCTCCAAATTTGAATAACATACCAAAAATATGACTTTACCTTAAGAGCTTTTTAAAACCACAATGTGCACAAAAAATGAGAGTCCCTAGATAATAACTCTAGGTAAAACATATTTACAGCCAGGAAACTTCCCTCATTGATACTCAGCAGGTTGTCTTCTGATTAGCCATCACATCAGTTAGAGATGATTTTTGTGGCAGTGTATGCAGATAAAGACCTCTCTCTCTCTTTCTCTCAGGTACATTTGTACTGCGTTAACACTTGTGAGGTTCAGGAGCTTGAAAATACATTCTAATCAGAGAATTTTGAATGACTCTCCTACTTTTTAGACTTTAGTACTGCAACTTCTACCATTATTCATGTTGTATTGTAGTTATCTATCTCATGTCTGTTTAACACCCACGAGCTATTTGTAAGCGGTCCCGTATCCGAAGGATCCCACACCTCTGGTGGTTCCTCTCTTGTAATTAGCAAGACCACCACATTTAAGATTGTAGTTTGGGGGACTCTGTAATGTGCTTTAAATCATGCTGCACATCTCCCAGTTTTTCTCAGAGTGGTTTGGCAGATAGGAGTGTCTTGTGAAGCGCGGATGGCAGCTTATCTCATTGAGAGCATGGAACAAGCCCCTCGCAGTCCCTGGTGTTAAACAGCTCGACTTATCTGGGACGAGTGGCAGAGTGCCCTGGCTCAGCTCTCAGTGTATTGCACCCAGGGACATCGCTTAATGTGTTGCTGTCAAACACCTCCCAACATGTTCGAGGCAAATTTCTGAATCAGGAAGCTTTAGGTGAAAACAGCCCCTGTCCCCTGTCACAGGGGATGGAAAAGGGTATTGGCTACCACTATGGGCTCAAGCCTTAATGTCCTTTTGTCTCAAGTTTAGCATATTTTTAAATGCCTAGCAAGGGTACCTCGGCCCTACGTGACCATCCGTATAATGGTGTCAGTGCAGCAGGAGAACAGGGAAACTCCCCTGCAGCTGGAATGGCTGGTGACTGCCATGGTGCTGGGTGGATGCATGGGCTCTGTGTCCTACCTGGAAACTGCTGGGCAGGATTTACAGCCTGCAAAAAGATAAAGGCCTTAACTACCTTTACAGTCCAGGCTGTCCTAGAAGCTGCCTAAACTACAAGAACCTCCTCAAAATAACTCACTGTATTGCTTCACCCCTCTTTCCTCCTTTATATCCTCATATTAGCTCTCGTCCTAGTACCAGGGATTACAAAATGATTTTTAAAGAATGCTTTTTTCAGTCTGAGCGCAGCCGCAGCAGGGTCTACTTTATGCTACATCTGCCTTTCCATCTGTCAAGAAATGGCCGGAGCAACTTGAAGACCCAGCTCTTTGGGTCTGAATCACCCTCCTTTCTATATAAGCACCCTTGGAAAAACTAAATGAAACAGGAATTGCAAAGACACATGAGGCTGGCTGCCTCCTACCGAGCTGAGAGAAAGAGCAAAGGAAAGAAATTGCAGAATAGGAAGAGACAGATGCTAAAGCCAGCAGAGGACGGGGCCATGACGAATACTAAGGACTGAAGGACCTGCCTGCAGGGGATAGAGATCTGGCTACAATCAGTACAAATCCCCAGCCAGCCCCCCTGCCCCAAACAACTGCCCTAGAGAGCAGAACTCCTCTGTGGGGTATTTATCCCTGAGGGAGGAGTGTGGCTGAGCAACATTGGGCAGGAGCAGAGACAGTTGGCAAGATGAGATTGGTTAGGTTTCACTCAGCTAACAAACAAGAGTGTTGGGTCTTCCCTTCTTACCTGTGCTCGTGATCGGTGTGTGATTCATGTTTGTCAGATTTACTTTTCATCCTTGGCTGTGTCCCTTTTCTGAAACAGAAATGATTTCACGCATTTATATTAGATCATCTTGTGAATCTTCACTACATATATTTCTAGAACATTTTGAAATCTTTGATTAATACACACTATGTGAATGCACTGCTTTATTACATAAAGCAAGAAGAAATATATATATATATATGTTACAGTGAAGAAATTGCAAATATTAAGGGGTTGAGAGAGATTCAATTAGTGAAAACAAATATCTCAGAGGTATGGAAATCTGAAAGAAAGAATTCTAATCCTCTGCATCGCGACCCAGCTTTTACTTCCTGAGTAACAGGTCTCAGGTTGACAGGGATTCCTTTCATTTTATTTTTGAGTTATGGTTTGCACCTAGTCAATGTTTTTACTAGCCCAATGACAGCAAGATCTCACTCCTTAACAATAACCTTGGACTCAAAAATGCAATTAAAAAGCAATTGTTGAGATTACTGTAATGATTTGCCATCTAGTGGTCAATCGAAACTACACTGAGTTCTTAGCTCATAGAAAGTAAATATATACCTTCAGGATTTAATTCTGTGCCTTGGAAAATCTGGTGTGCTCTTTGACCAAGAGGGTCACTTTTATTTAACAAGTAACCTTGTAAACCCAGCTAACCTTCCTCTATGACCAATAGTTTCAAATCTGAGTATCTAAAATTAGGCATCTTGATTCAAACTGAGCATGCACTTTCCCTTTCCTGAGATGTTGCCTCTTTTCTTCTTGCACGTGGATCCTGCCATGTTGTTCTGTGTTCGATTGTGGCAATTTGCTCCTGTGCTGTTTTAGAGACACACTCAAGAGGCAAGTTCTCTTCCTCTAAAACTTAAGCGATGATGTTTTCAGCTGCTATCTACTGTAAGTACAAAAAGAGCAGGAAGACCTAACAAATGAGGGCATTCAGATTCACAGCTTTGGCTTGCTGGCTCAAAACACACAATTTTTGTTTCAAATAGTGGGCTTAATTTTGCAGCCTGTTTGACTCCAGTTTTCTCTGGAAATTCTGTCCTACAAGGTAAAATTTCCTTATGTTAGTAGCTGTCCTTTTTCATTACTTGACGCAATTTCAAAAACTTTTTTCAAATATCAGACAAGATAGGTCCAAATTTGCCACTCCTCCTAATTTAATAGTCTCTTTCATTTAAATGGTATTTAAATGAAAATAAACTTTTCCCCTTACTGGGAAAGAGTTTCAGGGCTAATCTCTGATTTTAAAACCATCGCAACTGGCAAAAGTGACACAACTGAGGATTTGATGAATAGTCTTGTGCACTGGGAAATGGTAGGTAGTGGGAGGTTCTCAGTGGAATGGGTTCAACAGTATAAAGATCTTGGATTAAAGGGCAGTGCAGACGACTAGATAAGCCAGTGTCCTTGGCAGTGAGGGACCATAGATCCTTCCTGCTCACTGATACAAGGATCAAGAAAGGTTAATTGCAGCAGAGGTGGAGATGTGACTGGAATGTGTACTAATTCTGCCCCCCCCCCCAAATGCTTGACATACTTTAGCTGCCTGTCAGTGTGCATCCAATTATACCATTGCTGGGATCCCAGGCATGCCTTTAATCACCTGTTTTTTTAAAAAAACCTGGAAGCACATTATCAGCATTATTCTGATATCTTGGTCTAGGATAAATATTGTTTTAACTTATAAAAGCTGTTTAAAAAGCATTCTTGATGCACAAAGGCACACGCATGCACAGATATTCAGGCATTTCCAGATGCACTCCCATATGCTCTCTCTCTTCTGTAAGTAACAAAGTTACTTACTTATACCTAATGAGCTATGGGATATCAGATGCCTCATATCACGTGGAACAAAAGGAAAAATACATGTCTCTTTCAAATCATGAACATTCAGTCCAGACCCTTTGCTGTCATGGTTGTGGGTTCAAAGATTAAAAACATTATCAGACTACAGTTATTTAAGGCAACAGATGGGCCACATCTCCAAGGGACACTATACCTATTGTCGCTGCTTTTTACTTCCTTGGTCGTTCCCTGTAGTCGAGCAGTAACATCCATCACCTTGCAAAGTAATGAAAATTGGTTAATTATAGTATAAGGTAGGTACCTAAAAGATATGGCAAACTGTGGATTTAGGCCCTGGATCAGCAAGGAATTTGCTCTTAGGCAGGAAATGACACTGGCCAACTACAGTATGAAATAGATATAATATCGGAATTCTTTTTCCTGCATAGGTCCTTTTCTTTGCCTTTGTTTGGAGGTGGGTGTACATCCCTTTTCATCTCACAGTTACAGTTACTAAACTCAGAATAAATGCTCTGCAGTCATTTCTAGCACAATCTTTGAAATCAGTTGCATTTTGGTGATGTCAATAACATTGGGCTCAAGATCTGCAAAGTGAGAGCTGTAATATGCCATGCACGTGCTCATGTGAAAACAGACCAGCCTCTGAGAAAGAGGGATAATGCAAAGGTGGGCCTGTGGACAGTGGGGTGTATGATCCTCTGTGCTTCCCCCTCTTTGTTGTGAACTGCACCCAAAAGGTGCTGCAGTATCGTAACAGATTTGCCTCCGGGGTGCTCTCTCCAGAACCTTTTCCTGAGCTGTGCAGCTCAGCAGTGGAGGTGCTATGGGAATACATGCTTGGCTGAAGCATCATTTTTCAAACAAGGAACACCACAGTCCCAATTCAAATATATTGCCAACAGGCCTGATGGATACAATGTGCGTGTGATTTAAAGGAAAGCTAGAAACATTTTTCTTCCACGTTTGAGTACATAAAGGGCACAAACACTTTATTTCCCTAGCTCAAACCAAATCAAATGGCAGATGATAAGGTACTGGGGCTTGTTTCATTGAGTTTTGCTTAACCATTTGCTCCAATAGCGAGTGCAAATCTCCTGCACATGTAACACTGCCTTCAGAATTAGTACCTAGTACTCACTAAAAGCTTGCTGGTATTTGATTTACATGTAGTACTTTCTAAACAAAAAAATTAAGAACTTAATGATGTTTTAAATTTAAATGAAATTTAGCCATCACACTACAGAAAGGGATTCCTCTAAGCCATCAGCAGAAGAGCTGGATTCAGTTCCTGCCTTGGTCACAGAGAGTTTCCATCAGAGCAGGTAAATCCTACAGAACAGCTCACGCTTCGGTTTCCCATCTACAAAACCAAGGCAGTAACACGCTCCTTATTTTCTCTATTTAGACTAGTCCTCAGGATCTGTAAGCAACTATGCAAGAGGTGAATAGGACTCTTTTCACATCAGCAATGCTCTTTGTGCATGGGTCAACAGGGAATTTAGCCCTGCACCTTGAATAACTGTGCATAACCACTCTGTTTTTAATCAGACCTCACTTATCTATCTCAGAACACTGTTCCATGAATAAATAAGTGCAGTACACAGAGGACTTTTTTTAAAGTAACTAATTTTGATTAAACCATTATCAATATGATGAGAATCTCAATAGGCCATTAAATTGCATAGACAGTAGGAATTGAGATTCATGTATACCGCAATTAGACTGAAACCCAGATTACATTGACTAATTATTTTAAACAACTTTTGAATTAAATAATAATCATATTTGTGCATTCAGACTGCCTTTTTGGAAGCTCTATTAGTTTGTTCCTTTGGGATCTACTTCAGCCTCTGGTCTTCAAATTTCTACTGGATAGTTGATGTCATATCAGCACCCTTAGAGAAATAATCCAAAGACACATATATACCAAAGACTGCATGCAGTAAAGCCTGAACTAGTTAAGGCAGTTATTTCCTAGTTTTTGCAGATCTTGGCTGAGTCAGAGGGTTGCCATGACTTCCATGGCCTACGTCAGAAGAAGAATACACAAAGAGAGGGTTGAAATGTGACGGTTGTCACTTGGAAGGTAGATTGGAGCTTCTAACTCAGTTTTTAAAGGTCTTGAAAGAAAGACCACCACTTCAAATAGCCTCTCTGAGTGTTGCAACCACAGTAGAAGGTCTGAAGGTTACACAGTCACTCGCATGACTGCTCTTGCAAAGTGTTGCTTTCAAAGAGTGCTTTGAGGTGTTTTGTGCCCTCCTTGTGCAAGACAAGGCAAGAACATCACAACTCCAGCTCCTAGTTCTACTTTCCATCAATGCACTCCATTTCAAAATAGGGCTAAATAGACTATCCTGTACCTTGGAGACACACACGAATATTCCTGGACTTAATCAAAGTTTGACCTTCCAAAAACATTCTCTGGACCATCAAAAACTTGCAGCCTGTTGTGAATAGGATTAATCTAAAAGAACAATTTCATGATAAGATGATGAAATGCTCTTCTAATAAGTGACAGATGGTTTGACCAGGAGCCTGATTTGAAAATAACAAATTGAGAACCTGGGGCCAGTTTTCTGGACTCCAAAGGATTGCCTTGCTCTCTGGCAGCCCTTCAAGGCTCCAAGAAACTGCAAACATTCAGTTTTCAGCCTAAAAATATACACTCCTTCCAAGCACTGATGGAATGGATGCATAAGTATTTAACCCTTCAGTGATATCTACCAGAGGATCATGCAGGCAGCATCAGTACTGCCTCGTCTTGCATTTTTATCAGCTCCTGACCTATAAACTACTCTCCAAAATATGTGGGGTGCTTAGCAGTGGCCATGGCTCTTTCTACACTGGCATAGTGTGAAAAAATAATATTTGGGGTTACAAAATTTTGGACAGACAGGGACCATCTCCTCTTTCTGGGTTTGTCCAGTGTCCAGAGCAACGGGTTCTTTGACCTACTGCAGCTATTAAAATTGCTACAAATTTTCACTGGCCCTGCAGAAGTTAAGCTTCTTTGCAAATCCCAGTGAAAATCTGTAAAGAATCTGAAAGGTATTTTAAAATACTCGCTTGCTATCCAGAATTTCCGCAGCTTGGCAACATGCTGTGCCGGTCCTCAGTTTGGCCCACAGCACTGTCAAAGCAGGAGTTGAACATAAATTTCCAGAAGTGAACTTTCTCAAAGTGGAGCTTTAGTTCAGACACATCTCTAAAGATAACATTTAAATCAAATCCGCTAAAAGATATTATGAAGTGTTATGGTGATAGTTGGTAACATATATCCACTCCTCCCTCTATCCTTTCATCGGTTTGATCCCTCCCATACTCTCTCTAGTGATCACATATGAGGTGAGTCAGTGCCTGAAGATGCTTGGTGCTGATGCCAAAGGGGAGTTTTTCACTAAAAAAACATTCTTTTACCATTCCTTCATTGGCACAAAGCATATACCAATGCTTAGATCATGTTGCAGCCTCTGTATATGAATGTGCCAAAAGAAAGTTTATCTTTTTTGGAGGAAAGCTTATAGCAAGGCCTGGTTTATTTTTGTTCTGTTTTTGGATGAAGAAAAGAACAAAGCTTTTAAATGCATTATCTTTATTTGTCTGTCGTAGTTGTGTTGTGTTCAAAGATCAGGATAGGCCAATTGAGTCTAACACTAAGATCTGACTCAATTTAAGAACATGGTCGCAGTCAGGGAAGCACAAAGGAAAACAAACCATTTCCAAGCAGTGGAATTGTCAGGACCAGGTCTAGTCGAGTTTTGGACAGATTCTAATGCCCAAAATGCTTGGAATTCCTGCGTTGGCACAAGCACGAGAATTTAGTGGTGCTAAAACAGAAACAAGAAAGAGATATTTTCGGTGACAAGTTCCCAGTATCCAGCAAGGAAAAGTCTGTTAATTACACAAACAGATATTTCCATCCCCAATTATGGCCCTGTTCAAGGCTCCCGTTGGTCTGAATGGGTACCGTGTAAAACTTTTACGGTATAACTCAAAGCGAGGAAATATCTGTGTGGCTTTAAATCACCTTTGTGTTCCTGCTTTCCTATAGCCAGGGTACACCAGGCAGCATCCTGGCTTATGCTAGATATATTTTGGGACCATTATATCATCAGGGCACAAGTTGGGTACAACTGTTACACAGTTGCTTCCTCTGCGACCCTGGGCAAACCACTTTGGGTCAGCTGTTCCAGGTATTTAAATGCCTAAAGATGAGAAAGGTGTTTCACAGGATTTTCCAAAGCATCATAGGGCCTTACACTTTTAATCCTACTAGGCAATTTACTCCTCCTCTCTAAAACGGGGCAATATGTTGCTACCTCACAATGGTGCCACAGGGATTTAGGTAGGAAGGATAGAAAGGTGCTCGGATGCTGCCTGTAATGGAAGGTTTACGTTCTGTTCTTGCTCCTTACCTTCAGTCTTTACAAGCTTGTAGATAGGCAGACCTCTGCAGAGATTCTCAATGGCTTTACCATAGATTAACCATTCCTTCACATTTGCAAATACTGATTTGCCGGTATCATACTGTACCCACAGATTATTTGGGGAGTATATTTTCTTCAAAGTCTAAAGAGAAAATGTTAAATATCATCAGCAATGTAGCTTTGGTTTCAGTCTACTAACACGTCCTGTGAGAAAATCCCAAAATCTAAAATTATCTTTCTTTGGTCTCATACAAAGCATTAGCTGAGAAAGCTACAAGCTGTTAAAAAATAATACATATTTTTTATCTATTTGTAAACAAAGTTCACTAGACAGTAATTCTATCAACATAGCAAAATTGAACTGCATTAATGTAATAACAAATTATGTTAATTGACTGTGATACAGTTAAACAGTTTGCACATATGTTCATCCTCCCAGTCTGTAGAGGCATTTTAAAAACTGCATTGGTACATTCTGCTGTAGAAGTGCTACTGTTAGACTGTCATAAAATGGGCCAGAGCTGACGCTCATCTCCAGGCAATACTCCCAATCACCTTCATGAAAGTTTTGCCCCAGTAGGAAAGTCACAGTCTGCTCAAAGTAAACTGATTTCCAAATTCTGTTCTGAAAACAAAATAACTTCAAGTATCTCATCCCTAAAACATTAGCACGACAATGAAAAAAAAAGGAAAAAGCTTGTGTGAATTCATATTAGGACTACCCAAAAGTATTCAAACACACTATTTCCACAGACACAGGATCTTACAGTTCTAACTGTAACCACCACCCACTATAAAACTGCCGGGTGGGCCACGATTGCTCATTATTTTAAAATAATATTGTATATGATATTCCCTTGAAGTTTTATCTTGCCAGTTCTCTGTTTCATCATTGCAAATCCAACAAAATAGGTTCCTAAGAACAACAGCTGTTCTTAATGGTAGAATGGAGGGCTTCTATCATACCACCCAACAACGCAACTTTCTTATATACAGTACAAGATTCTCCATAAAATCACCTGTTTCTCAAATGCCAGGCGTCCAATTTCTCGCAGCTCTGGGATGGAATCTTTCTCTATTTTCAGGATAAAGCAGGCATTCCGTGAAAACACCCTTGTTGCAACATAGCCCTGTGATAAAAAATTAAATATAATTAAATTCATTAAAAACAGCTACCACCCACATTTGGTGATTCCCCCTATTCTTTAGGGTGAACAAATAACGTAAAGTCGCTACACTGCTTATCATGACTTTGCAGTTACACTGTCACCTTTGGAGAATGGAAGCAGCCTCCCTATATTAATGTATATCTATAATAGTGAAATTATCTTCTTCCATGGACTTCTGCTGTACTTGTTACACATGAGTGATGGTGGCCTGATCTTGACTCTGTTGCATTGCAGTCAATGATATTTTTCTCCCTTTCATGAACAACCACCATGGGTTTCATTACAAGTCTTATCTAAACAATTGCATCATCATATGTGTGGGACAAAGAGATGGCATAAGGGGAGGAGAAGTGATGGAAGTGTGAAAAGAAAGAGTTTCAAGACAACTCATGATGACAATACACCAAAATAATTTCTCTATATTTAAAAATTCCTCACAGAGATTGTTTGAGTCTAGGCAGATTCTTGGATTTACTTACATGCCAGTAGTCAAAAATGGTATCAGAGGAGTACTCCCCAGCACGGACATGGACATCAGCTAAGTACTTCTCATTGTCGATACTCATAGTTGCAGTGACCAAAGCATTGCCAGGTTCTTCCAGGTAGAAGATCTTTGGTACAAAACACAAAATAGTTGTTCATCATTATTGGCCTTGTATCTTTAAAAGGTACAATATAAATGAAAGTGTTTCCTCTCAAATAATCAAATGTGATTGTTTCACAAATCCTAAGTCTCTTTACAACTCTCTGGCAACCTCAGGAGGCCCTCGAGGTGGAGGTTAGTTGCCCAAGAGTTCAATTCAGGGTGGGAGAGGAGGGAACAAAGCCACATTGCAGGAAAAGGTGAACAACATGGGGCAGCCTAGTCATTGTGTGTGGCAGCAGAGATTGTCATGACAGAAGTCTGCGATGGTCTCCAAATCTTAGCTTGAGCTAACGGGCTACCCCCCTAGAATTTCCTGTTGCTATACAGCTGCACAGAACTACCTCTTTGGCTTGTACGATTGTCTCCTTTGGCAAAGGCTATTTTTCCTCTGTCCTTAGCAATAAGCATCTTGTTAGTTTCTTCTGTGCTTTTCTTCCTATTATATTCCCCCATGCCCAAGAATCTAATGCATTTTAAACAAGTACATGCAGTAGAAGGCTTGTCAGTCTACTTACTTGTGCTGCGGAAGTCTGAATCCAAAAGACTCCCAGCAAAGCGACAATTGCAGCCTGTAAAAAGAATAAGCATTAATACTCAACAGAAACATAGGGCAGTGCCACACCAGCAGGACAGAGCTCAATAAAACATAATAAATCATACTTCTGAACAGGGATTAAGTTCTGCATTCTTTGCTCAGATGGTGCTTCCACTGAGTTCAAGGAGGTTATTGCACATATAAGAAATGTAATTTCCCCCTGAACAACAGAAGAAACAATACACAGGTCATATCATTAGTCCCAGTACTGCACCCCTTGTTAGAACATCCTCTTTCTGTATTTTTTTCTTTTAGAAAGGAACTTTCTAAAATATAAATTCAATAAAAATGTGTATACTCACAAAACTCTTCATTTTTCTTTCAGATAAGAACAAGAGGCTGCAGAAAGTGAAAATGGAAAAGAATCCCAGAGACATTCAACTTTTATATCTTACTGTAGGTGTGGGAGACATTTGACAAACGTTCTTCATGACTCAAGCAATTCCATATCTACATGCCACACCATGGCAAGCCTCTTTATCTGAATATTGGGCTGGCATAGATAACCTGATCCTGATACGTCAAAAGCACTCAATAAGTCAGCTTTTGTAAAATTAATCACTCTAAAAATGGCTATTGTTTGCTGGTTTAAACTCTGGAGGAGTTTCAACTCTTGCTGGTTCAAGCTTTTAGTATTTAACAGGATACTTATCCAGAATTAAATGATATCAGGAAAGACTCTGTTATTCAGTTATTCAGCTGTACTTTGTCTTCTGAAATATAATTCCTGGCCACCTGATACTCTGCAGACAAATCCTGGAAAGAAATACCTATATCACGGTAGCCTAAGTGCCAGCTAATGAGCAGACCAACTTTACATCCATTTCCTCCAACTAATATGTGCACGGCCTTTTCTAACAAAAAGTGCTGCTCATTTTTGATTAGTTGCCATGATGCATATCACACGTATTTATATTACTGACACTGTCAGGGATGATAATTGTGCTTCAGAGACACAAGCTGAATAACTACTAGTGTCTCCAGTACAAAAAGGAGCAAAACGAAACACAAGAAGATGTGTGGTTTGCCCAAGGTCACGAGTCAAAATGAGCCGGATGGGGATTCTTTCTTTAAAGCTAACACTATTCTCTGTATTTTATCAAAAACACACTGATCATATAATATTGTGATAAGAAATGTTCTCCTATGAGTATGACCTTGTCTGGACTCCTTATTTCATCTCCTGCTGACTTCAACATCAGCCAGTGCAGGTACTTTGAGGAATCACACTCTACTTTTTACAAGAATATCACAATTGAGGCCTGTTCTCTTGTGATGAAACGAGAGTGTAAAGTAACAGCCAACAAATTTCTGTAATGTCAGTCATCAGAAAAGAGGTGAAAGAGGTTGTATGTAAATCTAGCCCTACAAACAGGCCTCAATGAAAAGAGGAAATTGCACATATTTGCTTTATTCCACATAACTTAGCACAAAAAAATGTGATCTTGAGTGTAGCAAAGCCATGCTGCTCAGCAATATATCAGGATATATGAACAGACACCAAACTCATGTGACAAGCGTGGTTAGATAAGACTAAATTAGATCAGATTGATGCTACCCTCCCATTGAAAGCTGCCCCTCCCCATTCTTCTCAAATGATTCTTTGTTTGCAAGATTACCATTATGTTGGAAATACTCACAAAACAGATTTTAGTAGTCAAATGAGTCTTCCACATGTGATCATAGTAGGATTCAGGCACTGCAAGCTAAAATTAAAAGTTGAAATTAACTTTTCGTTAATCATTATGGCTTCATATTCTAATTTCTTTTGAGATACTTTCATAGTGTTGAAGCATGAGCTTAAACATGGACACACACTTCTATGCCAGCATGAGCATGGACACACACTTCTACACATGTAAGAGAAGAGCAATATGCAAAATCAGCAGTACTTAGTGAAGGAGAATTATAACAGTAGCCATTATCTCACTGATGATTTTCACCTTATATTGGACTAGGTGAAATCTTATGATCCAGTTATATGAGGCCAAAAAATAAAGATTAATTTCTAAAGAGAATTTTACTAATTAACTTTATTACAAGAGAGAAGATATTTTTAGTTGACTCAGGTCTGTTACTCAAGGTGAGCCTGTATATCCCTCCAATAGGAGGGCCCTGCTTTTTGGAGACTTTTTGTCCGCAGTGAATCTGCACATCTCCCATTAATACACCTGAAATTTGCATGCGTTCACCGAGGGGCAAGACTATGCCACTTTCCTTTAAGTGCTCATCTAATTTAAATAACTGAAGTAAACAGCTGCATAAGAGGGGCTATAAGATGCTCTAATTTCCTTGAACAGAATTTTCACTTCTGTCAGTCCTCAGGTGGAGTGAGGTTTGGCTTAGGAAGAGACTGGTGCAGTCTCAGAACTCCTTAGTGAATCTGAACTTTTATGGTGATACTCACATTTCTCAAGGTAGTCTTCTTGCGTTGGACACATTCGATCTAAGAGGGTTTCCCCTTAGATCACTTTCTCTCAAGTGTTACACTTGGGGTCAGATTGCCATATCAGCACAGAGGAGCTCGGAGGAAATGGAATTTGAGTAATGTTTGGAACAAAGCAATATGTTCTGCAAGTCATTGTTACAACACAGCAATGTTAATTATTGTCACAGGAAACTGTTAACTTCTTTGATATTTTCATAAGGCCAAATATTTTCAAGTTCATTCTAATTTACTGCAGTGAAATATGATTAAACTACAGAATGACTTGCAATTTACATAAGTAAAATTGCAAGGAGAATTTGGCCCACCATTTGGCACCATCATCCACTAAAAATAATTTAAACAAAAGAACCTTGAACATAGATTGAAACGTATACTTATACAATTTCAGTTGAAGTCTGATTAGGAATTTCAACACATAAGGCAGATTCATTCAATCTAATTCAGGTGGGAATAATGCTGGCATAGAAAAAAAAACTCTCCTGGAAACTCATGGTTTTTTTCAGGTACTTTTGATAAATATTTGCTTTATCAGGGAGTGAGAAAGTAGTGGGAGGAATGTAAAAAAAAAATCAAGCAACACCTCAAAAATCAACAAAATTCTCTGCACTTAACTTTGCATACAACTGGCCACACTTATATTGGATCAAGAAAGGGTGACACAGCCTAGAAAATTCTGTGTGGCCAAGGGTCAGGTCAAGCAGAATTTAATCAAATGAGTAGTCAAAAGCCAAGCTTCTAGGACCAATCCAACAATAATTTCAGTAGTTTTACTCTCGCTAGAAAATGACATAAGCAAAAACATGCGAAAATGTAAGTATGTGTGTGCAAAACAAAACACTGATTTGAGAATAGGGTTAAAATTCATATAGTTCTTAGCCATAACAGTTTGCTATATATTGATAAAACAATTTAGTAAAGAAAAAGAGAATGCTTTGGGCAAAGCTTTAAAAATGAGACAGAGAGATACAAGCTTGTACTGGGTAAAGAACAGAACCTTATACAGTAAGACTCCCCCTCCTTCCCCTTTTTCCTGGCTTCTTCTATTGTAATTAGTTTCTTAAGCTTGTCTTGATGTCAAATGCTCTAGCTGTGTATGTTTGCCATATAAGCTATTTAAGTAATCAAAAGTTGATGGAGGATTTGGAGATTCAAACTTCCAAGTGTGACACATTATAATAATAGCCAAATTGGCCATGGTTGTTGCAACAAATGGACAAAGCTGCTTTCCAGCTCATTGCTGATGACACCACAGGGATTAGCATAATATAGTTCTATTTCTCAATGCCTTTCTCATGAGAACTAGTTGATTAATTAGGTATTCAGAGACTACGAGAAGATTTTGTGACATAGAAAATAGACTATTCTGTGTGTGTTCAATCTCGGAGGCTAAACACATACCTGTCTCCACTTGGCATCCACAAATCATTTCACTTAGTAACTTACTGTTTTCATTCACCATTATTTTATACCTCAGGCAAAATGCAAAGTGGGTGCAAAATGGACGTGGAAAAACAGAGTTCTCCACTCACAAGCAAACAAGGCAAATAACTCATCCTATAGAGTGGTTCTATATATAATTACCAAATTCAAATAAACATTAAAAAAGATCTACTTGCTACATAATAATTGATATAAAATGCCCATTGTTACTGCTTCCCCTTTACCCAGGTTTTGTTATCTCTAGTTTATGGTTCAGTTTCCAGAATTAGCCCTCAGCTTGTAATCAGATTCTCTTTCTGTTAAGAATCTCTGTAAAAATACAGAGGCCAGGCCTCAAGACCGGTAAGCAGATCCTAAAAGACAGAACAGTGCTGAAAAGATTCAGAAAGGAAGGCAAACAGAAGAAGAACTCAATAATTTCTATGATTTAGAGCTAATCTCATGATTTCTGGAGACACAACAATGCCTTTAAATGAATGGATGTGGAAATCTTGCTGTTTTAAAAATTTTATGAACTGTGGATAAAAACAATTAGGCTGAGTCCTTTGTCACGTAGGCACAAAATGTCACTAGGAATTTTTTCTTATTAAGCACCAGTTTTCTGATTCTGATTAAATTTTTTTAGAAGTTATTATTAAATATATTAAAATTACCATGAAAAGTTTTCTTTCATCTTCCCATTTGCAAGGAATTCAATCAGACCGGTATCAAAGCCTGCTGTTATCAGAATAGTATCACAGGAAGGACGTCATGATTTTGTGAGCAGAGGATACCTGCCAGGAACATAAACAAATATTTTAACGTTTAACTTGGGCATGTTAGTGTATAAAAAGTAAAAGTACACATCAATTACCAGCAGAACTTGCCTTTCCTACCATCAAAATGAAGTTCACCGTAAGTATGTGCATCACTTTCTCATAAAAGTGTTAAAGCTGGACAGTTTTAAAGTTATTTTGAGTCTCTCTTGGCACTTACTGAACTATATTGCTGGTTTCCGTAGGGATTACACAGTAAAATGGGCAAAAGTTTTGGGACTGCACTGGTGAAATTTCTTATACGGCAGTGATTTCACTCCATATGCCTACTCAAACCTGAAAGAGGGAAGTGCTCTGATACCAGGGCGATGTGCACATGTAAGATCTAGAAAGGGCAATATTCTCTTACTCATAACTTCTAGGTGCGAGTCATAAATAGTCTTACTGGGCACAGCTGTCTGATCAGAGTGCAGGAGAAGAACCATGAGATGTGAGACTCCAAGTGCATGACTGTGAAGCACAGTGGTACTTATGGCAGTCTTCAATTGTTGCAGGATAAATTCCAAAATGTTAGTGCTAAATATTCTGAGTTACGCTTGGATCTCACTCATAAAAAAGCCTCTCCTTTGAAGTCAACAAATTTTGGGACTGATTCAGTATTTGAGGGACTGTCTCCAAGAGAATAATTGTTAACAGTAACTATTACTATAAAACAATTTATCATAGCAATCTTAAATCTTACATAAAAATATATTGGCAGTAGTTTTGACCTTAGAGAAATCTGAACAACAAATGAGAGTCACTGTAACTGTAGTATCTTAAAAAGCAGTAACAAAATGTTTAACATTATGGTTTTCTGTACAGAAAAAGATTATGCTTGCCTTTATACTATTATCTCTGTTTGGCAGCATGAAATGTATTATGAGGACGCTCAAGTCGCATTTCTGCAGTGTTCCAAGCACAGAGCTGAACTGAGTACCCATATTCTAACTGTTCATGAGTAGGTGCTCATGCACATGGACGTTACATGGATCTGCTCCACGCCTGAAATCCAAAAGCTCAGAGGGAATAGTTCACTGCCTTTTAAAAAATGAAAAATTTCAGCCCAGCTTTTTCCAAGGAGTCTACTGTGTTTAAACGATCTTCTTACCTGGGCAAAATACACTGCTAAGGTTAACAGCAATTTATATGATTTTTTTTTTATCTGATTTATGGTCATTTTAACACAATTTCTTCAGCATATTTAAATACTCTTCAGCTAGACCCAACTTCAGAAAAGTGTGGAGCACGTATGGAAAGCTAAACAGGAAGTCAAACTTATTTTAAGACAGCACATAACTTGATGCAATATGAGCAGTCACAGTGTTAGCGTGGTAAATTCCAAATGTTCGTTTCAGGTTGTGATTGTTACTCTTCTTGGAATTTTCCTGGCTCCAGCTCTTGCTAACAGTGTAAGTATAATGCTATGCATACTTATATACTGCTGCCATAAGAACCAGTGGCCTTTAGTTTCAACTTCTGAAAAGCATGTTTCTGAAAACGAAGCCGAATTCTCTGTAAAATCTGAAACTTAGAATGAAACTGCATAACAAAACATTTAACTAGTCAATATATTGAGGGAAAAAGTCAGTTGCTAGATATGAAATGAACAACAAAATCTGTCTTGAGATTAGCATAAACAGTAAAAGTAATTGTGTGGAGATAGAATGGTAGCATAAAGGATCTGATCACAAAATACACTGAAATACTATAGTTACTGTCCGTCTGCCTGCAGGTTCCTGCTGGGGAAAGGACAATAAGAAAGTATTTTACTTTTCACGGATTTTTTTCTTGCAAGTTTGAGGCAGAACATCCAATTTAGTTTTTAACTTTAAAGGCAATTCTCCAGTGTTTAAACAAAACAATCTTTCCACGTGGTCTAAAAGGCATTTTGTACCGGGGAGGGGGATGTTTTTAACGCTTGTCTATCTTCATAAGGCAGATGCATCAGATGTGTATGAAACCCAGGATTAGGTAAAGCCTGAATATAGGGTTTGACAAAACACTACTAATGGCTTCCCAGCCTCTCCTCTAAGGCTGGAATTTATCCTTCCTTTAATCTGGTCTGTAAGAACAATGATTTTCCAAAATGCGGTTATCAGAGCAATACATTGACAGACCATCAATAAGCTACAAAACTAAATCCTTATCTTCTCTAATCGTTTTCAAAAATCAAAATGTCAAGAAAAACAATAAGGGGAACAATGATGGAAATTCACACCAGACTTTGAGCATCGATAAGGACAACCTTGTGGTCAACATTGACTCAAACGATGGTTCCAACTCCTGGAATTCTGTCTGGGACTACAACACTGTAAGTGGCAGCCACCACGGCTCAAACACCTTTTCTGCAAGTTATTCCTTCTGCTTGCAAAGATCGTGATATAAGCCCATAGTAAATGGGCACTGCTGTTACTCTGTTGGTCTTTTCTTGATTGAGGCCTATACAAGAACAACCAGACTCAGGAAATTTTCTGAAGAAATAATGACCTGAGTTGTCAAAGTGCACAACTGCTGCATGAGTTAAGCAAACACCATACAAAGCTGCAAACTTGCTTTGTCTCATGCTACTGAGAAATCTAAGTTTGGACTTCGATTAGCGCTGGAATAGAACCAAACATTTTTTCCAAAACACCTCAGCTTCAACAAGAGTTAATGAGATTTTACAGTAGGCGCTTTGAAAGTGTTCCCATTCAACCGTTTTATTTATTTCTGTTATACTGTATGCTGCACTGATCTTCTTAGCAGTCAGTTTCTTCATCTGACTTAAGCAGGGTAACATATACATATCGCATTACTGGAGAAGGAAATATATTTTACCTTTGATTAAAGTCCCTCGTCAAGCTCCATGACACATTGACTTAGACAATATAATTGAACAACATTATTTTCCTTCTCTATAATTATTTGTACTGTATAAAGCCACTTCTTACAGTGCTTCTGTCATTCCACTTCTCTTTTACTGTAAGTTTTGTTTGCGACAAATGAGAAAAGTTATTTTAAAAGCGCCGAATCTCTTGCACTTTTTTTTTTATATATATATTTATAATAGGGCTTTGCTGCAACCAGGGTATCTTCGAAAAAGACCTGCATCCTTAGTAAAATAGACACAAATATTTCTCCTTTTACTGAACTGGTTCCTCCACTGCCTCCAGGAGACGAGGTAAGATGGTGAAGGAAAGTGGTGAGAAATCTAATTAAACGCCTGAGAAAAGTATACATTCTACAACTGCAAAGTGGAAAAAAAGCACCAAGAGGTGAGCAAAAGTTTCTCAGAAAGACTGAACCACTCTAAAAATTTAATCTCTAGTCTCTCAAAAGTTATGCTGTACATAAATAATCCCTTCCCCGTTAAGATGGGCGTGTGGATTCTGAATGCTATTTCTGTTTTTTTCTAAATGCTGTTTTCTGGGTTTGTTTCTTTGATGCTTATGTGTTTGCTCCTCAGCCACTTCCAGTATCCGAGTATCACTTCATTGTGACAAGAAGGAGAGTTGGAAACCTGGCCCCGTATGGAAAACCCATTCAAGCTCTGTGCAGAGGAATTCCCGCTTACTTGGCTTACCCAGCTCCACGTGAGTATGTTTGTAACTAATGTTTACCAAAATAAAGATTAAAAAGCTTCTAAATAAAGATTAAATAAAGATTTAAGTAAAGACTAATAAGCAATTGAAATAATTATTTAAACTGTAATGCATTTCTGCAGCTTTTTATAAATTTGTGAATCTGTATGTAAGGAGAAAAAAAAAAAAAGGCAGATCTGTCACTCTCCTGAGTACAACTGAACTAAGATCAGGCCATTACAGGAAGGCTTTGGCCTCTAATTGTTGATATGAGTCTGAATTTTTCACGAACCTTCATGCATACGCAATACGTTGATGCCCTAGCTGCCACAGGTCCTGCCACAGCAGGATTTTGAAATTCAAAACCCAAATCTGTAATTTACTTGTTCAATTTTTTGTTTTAAAAGGCTGCACTAACAGCTGCTTATAGGACAAATTTAGAAAGAGGCAGCTCAATTACTAAATTGAGAATTTGTTAAGTTTGACATTTTTTGGTGGAAGACCACTGTGTTGGAAAATTTTCACCTAGTTTGCTCTCATATTTTCTTAGTCCAAATCTGATATGAGTTTTGGTGTTCCTTCCTTTCAGCATCAAACTTTTTAAAACAAGATGTCCCATGTTTGAAAACATGGATGAACAAAGTGATTTTAAATTACTGTCCTCACTATTGGTAAAATTTTTGCTGATGAAGTCTTGAGGAAGAGAATTTACATAACACTGTATCCACAATGAAGATTTTTTTCCTGACAATCTTATCCTGATCACATTTTCAATCATTTCTTTATCTGTCTCTCTTCTGCTCTGTGTGTAGGCTATTGTCTCTCAATAAAATTTATCATTAACCTGCACTGGCTTGCGTTGTGATTTCATTAAGCCTTGAAAAAAATATATAAGCAATTCTAAAGACAAGTTGTTAAACTAGTGTTCTTGCAGAATTCCAATTCAAGCATTTAAATCTGATCCTGTAGAATTTCTCAGTGAGATTTCATTTCCTGCCTTAAGCAATTATTTATCATTGCCAAAAGCTAATGGTGTTTTCTCCTGCATAACTGTATTTGAAATAATAATAACTGAAATACACATGTATGAAAATAAGCATATGACTTATTTTAATTTATTATTAAAATAATAAATATTACAGTCTTTTGTTATAAAAATAATAAACATAGTACATTATGGCCAATTACAAGTAGACAGATGTATTATTGATCTAATAAGCATAGAAATCCAGCTGTCAATATAGGAGAATTAATAAGTGTACTACTGAAATGCAAACACTTTGTAGTCGAATATAGCTGTTATTTAACAATATTTGATAAAACTTTAACACAGGAAACAGAAAAGTATACCTTAACCAATTGAAAGTGCAGCTGGAAATTTGAGAGAACAAAAATGTAATAAGGCCAAAACTACAGAAAAATGGGACTAATTTGTTCTGCAGGTCTGAAAGGATTAATTCAGTAACTGGGGCTGACTGGACAGTATCAGATTTTCACCCTCCTTCCCTGTTCAGAGGCCCTTTTATTGGGATTAGAAAGGAGTCAATCTAAGAGACACTTTCCTGTTCAGAAATAGTCAAGGGCTATTCTAAATCAAGGATGTGGCAGCCTGTCCTGTGCAGTCAAATGTTTGTTGGGTCCGCGGTAGTTAAATTAAAATCAAAGCTTGGCTGCCTGCACCCCCCGCCCCCCAATATTTTAACACCTCCAAAGAAAAGTAACTATATGGCTGCACTATTTAAACAAAGCTCCCAGCTGCTTTGCCCAGGGTTTCTGGAGAGAATCTCCTCTCCTTTTCCAGCTTTACACTGCATTTTCTTTGAGATAAAGCAAGCAAAGCCCTCTTTACTTAACTGATAGCTTGTCACTGGGAAATGTCTCTCTGGGGGCCTTCTAGCCCCTGAAGAATATGGGCAAGGCTCTATAAGGGATAGTGACTTAAAGCCCCCTGAGCTTGCAGGGATCTGACCTGGGCAGCATGCACGGTGCAGCACAGCATCATGCTGTCCTAGCAGTCACGGTCCAGGGTGATGTAGGGATACCCTGCAATAATAACACAAAAAAGTCAAATATTTAATACAGCTAAAGCAGCAGTTTGTTTCCCCAGTGAAGCAGCTGTCATAGGTAAACTTAAGGGCAGCGCAGTTTTCAGACGAAGCACAGTTAAGTGAATTTTCCAAACCTCAGGATTTTAGTTTCAATATTACATTTTGGCTGTTTTTTTGGTGTAATTAGGAAGTCATTATATTTCACGATGCTCATTATTCAGTTTAGACTATATATTGGAATTGAAACAGGTTTAAACTTATCAGAAAGAGAAAGAGTTGCTGTACAAAACAGAGATTGCTAACTGGGGACATGACAGCAAAGTCTCCATTGAATCAGAAGAGACATCAAAACTGTGACTCTCAGTGAAATGACCATATAAGTAAAGAGATATATGGATATTCTTAATAGTGCAGAAAACTGGAACTGCAAACCGTGCAATAAAAGGTCCTTCTCAACAAAGAACGGGCCTGAGCTTTTTTGCTAAACACAGTTTCCTCGATCTGCAACAATTTTAATTCTCTGAGGGCAACACATTAGCATGTCAAATCAGTATTACAGATTCACAGGTTATTATATTACGATCTGCAGCTCTGATTTTCTTCTTAACCCACAGAAGACAGACTGGGAGGATTCCGTTTTATTTACCTCTTAAAAACAAAGAAGGAAAAAATAAAGCTGCTCATACTGACAGAGAAAAGTTCAAAAGTGTGACCCGAGTATCATTAAAAAGCCATAAAACCACTTAATAAATGTATTTTAACAACCTTGTGTATTGTAAGACAAATTCAGGACGCTGAGAGAACCTGATTTGTGAGTCTTTTTTTTTTTTTAAGGTAAAAAACAGGTAGCATCCTTACTTGAGCCATTAACAGCAGGTATAATGGCAATCTTTCAGGAAAAGGCCACAAAGACCCCAAAACGGATAAAGCTGGCATGGTACAGGGCAGCCAGGGCTGCTCTCCGCAAGACGGCTGCGGCGCGGCGGTGCCCCCTCAGGCGCGTTTTCCCGCCCTTTTTCCCGACCGTTAGCGCCGACCGTTAGTCCCCTCCTCGTCACGCGCCCGCCTCGCGCCTCAGACACCCGGCGCCTCCTCCGGGCTGCCTTCCCCCCTCGCTCCACCTCAACTCAGGCAAGCTTTTTGATTTCTTCAGCAAAGCAAAGGCTTAATTCCTCTGGGGCACGGGCTTTCCTCACTTTTCTCCTCGGGGATTTTCCCTCCACTGCCGCGCGGCGGTGGCGGCTGCCGTTTGCCCTCAGAACCCGTGCACGACACGCGTGGCTCTGCTCAGATTCGTACAGGGGCTGTTGCTTGCAAAGAATATATCACCTCTATTTAGCATAGTGGTATTTAATAAGAACACCCCTTGGAGATTGGCGGACTTGGCCTCAGCGAAATTGAAAGCAGAGTTTGATTTAATGTACTTGCAGCACTGGCTATAAATCGTTTTTATATATTTGAAAATGCCTTGTTTTTGGAAGATGTACTGAATTCCAGTTGGAAAGTAATTTGTGATCTTTACAATGATTTCCTTCAACAAATGCAGAATCACACTAATACCACACAGAAGAATCAAGCTGAGCAACTTGAGACAAAAAAAATTCTTATTCAAAAACCTCCCTAAGTGAATCATAATCTCTTTCAATAAATATTTGCTTCACTGCAAAAGATGAGCTGAGGTAAGATTAAAAATTTTCTTGCCACCGTCTAGAAAAACAACAAAAAAATGCCCAGATATTTGCACTTGTGTGTTATATTTCAGCTGAAATTTCCTCTTCATTGAAAAACAGTTTCAGTGGCAATAAATCCTCTCATTGCTGTATTTGGGCCATATATTTTGGTGGACTCTGAGAATGTATGGTAAATTATAATAATATTTGAAGGTACAAAGACTAATGTATTTGTGTTCATCTAATGTAAAGCTAATGTATTTGTAACTGGGCTGGGTTAGAGGATGCGACACAGCTATGCATACACACCTATGGACATAGCTATTTACTCACAGACACAGGAACGAAACCTGCTGACCAAGCCCATTTGCAGAACTGAACATCTTGAATGCTTTCTCTGGGGTCCCAGCGTCTATGGACTGGGATTAGTCTGTAAGAGGTGTCAAGTCCAGTGAATGTATAATGGCTTTGTTGCTTTCCAATTCCCAGGCCAGTATTTCTTCTAAGTCACACCAGGACTCACTAGAAAACCCCCCCACAAATTTTAGGATACATTATGATCATTTTTTTCCAGACAAAGCTCCACAAGGATAGCAGGAAGATAAAAGCATCCGTTTGACCCTGTTCATGTGGAATGAGATATATTCATGTGGCTTCGCTTCATATACGGCTATTGGAGCACTTTAAAAAAAAAAAAAAAAACCCTCAGTATTATAATTTTTACAATGCAAATAGGGTGGTTTACCTTGGTTACTTGGGCAAGAAATTAGTTCCCTTTACAAATTTTTTTGGATTTTAGTAGTTACCCTGATATTGCTCAAGTTCTGTGGGATTTTTCAAAAATAGTTAGAAAGTCAATACATATCAGAAAGTTATCATTAAACATATTGAATTTCTCACTGCAAACAGAACCTTATCTGGTAAATTTGTCAGGCTTTGGCAGGTCAGAATTTGCCAAGTACAACCCCCATATTTATGTAATAGTTATAGCAGGAAATAATGTTCACAGACATGCAGACATGGGCACAAATCCCTAGATAAGTTGATTTCAATATCTAACCATTCCACACCTAACATTGAGAACTAGCTCATATAAGGTCGAAGGTTAACATTCTTTTCAGCCGCACTGGCATCTGCTCTACAGTCAAAATGAAATCCACTGTGAGTATACATGCCATTTGCTTCTTATAAACTAAAACTCTGATCCAGAACCATTGCCTTTATACCCTAGGTGTGTTTGCCTATATCCATTTATAGCAGAAAGTTATTCTCCTCACAGATTTAGCTCCTTCAGAGAGCACAGCTCAGACCGTATTAACCTAAACAGATCAAGAGGTAAGGATTCTTGCAAAGATTTAGCTATATATTATTCAATCTCCAGGGAACCTAATCCAGAACCCATTGTTGTCAGTCATTTTGCAAAACTGGAGCAACACTGTAATGGATCTACCACTTGTAATTTTTAAATGCAGTAAATTTCTTTCTCCTCACTCATACAAAATCTCACTATACGAGTATGTAAATCCCTTCAGGAGAGTCTTCAGATTCGGCTCTTAAAGTAAACTACTCATACAGGTCTAGGTTAAATTGTTCTAGGGTAAAGTAAGGATGACTCAATTTAGATGACTGTTGTAATTCCAATATGAAAGAAAAAAGGGGGAGGGATGCAAGGAGTATACTTCAGCATCAGATTAGGAAAAAGTCGTTAGAAAGGATTCTCATGACCAGCTTTGTCAGACAGGCCTGCATTTACACTTCTATGCTTTCAATTTTCATTTCAGATTGTGATTACTGCACTTCTTGGACTCTTGCCGGCTCCTTCTCTTGCTGATAAGGTCAGTGTGGTGACCAAGGTATACATCGCTGCTCTGTTTCTGTCTTTCCTGCTTCTTGTTTTTTCCATTTTTTTCTGATCCTGCAGTGAAGACCTAAGGCCAGTTTTACTATATGGTCAAGCCACTATCATAGAGGAGAAGCAAGGCTTCCAAGAGTAAGAAGTAAAACACGAGCATTTGAAGCTAGAAAAAGTTAGATTAAAGTGCAATTTTTCAACAGTAGGGCCATTAAACACTAAATCTTTACCAAGAAGAATTCCCCATTGCTGGAAACTTTCAAATCAAGGCTGAATATTTCCTGTGTTCAAACAAGAATGGGAGGACGTCCTGGGTTATGTGTGTGAAAATGAATCTGTGAACTCAAGAAGAAAACAGCAGCCACAGAACATGCCTCAGTTTCCACTGCCTTCTTACTGATCCCTACAGGCTTTATTCTTTAGCAGTTTGAAATGAGATGAAAGTCACTTAAGCACATCTCGGGCAAAAGTATCCAAACTAAAGGCCACAGTTATGCCCTGCATATACTCTTTTGCATTTTGCCCCATAAAGTCTAAGGCATGCACTGATTAATGTAGTAACAAAGGCATTAGACAATACTCACGGAGATTTGTCAACAGGATTAGGAGAAGGCCAGACTGAAAAAGAACACAAGTTGAAAAGGGAACATTTTTCCATGTATTGCTTCAGCCCAAACTAGTTTGGAGTGCATGTCAGTATAATGTCTTGCAAGGAGAGTCTTTGAGGAGGAGCAAGGCCAATGAAAATACACTGCCTTGCCTCACAGATAAATACATAAAAATATATATATATATTTTGCTTGCTCTATTTCACATGTATTTCTAATGAGAAAAGTAAGTATTTTACCTGGGTACTTTGGTTTAAAGCTGTACCTACCCAAGAAAAGTATATAAGGTCAATTCAAGACTTACGAATCTTTCTTGAAGATTTTGCATGTTTGTCAGTGAGTCTTACTTAGAGACAGAATAGAGACATTTGTAAGTATTTTAACAACCTCAAACTTCTATCAAATGGTTCTTACTATAGTACCTTTAGCTCCAGTTTGGTGAGGCACTGGCTATCCCTGGCTCCCATCAAATCGAATGGTGAAGAAAGGGCAAGACATGCGAAAACAGAGTCAGAAAAAGAGGCCTTTTTTTCCCCAAGGTGGTAACTCCATCCTGTTGGACACTATTTTAGTTAAGTTTCATGCAAGCTCCTAAAGCCTTTACTCATTTTAAACTGTAACAGGAATAAAGCCATAATGAGAGCTGGTGTGGGATTTGCTTAGAATATGTGGGACTTTAGAGCACAACCGTGTCAGTATTCATTTTAGCTAATTAGAATGAGCTTTCTAAAAGCACTTTTACTGTAGGCGTCCTTAGAAGGAAAGGATAAAGATCATGCTTCGTAGAGCTGTGTTTATGGAAAAGTAGAAAAACTAAGGACATGCTTACGGCCTTGCAAACCTACTTGCATTTGGCAGCTAAGAGATCTCCAGGGTGCATAGAAATTGCTTTTAATCTTTTCCATTCTACTTTACAGATTCTGCCTCTTGTCTTCCTTGTTATTTTTGTGAATCCAGCTTTTGCAAGTGAGGTAAGTGGAAGACCATATGTCATGTTTAACTTTTTTTTTCTTCTATGTATCTATTTTCCCATATTGTTTATGAGATGGCATTCTTATTAATTCAAGCCTGTAAACATGGATCTCAGAGTCATTCTCTGCTAATACATGCAGTGATTTTGTATTAGCGTAACAGCTCCATGGCGGCAGGATGGCAAGCGTTTTCCATTAAACTTGCTTCTGTTCTGCTCTTGCTCAGCATACAGACAGAATAATACTCAAGGGTAAACAAATTTTTGCATTTCATTTAAAATGCAAACTGCCACATTACCGTGAATAAACTGAAGTTAACTGTCCCAGTACTCTGGTTACTATATAACTTAGCTCATTAGAAAAAATAGCAGTGAGTTTTACTTCCTTTCCTGTTCTGCTGACATTGATTTTAATTAAATCAATTTGACAATCTGACACTGAAATCTAATGGAGCTGGTTTAACACTATAAGGAGGTAGGAAGAGACTGCCATGGTGTAAATTGTCTGGGCAGCTTTCCTTCTGTTTTCTTGTGACCATTCCTGCGCACAGTATTTCTGCAAAGGCCTGTGAAGGTCTTGAACAGGAAATCTGGCTTCATATGGAAATATGAGACAAGTTTATTACCAACAATTTGTCTTTTTATTCACAATCATTTTTAGTAGACCCTTACATGCCCGTAGAAACCAGGGTCTAGCAACTGTTGGATTAGACCTAACCTTAGCTTGGTCCAAGCAGTAATTATGACTGACAGTGGGCTATAAAATTAAGGTTGTTCTCAATGGGCTTTCTTCAGAGGTGGGTACTGATTCAAATCAGTTCTTCCCAATTCTGCACTATTAGTTTGAGCTTTCTTTTTGAGTACTATCCTTTGCTCAGACGCAGAAGCTATGGTTCAAGACAGACATTCCTATGGTTTGATACAGCATATGTCTGATGATAGATTTGTGTTTCTAGGCTATGCAATTTAGCAGTAAGGGAAATGGTGGGAGACTGTCTACCAGACAGTGAACATAAAATCATAATGTGACCATAGTCATAATTAACATTTATTCTGGAACATACTCTTCCCATGCAATTTTTGACTACAGCACGGCAAGGATCCAGAAAGGCACTTTAGTTGCTTTATGAATACCTTGCTTCAGTTTCCACAAGAAAAGTGCATAGTTCCAGCAGCTTAGAAGTGAGCTTCATTCCTTTGAGAGCTCCGATTCAAAATAAATCCTTAGACTTGAAAACAAGCAGACAGTCAATCCATCACTGCAAGAGGGAAAACTTAGCTCCTCTTTAAAGATCCCAGAAAACATCAGCCTCATTTTCAACTTCATAAGACCATTTCTTGTCAACATCTATAGCAAATAGCATTTCTTCATGAAACATGTTGGCTGAGAATTGCGTGTTGAAACACAAAAACCATTCTTGATCAAAAAGCCCACCTTTTATCTATTAACATAAGCAGTCCTAATAACATGCAATTTAAAAATAGCTTATGGCTAATATGTAATACAGGCTTCCAGGGATTGATTACAGATTGTTACAGAGTTCAACAAGTCAGGTAGTTGCTTATAACCATGGTTTATATGTTTCTATGAATTTCTGCACCACATGTATTCAACATTTTAACATCCATTTATCTTGATCAGAAGTGTTGCAACACTAACAGAGAACTGCTGAATTCTGCTTGACCCTTTTTGTATGGAGGATGAAGGAAAAAATGAATCCATACCTCAGCCTTTGTTACTTCATCTGTCTGATGACTGTTCAAAGCTGATTCATATGGAGGAAACACCTTAAGCAAAATCTGCTGGTCAGGTTATCATACGTTATTAAAATATCCCTCCCTGCCCTTTTTTCCTTCCTCCGCTACTCACCCAATTCTGCCAAATCTTCACTGTCATTTTTGTGTCATCAAACCTGTTCCCATGGAAACACATTACAGGAAAATTGCTCCAAAATGACATTTCTGTATCAATAACTAATTTTACTGCTTAGCAAGCTCTCTAATATACTGCCATTGAAAGCCATAAGAGATGCAGTGGCTGAACACTCAGAAAAGATTAGACTCCTGAACCTCAAAGACAAGTCTTGATGGAGCTTATAGGAAGAGGTAAAGCTCCATACTGGATATAGGTTAGAAAGATGGGCCAAGAGATTATATGTTGGACTGATTTTTGTGACTTAACAAGAACAGCTCAAAATTCAGAAACGCCTTTAAAATCTTGTGCCAAATTCCTTCTAGACGTCCGGTTTCAGGAGTGAAATGATATAAAGACATCTTAATTTTCCTGCTCCTCCTCCTACGCAGGAAGACAGGCAACAACAAAATTTCCCCAAAGGAGAAAACAGCCACACTGAGAACCTGAATATTGCAGAAGCGGTGCACGTGTCTCAGAACAACACTGTGCAAGACGGTCAGGAATGGGACATGTCTCCTGCCCTTTGTGCTATATGCTAGATTTAGGCACCTCCTGTGCTTATGTTGATAACATGGTGAGACATTAGACACCATTGCCCTGGGCACTGTCAAGACAGAGAGGAAGGGGCAGTCCTTCCTGCAAAGGACGTATGGCCTTTGGAGCATGAGCGAATACATCTGAAGTAACAATTCTTAACACGATGGTTGCATTCTCCATATTTACAGCAGTTTGAAATGAATGAGTCAGACACTGAAAATCCAACAATGCAGTAGGACTTATTTTTAAATCTCGTTAGAATTATGCGAAATGAAGTCAGTAGATCTGAATCTTTTATTCTCTGCAGCTTTGCTCCCTCCTGCTGGGCATCTGGGCTTACCCTTTTGCCTTAAGGCCTGTGGAAATCAAACTGCACAAGAACCTAATACCCATTTAAATAGGCAGTGCTCTGTCAGTGCTGCTTGCATATTCCCTTGCTCAAACCAAAGTTAGATGCATGGTTCTAGGTAAGCGAGAGCACAGTATTTAGACTCCATTTTTTCAGGGTGCATGCACTCTTAACAATCTTCCCAGAGGGTTAATTACTGCCATGTTAAGTATCTGATCACATTGAGCAGACTCATAAGGAGAATACTCAGTTTGCATTCTTATGAGTCACAGAGGACTGAGAATCAGGACACCTGTGTTGTCGTTCGGACTTGCTCATTAGAGCATTCAAAAATTTGAAGCTCAAGCTCTCAGAAGATGCTTTTAATTGAGTGCTTTGATTTTGAGAAGGGAGGTTGCTTCAGCCACCTGATATTCAAAAATGCTAAAAGCCAGGAGCCCCTAATGCCTTCCTCACCATTTGGTCCAAATCTGGGATCAGTGGGAACCAGGCTGGTCTTTTTTGTGTAAATTTGATTATGCAAGAAGAGACACCTGTAATCATAGAAGCCCCTTTGAGTAAACTGGCCTGAATCTTGTCCGACTATAACGTGAACATTAAAATCAATTGCAGAGGCATTGCAAGAATGCCCTAGTGCTGGCAAATTGCTTGGAAATGGTTGAAGCAAAGGGAAACAAAAGGAATATACATGCAACACTGCTGAGGGAAGGGAGTTGAGATCTGCATAGCCTTATTATATAAGCCTATACTATACAGCATTAATGAAAGGGGACTACAACTCACTTGACTGCCCCCACCGCTCCTAGCTAGGTTTGGCTAGAAATAAAAACAAGACTTGGAAAGGAACACCATATGGCCTTCTTAGATCATGGCAGAATTATTCCCTACACTGTATTTTCTAATGCTTTATTTGATTTTAATACATCACAGGGCATATATTTTCCTTTTCTATACTCAGCCTAACATTCTTCTCCAGGAAGAAGTTGCATATACATGCCATGAACTAGTAGCCCTTGTTAAAGGGCCAATGGAAAAAACTCTAATCACGAGGAAAATATTGCAGTACATCCTTGCACATTACAGCAGAGACAATCAAAATCAAAGAAAGGCAAAGTCAGATAAAAGCAAGAGATAAAGGAGTTATTGATCCCATTGAAAAATTAGAGCATCCCAGAGAAGAAAAAGCCTCTTGGCCACTGGGTGTCAGCCTTGAATTGCATTTTACTGGAAATACAGTTTAAATGTAAAGGGGGCACCACTCATTACGCAGAATAGTCCACTATCCTCAAGGGAGATAAAACAATATAGCTCTACTGAAGTTAAAAGAGCTATGTTGATTTACATAACCTGCATGTATGGCCAGTGAATTTAAGGACACATCTACACTGAACATAGGGAAGTTACAATGCTGATATATTTGCGATAATAATATTAGTAATCAGTGCTGGCAGTTCATTAGATTTCATCTATCTGTGCAAAACAGCTGCATCTTTCCAAAGTGCCCTGAAAACTGAGGAATGGGATTGTGAGATCTTGACATAAACCGTTATCTACCTTACAGGTCAGACATTTGTGAGCCAAAGCAAACCAAAACCTGCCCACCTCCCCAGCTGCCAGGAAACCCCCAAAACAAGCGAGTGCTCACAAAACCCACACAATGCTGTCATCCATCAGCAACACTGCTGTGACCACAAACTGACAGAACCAGCTTCTTCCCAGCTGTGATTTTTAGGAAAGGTCCTCCAGATATGTACAGGATAGTAGATGATAAAACAAGGAAATCTGCAGATGCTATTTAGCACTTTCCCCATCATTAACAATATGCAAATTCTATTCCTACACCAGGGGTACTAGTTGGAGCTTAATTAACTCTTTAACTACTGCATGCAGTTAAGACACTTTCCTTATCTCTTTCGTACAGAATACAACACACATGCTCTCCAAAAATTATTGTCTTCCATACAGAGCTACATTCTTCATAATATTTTTCTTTCTAATATTTTTAGCAAGCGAGGGACAGAGACAGGAATTTCCACTCTCCTTCCTGTCTCTCACATGGGCTGCCTATGAAGGAGCTGCTTTTCTCAGAGCATCGTGTTCATTTTGCCACTATTACCAGACCATAAACAGATAGATGTATTCTTAAGACGGACATATAGGAAAGGACTAGCCCAGAAGAAAATCAAAGCTACAGCACAAAGCACAGTATTTCATTTTCTCAGCAGTTCCCTCCATCTCCGAATGCTCTAAGCTTCCTCTGATGCCTCATTCATTGGCTTTTTCCCAAGCTTTACTGGGCCTTCTGTCAGCCTGAATCCACAGCTACACAGGGAATCTGATCTCCTCTTCCACCCCCCCCCCTTTCTTTCCCTCTGCTAGATTCTGGCCAAAGTTATTTCCCTGAGTACAGTATTTTTTTTTTTTTAATTCTCCATATTTGTTCATCTCAGGGCCAGTCAGATGAAAAAGGTTCTTGGTCTGCTTTTAATCTTTAGGCAGACAGAGATCATAAGTTGGTGAAAACAAGATACTTTTTCTGACTGCAGTAACACTGCCCTAGCTGTAGCTCACATCAGAATCAAGCCCTAAGTATTTTTCTAAAGTTGCTCAAAAGCAGCACATTAGTCCCCAGAGAGAGAATTTTTCTTACATCCCTCCTATTTAGAGATATTTTTGTGTCCTGCATTCAGCTCACTTTCTTTTAAAAGAGCAAAAATCATGAATCAGCCTCATCCCTTTCTTAGTACAATACAGTACCCAAACACATGCATTAAGCTCTTTTTGTGTATTCCAACAATTTTTGTAGTACAAGCCTAACAGCCATAAACATTTATGTCTACTCAAGATCATCCACATAAGACTTTAAAATCCCAAACCTTTTCTGTTTAACTAGCATACGCATTCTGGCTGCAGGAACCATAGCTCTATGCTATTGTACCCTCTAGCAGCATCACCACACAGGACCTAAGCAACCTAATCAATTAGAGATACAAGCCAACAAATAGCTCCTCCACCTCTTTTTTCAGCACTACCCAAAAAGGAGCTCCTCCCCTCCCATCTTGCCCACCCAGGGCTGGTGCAGGTGCTAGCCTGCAGCTTGGGCAGCCTTGCAGCTGCCTCAGTAAAAGGCTCTTACAAACATTTCCCAGAGTCTCATTCCTGCCTGCCATAGGAAGTCTCATAACCTAACATAGATCTTTACCTGTACAGCAACAAGCCCTGTTACTATTCTTCCTTCAGACTCAGAGAGGAAGTGAAACTCACATGCACACTCCCAACTTCTTGAATTTAGGTGTGGAAGCTGAAAATATCCATCTACAAAACACCTGGTTCTGCCCCTGACTAACCCTTGAGATGCTTTGACTTCTAAGGGATCTCTACTTCTCTCAGCTCTGACCAGCATTTAACAGTAGGACCGGGGAGGTACCTGGCATTTGCCCACATCTCCATGTTATTCACACCAGAGGTAATGGAGCTGGTGTACTTGATGAGCATAACCAGGTGCAGGGGAGAGAATGCTCCCAAAGTTTTAATCATTGATGCAGCAAGGTGCCTGACTCACTTGTATTCCAGGTGTTTCCACTTCTGTCAAGTCTGCTGTCATGCTGTTTGTCATTTTCCCATGAAACCTATCCTGCTGCTTTTCCTATTTTTTCCTCAGATTATCAACTTTTGCTAAGAATTCTTTTAAAAGACAAATTTAACTCTTTAAGCAACAAAGAACAGCTTGAAAGCCTGACTCCGGTGCACTCCCACTCCCCTGTCCAAAATCTGCCCAGGTCCCTTGGTGCTTAGTGCCAACACCTGAAGCTGCTCAGCTAAACAGTAATTAGCACTCAGAGAACAGCTGTGTTGCTGCAGCCTGAGAGGATTTGGGAGGGAAGAGTAGGAAGCCTTGTCCTTTGGACCTCTGATTTAGCTGCTGTCTGCCCTAAGGGCTGATAGGGCCTTTAGTGTGGGGGCTCCTCTGTCTTGGAAATGTTTTCCTCTTTTGGTTAGCTTTCTTGTGCTTGTGAATTTTGGTGCTTGTGGTGCTGTTTATGGAGGGAGACAGAAAATGTGAGTGAGGCTGAAGCTAAGTTTCCTGGCTAGCTCTTGGGGAAGAGGGAGGGTTTAAACTTTGGTGGCTGAAGTGAGCCCTCTAAGGATAGTTAGAGGGAGAAGTCTGCCTCGTCGGTGCTGGCAATGCTTGGTAAAAATGGTTTAGTATTTCCTCAGGATGAGGAAAATATGAGGGTGTGAAGCTGGCATGGCTCATTTTTACTGGGATGTAGACTAGTTTTGGTAAATGCTGCTAAGCTACTCCAGGTTTATATTGGTCTCTAAGGCTAAAGATCAGGTAATGGTCTGTGTGGAAAACAAAGCTGTCTCTGCGTAATGCTGTGTAACTCCCGTAAGCTAGCTGCTGATCTGTTCGTACCCAAAGCTGCTGTAGTACGTGCTTAGTATGCTCAGAGCACAAGTGATGTAATTAATGTCTTTCAAGACACTTCAGTCAGCCTGAGTTTTCACCACAAGGTGGCATTCTCTGAGCTTTTTTCCCAAGGAAAAATAAAACCTACCATCCTTAATAATAACAATAATAATTAAGGGGAAGAAAATCTAAGCCCTCCCCATGTTTTCTTAAGTCTGGGACAAAGAAAGATTTGTTAGGAGGCTGCTCGTTCTGTTGCAAAACAATGGTGCTGCTTTCAGAGAGCTGTAAGTGAGACAGGGTCAAGTCCCTTTAAAAAAAAAAAAAAGTGGAATACAGTATTGTGCATCTTGAAATCTGAAACCAAGAAACAGAAGTGCAAGGGAAACAGGGGGAAAGTCTTGCAATTTCTGAGGACAGCTGTTGCAAGTGGAGTTTTAAGGAGTAAAATATATGTGTATATACTTAAAGGTCATTGAATGGCTTTTGTGGAGAAGTCTGTGAAATAAAGGAGCCTTGGAAGAAGAGGTTTTTTTCTCCTCCTTTCTGGATATAATGGCCATTGCAAAGGAAAGAATCTTGAGATTTGGCTTCAAATGTTTCTTCTTAGCAACATTTTTGCTAGCCTGTGATGGACAAGGTGGAAAGAGAGAGAATGGTGGTCCTGCCTGTTATGGAGGATTTGATTTGTATTTCATTCTAGACAAGTAAGTCAGTTCTACTTTGTTCTTTTTCAGAGAAATCTTTCCAAGGCATGAACTGGAATGGCATGCACTGACACTGAAGAGATTTTCTTTGGATTTTGATTTTGTAGAAGTTGCTGCGTCCCCAAGGGACCTGCAAAAGTCCTTACTGTTCTGGTTTTATTTTTGTTGTGGTAGCTTCTTTGGTGAGTCTAATATATAATCCCATTGTGTTCTGTAAATCAAGTTGTTATCAATTTTGCTGTGGCTGGTATGGATGTTTTAATGTGTACTTGATCCTGTAGTTTCTTAAAACGGTGGTTGGGAGAAGAGCAGCACATACCTCTGATATCCCTATGAACTGTGAAGGTTGAGGAACTCAGAAAAGCAAGGTTTGGAGAGTTATTATTGCAGGCACTAATTTTGTAGCTGAAAACTCAGAGGAAATACTAGCCTGCCTGGAGAACTACTTCTGTATCGTTTCTCTGTTAGCTCTAAATGTTCTAGTGCAAGCAACTTGCAGATAAAGACAGGTCTCCTAAGGCAGCTAGTCAGTTTGAAAGAGTCTGATTTTTGTCATTGTGATGGAAAATAGCTGGAGTGCTTTATTTAAAGTGAATTTTATTTTCTCTACTCTGAATCACACTTTCTTTGTTTCCAGCTAATTAAATGCATATTTTGACTGCTTAACTGTTTACGCTGGAGAGAACTTCCTACTCATTTTATTCATCACTATTCTGATAGTGTCATGATCTTGGCACTGGTAACTTTGTCTATTTAAAGGCCTTCAGATTGTACTCTGAACAGTATGAAACTGAGATGTGCTGAGTTTTGGAGAGCTTCATATTGAAGCAATAAAATAACTTAGTTAAAAGTGTAATAAGTACTAGTTAAAATGCCTGCCCCAATTTCCTTAATTTAAAATAGTTATTTTTAACAACAACAAAAAAAATTGGAAATACTAGAGAATGTGCATGCCAGAGCATATTCTCTCATGATATTGACATTATTAGCCATAAATTTAATGGAAAGTATTTTAAAGTTGTCAAGATTGCTTGCAGATAAAGCTTTCTAACTCATCCTCGTGAGTGTTTTGCAGTAGCTCCCACATTCTGTTAGTCTAAAAGACTTTGAATTACATAACACACTATTACAGAATACTGGGTAAAAAAGAAAGATAAATACAGTGGATATTTCAGTAAGCTTATTGCCCTTACTCCAGGGGAGAGGGGTTTTTATTTTCATTTTACTTCATTCAGTGGAAAGATCATCCTATCTAATGCATCTTGTTGCTTTGGATATTCTGTTGTTAGTTGGAATATTTGCTTTTATGCTAGGTAAGGGGGAAAATGAACCATCATTTGTACTGCAGAAAACTTTGACAACTGAAAGTTGAAGCAGAATTGAAGAGTTTTCCAAATCTGATAGATATACTCTGTTATGTGTTTGAGCTAATGTCATTTTAACAGCCTTCCCCCCACCCCATCCTGTCCTCCTCCTGAAAGGCGTAACTTTTTAGGCTTGCTCAAGGAATTGTGAATTTCGGTGGAAATGTGGCGTTTGGGCCGAACTTCACAGTAGGCAGGTTACCTCAGTGTGTGTATCAAGGTATCCAACAATAAACCCTTCTTTTTAACAGTTGCAGGATCGCTATTTCTGGCATTTTTCTGGTGCGGAAATAAACAGGGTCGGATATAAAGTTCATTGATATAAAAATGTCCTTTGCCTCCGGTGGAGTTTGGAGGAATGTCATAGTGTTTAGCTACTCACATGTTGGACATGCTTTGGACCTGATTGTCTACTTAGCCTTTGAGCAGGCTGAGAGGCTTATTATAGTGGAGTAGGTTTTCCATGGCTACTCTTTCTTTAAAACTGTCTTTCACTCCTCTGCTGCTAAGCCAGAGTTATGCAAAACTTGGGTCTTATTCATCCTGGCATTCCTACCTTCACTTGTTGCCTTCATGCATGCTGGTGAAGAAGCCCTGAACACAAGAGGGATAAGATGCCTATGGAGGCCTTCAGGCAAACTAGAAAATGATAGTAACGGATTCAGGGCTCATCTTGCTGCTTTTAACTGAATTAGCTCTAAAAATCATTAAAGCCTTGGTGATAAAGGACACAAAGGCAGAAAGGATTTTCAGTCTGAAACCTGAGATGTTAATTTCAGTGGTGGAAGAAAGCCATGAAAATATTGAGCAACCTACTTTCAGGGATCACAGAAGTAATACTGAAACAATAAACACAGCTCTGGAAGCCACCAGTGCTGGAGCCCTCTACTGACCCTTTTGCCTTAATGCCTGGTTAGATTTAGTGACTACTTAAGTCCATTTAGCACCTTGTATCTGTGCTGCTCTTACAACATGTTCCAGCTGCTATGCTGTACACAATCTTCATCAAAACACTGGCTCTTCAAGCATATTTCTAGACACAAAAAGCCCCTTCAAAGTTAACATGAAACCCATCAAGGGAAAAATAAGTGTCACAGGCTTTTCTCATGAAGTGATTCTCTATCTCCCTGCAGCATTCTCCTTTGACTCCTGCAAACATGCTGTGTGAACTGCTGAAGGGAAACCAGGTTTCCTCAGGCTGTCTGCATACAGCTGGAGACATGATGCTGCAGATGGCATGCTCTGAGGACCTGAAGCAAATCTCTCCTTCTTCATGGTTGTGAGAAGGGAATTCAGTCATTCAGAAACAATCCTGCTGTTTTCCTCTTACATCTTGCAGCCATGGTGTGCATGTAACAAACTGAACAGAAGCTTGAAATACAGCAGGTACGCTTGCTAGGTTACAGTAGCATCCTTAACCTCTATGCATGCACTTGCATGTCCTTTATCACTTCCAAGAGGAGTTCTCATACCACTTAGGTAGCAACAGGGACTTGGCAAAAGCCTGTTTGAAGGTCTCCCATGCTGTGACTGTTGGACCTCAGACTAGCAAAAGCATGTTTCAAAAGTGGTACAAAAACACCCCAGACAACTGCAGTTCAAGATGGGCCAACCACTCTCCAAGCAAAAATGAAGTTATCGTGCTATTGTCAGTGCAGTCTCCAATTCTGGAGGAAACTAAGGTTTGCAAGGTATCTTCAGAATCATTGCTTGACACACAGCTAGCTTGAAGGGATGAAAATACAGTGTTTGGAGGCAAGCAGCTAACCTGAGATTCAGATTTGCCTGACTGCAGGTTCGCTGAAGACAGCGAAATTGTATTCATGTGAATTAAGACTGGATTAATTGGTCTTCCTTGGGCTTTCTTTGCAAAAAAGGGTTTTACAAGTAAAGATGTGTTATTTAAAGCACAATTGTGAATGTGGTATTTACTGCTTAGGACTAGATGCTGCATACTACTTACAGGATGTTGAGCATCTCTCAAAGTGGTGGTCAAACCAAGAGGAGCTCAGTGTTGTGGGAGATGAGGAAGGCTTGCAGTGTGTTTGGGTGACTTGTTGAGACAGCTGGTCCTAGATAGTATATCCTTTTGTATTACAGCTTGCATTGCTGCGGTGTTCAGAGGTTTTAGTTATGGACTTAGACTCCTATAGACTGAATGCTATCAAAATGTATGGCAAAAGATGGTGCCAAAAATTTATAGCTTGGGTGTGAGATAAGACAATAGGTCTTCATTAAGATGGGGTAGTGAGGAAGCAGTGAGATGATGTTCATAAGCATAAGGTACATATTTTTTTTTGCTGACATTGTCCATTTATTCTCAAATATCACTCGTGGTTAATGAAGATTACGACCAACCCACCCAACTGACATTGTGTCTGGTGCTGTAGTGTCCAAGTACCAGCAGAGTTAGCTGAACATTTGATAGTGGCAGCTCCTAGAAGAATTGATTTGCAGGTAGGAAACAATGAACAACAAATCTTTTCTGTAATCTTTAGCTGTATTCTATATACGTCAAAGGCTGTATTTCCTATGCTCCTGCTTGTTGTGTGAGCATTTTATACCCACGTGTGGAAAACATGCAAGAAACTGTACATGCATGAATGAAAAGTTGGCTCTAAAAGATCTTTGTCAAAGAAAAGCAAGTAATCCAAGCTGTTTCCTGTGATCCCTTCATTATTCAGCCAGTCAGCTGATATATTTTTAACCAATTGTACTGAATGAAACTCTTGCTATACAGACCCTGATATTTCTTTCTTCGAGTCTGGTTTTAGTAGCTGTAGGTACCATGATTTAAGCAGGGTTAAGTCCTGATTTACACCCATATAAAGAGTAGGAGAGTTAGGGGACACGGTAGGATGCAAAGCAGACAAGAAATACTTTTTATCACCAGGCAGGGAGACTGACCTGTATGAACTGCTTCCTGTGATAGTGCCTTTTCCCCTGGGGTGATGAGTGCTCCAGGAGAGCTGACCACAGGACTGTTACGGAGCTGGAGAATATTCTAGCTATTCTAATCTGAAGAAATAAGTCTTTAGTTGGTACCTGGTAAAAATCTAGTGTCTGAGGAAATAAATTCAAATTCATCTTTGATCTTCATTGACCTAGGCTCCGAGCTAGTCAATGATTACTTGATCATCTTTCTGGAATCACAGGCCTGAATCGAGAGCAGTGGTGTGCATTTTGTTGGGCTGACAGGGTTGCAAGGATATGGAGGCTTAGGATGTTTTACTTCCTGTTTTAGTATCAGAGTTGAGGTGTGTTAGCAGGATAGCGTGGAGAAATTTGCACTTTCTTGTGTCTTTTTGCCTGTTGCCTGAAAAAATATAATTCAGACATGAGTCTGCTGTAGGAATGTGGACGCACATTGCAATGGGTTAATTTAGTATGTGAAATCATTGCTGATCAAGACTTGTCTATGTGCACTTAGCCTGTGGCAAATGCAAAGTAAACTACTTGGTGAAAGGGGGATGGGGGGGTGGGAGCTGCCTTAGTCCTGAAGTTAGGAGGGCAGTGTAATATAAAGCCAAACTGTAAGCGGGTTTGAGTTGCTACAGCTCTGGGTTATGGTGCATCCCATTGCAGTGAGTAGAAGAGAAGCACCTGCTGAAGGGTAGGACTTAGCCAGAGCCAGGCTCTCTGAGTCCAGAAATTCTGAGCCGTGTGGAGTTTCTCTTTCTCCCTTGGATTTAGTTTAGATATACAAAATGCCAGCACGTTTGACCACAGAATGCATCGTTCTCTTGTTAAAGGCATAATGGTTTATTTATTCTTAATTTCCATGTATTGGGCTTTTCTCCAGAAAGAGAACTTGCAATCTTCAGTGTGAGCCTTTAGTTAAATTGCAAATGTATAGTGTCAGCCACTGGGTTGCATAGTGCTGGCTTGCTAATAATTTTGTTTCACTTTGACAATACAAAGAGATACAAGTTTAAAGTGGCTTTTATTTTCTTAGGCTTTAGATACATTTCTCCTATTCAGAGCTCCTGGCCTTTCTTGTAAGAGGCTCTACAAGTGACAATAGTCTTTTACTGCAGGGTTTTCTGATAACACAGCTGAAAGCTGTGGAGGTGAACGCTGCAGGCTGTCACTGTGTCTGTAACCCCTCTGATTGCAAGAAGGTTTATTTTGCTTTTGTCCAGGGATTTTTTTGCCCAGTGAAGACTGTGTAAGAAGTCTGGAAGTTTGTTTCAGAAGACATGTATGTATTAAGAGTATCTCCCTTCTCAATGCACACCTGTGCATCTATAGCCACTGAGACCTGGGCTTGACTTGGTGGAGCAAATAACTGCAAATACACAGCTCTCTACTTAAAGATGGAAAGCTTGCTGTGCTAGGAGGAATACTGCACTGTCAGGAAAGATGTGAGCCTTCAATTTGCAACCATGTTTTTATCTTGCTCTGGCACGGATGAAGAGTAAATTGATTGTAGTCTAATACAATTACTCCACACCAGTGCATCTGTAACTAAAAGCAGAAACTGGCTTTTTTTGTGGGCTAGAGTGGGTTTGTTTTTATGATAATAGCAATGGTAAGAAGTTTTCTTAAAATAGAGGTTTAACATTCTGCTGTGCTTGAACTTTGAGTTGTTCCTCTCTTTTGTGTGAATAGATGTGTGGGAAGGTTTTATGGAAAAGAACTGTAACTTTAGATGTTTAGAGTTTTGTTCCAGAGGGGCTAAGAGGGTCCTGTTGGGAGAACAGAGCAAGGATGAAGGGAAGGGGGGGCAGCAGGATCTGCAACCATACTTGCGTGGAAAATTAAAAGACACTGTGTAGCTGAGAAAGTGGCTCAAACTGCTTAAGACCAGCAGAAGAACAGTTGCAAAAGCAAACACTTAATGTGCTATTGACTGGCACATCACTGAACTAAGCTATTGGTTTTTAAGCTTAGTTCTGGCAAATGCTGCTTTCAAAAAATGCATGGCTTCTCAAAGCCATGGAAAATGAGAGTTTTATATGACGACCTACATACCATATGTGCTCTGTGGCTGGTTCTCATTCTCAGCTGCCTTGCTGTAATAATAATTTTTAAAGTGACAATCAACTTTTGTTCAGAGGATTGTAATAGAGGGGAAGGAATAAGCACACTTTTTTTTTTTTTTTTTGGCCAGTGCAGCTTCTAGGGCAGTGTCCTGTTCTCAGTGAGGGCTGGATAGAGCTTCTGTATTGGTGGAAGCTGAGAGCTGAGCTTTCACTTAACATGAAATACAGTATAGTCTTCATTTCTGATAGTTAGGAGAAGGTTGGTTAGTACATGCTTTTGTGAAACCTGACCCAGCTTCAGTAGTGTCTGCTACCAGATGGTTCAGAAGCTACATGGAACTTGAAAGAGGCATACTTTTTTCAGGAAGAGACTGATGCATGGTCGAAAGCCAGTATAGATCTTGCTGAAGGAGGTAGCACTGTCTGTTTTATGGTTAACAAAGTTTTGGCTTTGTGTTTTCTAGATATTGTTGCAACCCCGCCTTGGGGTGCGGGGGAAGATTCCACGTGTGCATCTCTGTTCTGTTGGATGCTTAGCCCACTAGAAATGTATGAGAAAGCTCCCATGTTGCTAAGGAAGCCTTTGGAATATCTGAAAGAATACTGCCAGAGATGCCAGCCTTGCTATTAAAACATACTTACGGTGGAGTGACAAACCTCCACAAATCTGAAGGAATAGGTTCCTGCAAAAATATTCATGGTTGTGTTCTGTGGGGGTTATATGGTGTGTTTGGGTTTAAGTACTGACAGTTCATGCCAAGCAAAGGTGGGTATAACTTAGTGTAGTTTGAATATACAGTTGGGGTAAGTTTTTTGTTTTTGAGGGCAAATCCTGTTGTGCGTCATCCTCCTGTTAGACAGCAATTTTCCCTGCTGCCTGCAAGATTTGATCAGTTTCTCAAGGCCCTTGCTAGCGGTGTTTCTTTGGCACTCCCCAATACCTATTTGCAGGGAGACCAAGAATTAGAGTCCTGGTCTGTTGAGAAGATTGGCTCTCTGCATGCTTAAGAGCCAAGAAATAATTTAGAGCTACTAGCATTTGCTTGTGGTTAGGTCTCTGTAATCTGTTAGTTATGATCACGGACAAAAGTGAGGTGTGTATAAGGTTCTGTTTAAATTGCGGACTCACATAAATAGGTGCAGCTGGTATCAGGTCATTTGTGCAAAGTGAACCAGTGGTATATTTGCTGTTTTGCCAGATGAGCTGTATATTTATGTACCTGTGTGAGGTTTCTTGTCGCATGTCCCTGTCTAAGGCTGCCTGGGGGCGTATGGGGCCATGTAGAGAAGGAATAGCTTATGGTATCGTGGAACAAGCAGATAAGGCCCAGACTTTTACTGAATGGCTGTAAATAAAAACCAGGCATAGGGGGAACAGGGCAGGAAATTTCCGAGTAACCTGTACAATGTGGTTTGCCTGCTTGCTGTGCTTTGAGGAAGTCACACAGAGCGTACTGGTACTGTAATATCTGGGTGAATCTATTCATAGCTCTTCATTTGGGCTCTAAGATCTAAGGCAGAGCAGTGATGTCAGCTACCTCTCCTTTTTTTGTGAAATGAAAAAAATATATAATTTCAACCGTTCTTCTTGCCAGCCTCAGGCTGCTGATAATTAATGCTTCTGTTAAAGCTGGGATTATTTCCCCTAATAAGTATTTTTAATTGTAGTCAGTGAATTGAAATAAGTGATGGCATTTTCCTACTCTTTTTCCAATATTAATATGCCAATGTTTATATAAATGTTTGTGCCAGAAGACTCATTTAGTGCTGAAAGATTTTGGATTAACCTAATTTTTTCCCTTGTTCTTACAACGTGAAGAAGAATAATCCCATTCCTTTAAAATACCTGGCTGATTTTCCTGAAGGCACAAAATTATAGTCCAATCTGTTTTGTCTTTAATTGAGGTGTGATAGAATGAACCAGAAGGGCTGAGATGTGGATCAAAGGTATTTTACTTTTCATAAATGCTAGCACAGTGGATATGCTAGAAAGGCTTAAGTATCTGTTCTTCCTTCCAACTGTACTTTATTCCCAAAATGCACTTGAGCTGAAAGCTCTGCACAATGGTATGGTGAGTGAGTCGGTAGAATTCACCTAAAATACTATATAGAGACAGATTTGTACTAACACTGGGTTATTTGTTTAAGGCTGTGCTAAAGGTCTAATGTTAGTGCCGTATGTTATTGTGAAGTGTAGCCTCAAACAATTGCATGGGGCATAAATTATCTATTCTTGCTTTTCAAAGTTAAGTAGGAAATGTGATTTACTGTTTCCTATTTCATTGAGAAGTTGAAAAGGACAGTGAGTGTTAAGTAAACTTAAAGGAAAAAAAAAAAAAGGCTAGCTAAACGATGTCTAACAATACATTAGCCTGGGGAAACTATACAACAGCAGCGATTAAGCTAATATCTCCTGCAATAATTGTTTCCGTAGATCAGGAAGTGTCCTGCACCACTGGAATGAAATATATCATTTTGTGGAACACTTGGCCCGTAAGTTCATAAGGTAAGAAATGCAGGTTTGGAGGTAACCAAATGAGGTGTGTGCGCTAGCAACTAGGAGACAGGCTTTGTTTCTGTCAAGAAGCACACCCTGCTTTACACCAGGGGACCTGATGTAAGAGTTCTCGATCCTTTTCTCGGATCATCTCATTGATTGCTTTTGAATTTTTCTCAAATGTGTTGTTCTGTTATGGGGAAATACGAGTAAATGAGCAAATCAGGCTTTTCCCATCCCCCCAGCCTGACTTCTGTGGACCAATTTATACTTTTGTGTGCAGGGAACCCTCATTTTCTAAGATGGCTGGCTGCTGCGTAGCATGAGGAGGGAGAAGTTTGGGACTGCAGGGAGAGGTCTGAGACTGTAGCTTCCAGCACTGAATGCCTTCAGATTGGGTAAAAACTTGCTGGGTCAGTGGGTAGAATGTGTTATGATAAACATGGTCAGCCTTCCTTCATCTCCGTGGTGATACCAAGATGCACTTAAGTCTTTCTTGCCTCTGCAGTCCCAAGATCATGATGCAAATGGTATTTATGTTTTCTAGAAGGACTTGGCTTGGCTCAACTGGGAAGATCTAGGGCAAAGCTCTATTTGCTGCTTTGTCTCCTTTCGTCCTGTTGAGTTACAATCTTGGGAGCAGCCAAAGACATACCTTAAGTGTTTGGTATTAAGCATATAGTGAGCTGTGTGTGAGCAGACCACCAAAATCATTTATTTTTGTGCGTCTCCTTCTCCAGCCCGCAGCTGAGGATGTCCTTCATTGTTTTTTCGACGAGAGGGACGATTCTAATGAGGTTAACAGAAGACAGGTAAGAAGTTTAAGAGCACACAGTGGCTTTTTGTCTCTTTCTGTAGCTTCCTCTGTCTTTCTTGCTCAAGGATTCCCAATTCAGTGAGCTGTACGGTGACCTCTTTGTGATGCTCAGGCTAATTGTTTAAATCACCTGACCATTTTCATGTGACACTTGTTCTGCTAGAATGCACCAAAGCCTCTTAAGGCAAGGGCTGCTTTATAAATTCAGTTTTCTAAATGTCTGTCTAGAGCCAGCTGGGGTTTTAACTCAACAACTTTCAGTGAGGGAGTTTCTTCCACAGGTTTTCAGGCTTTCATTGTACTGACTGAAGCGTGGTGTGTTTTGAGCATTGTACAGTTATGTTCCCTTTTCTTATCCATCTGAGATTGCAACCCCTTTGCAGAAAGAGAAAGTATTGCTTTACAAGTGCACAGCATTTTCAATTTTACATCATTATAGCCTTAACTTTATTAAACATGATAAAATGTCCTTGCACACCAGAGGGAGAGATGAGTAAGCAATTGGAGAGCAATTAATTAGAGGTGGCTTTTTTGTACAGGTGGCAGCATGAAAGGTAATAGAAGATAAACCAGAGACAGAGGGTTAAGAGCTAGCCAGGGGAGAAGCAAAATCAAAAGATTTGTGCTGAAGCTTTTCATCAGATGTTTAGGGAGTTAGCTGTCCAATTTCCATTATCATTCAAGCAGATCCTTTGAGACGGCTTAGGGAGATCTTTCAGACTTGGATCTTTAATCCTGTGTTTTTGAGGGTTCTTTTATTTGTGCCTCTTATGCTGATTTGGGGAGTTGATTCCTTCCTGCCCTGGGGATGAAAAGGTAAAATAGAAGTGTCTCTGGCTATCCAAAGCTAAGAATGTATTAACATTGCCTTTGAAACATCCTTAGGAAGCTTCTGCTCCAGACAAATAAGTAAAACTCCCTTCCCATAAAAACAAACTAAAAGGCAGTCAGTGATACCCATACTCCTGATATAGAGAAGAAATGATTTCTCAGAGACCTGAAGGTTATTATAGGCAAGCAGAGTGTCTAGAATGGGTTGCAAGGGTGTATATTTTTTGGCTAGGACAATTTGATTGTGATGTTTCTGAAGCATGTTCCTGTCATCCCCCTGTAGATCCTAAATGAATTGCAAAAAATCTGAGGTTGATTTTCCCCCCACTTCCCCCCTCCCCCTTCAAGAAGAGCTGGACACGGTCCTTTAATTGCTATTGCTTCCTCTGTTAACTTCATTGCCACGTGGAGCAAAAATATATGTAACACATGTGAAGACAGTATTAAGTCAGCATGTGTTTTACATATTGGATGTCTATGAAGTTGCATACCAGAGCAGCTACTATAGAGGAATGAATAGGAAACTGGCTACTTTCCTAAAGAGCAGTCCACACACATACCAACCTCAAATATCATTAAACCCAGCCAGTCTAAACATCTTTTGCCATTTACTGCAACAGTTGGGTATAAAGGGAGAATTAACAATATTTAATTGGGTGCCAGAGGAAAACCTGACTCCCTTCCTCTTATTTGTCTCCCACCCTGCAAATGCGTGCCATGGCAAAGATCTGTGGCCTCTCCAAGGCTTTAAATTACAAGACTTATGTGCATTTCCCATGTGGAAATGCATTTCATGTTTATGTGGATGTCCTAGAAATGTTGACTACAAACAGGGTATTGATACATCATTAGTCAAAATCCAGCTGACTGGAGAGCTGCTGGTTGTTTTATTGGAGGATTGACAGATAAGATGTGGGCTTCACTCAAGTCCTTTAGTTGGTGCTGGCCTGCCTTAGCAGGGAATGGAAGAAGTGGCAAAACCTCTTCCATCTCCCCCTTGCCTCCATCCAGTGTATCAGCATCTGGACATGAAGATCATTGCAGTGTGCTTTAAATCCCTTCTGAAAAAACTTTGCATCTTATGAGACTGGATTGTCACTTATTTTAAAGGCCTTTGCTGTCTATTTTAAAATCCTAGTGTTCACATTTGAAAAACAGTTGTGATCACAGGAAATGCTCTGGATTTTATATTAAGCTTTGGTTTGGAGGGAGGGCTGTCAGGGTAGTTTAATGGAGGAAATATCTGTCCCTAGCCTGCCTGCAGTATACAGCTCAAAGTACAACCTGGTTTGGAATATCACAGGTACAGAATGAGTTCTTGAATGTCTGATGCTGTAATCCCTGGCAAAAACCTGTTGCCTCTCTCTGGGGATTAATGCTCTGCTCTGTGGACTGGATAGTGTTAACTCACCATTGCAATTGGCATTGCAAGTGTGAGACTGCATATGTGATAATCACTGAAATGGGTGTTGTTTTAAGTAATGAAAATATGCAGGAACTCTAAGAATCAGACCCATTCTGAAAATTTTGCCTTGGAGGTGTGCATATTTTAAGAATGGAGCACCCAGTTCAGGTGCAATGAGGTCTTGCTTTCTGGATTTCAGCTCCATCCTGTCTCAGTCATGTTTCTGAATGTCCATCAACACTGCTCTGCATGCACCACTGGGCTAATGCTGTTAAAGTATGTGTGTCTGGCAGCTGTAAATTTTACTGAAGGATCCAAAATCAACTTGAATTTCTTAGTGTTTAGTTACAGATAAATTTTCTATTTTATCTTTTTTCTTTGAGCCCATCTGGGGCCAGAAGTGAAAAGATCAATGCATACTTAAGACTCGTATTTTTGATGGCGTCAGCGTAACTGTGTCATTTCAAGGACTAGTTCAACAAGCTTCAATTTGTTTAAACTGAACAAATTTGAAGCTCTAGTTGACAGCTGACATTTAAGGGCAAATGACAGTAGTTTTCTCCAGTGCTTAAACTCTTTGATTCCAATGATTGCTAGGACAAAACCGACTTCTGGCATTCGGACCTGCAATGTCAGTGGGGTCCTGCATACAGGGACTTTATCCAGTTCCCATGAAGATAGCATAGTTTGCTCGGAGATACCCCACCTACATTGCGAGGGCTTTATCTCAGTTTGAAAGATTTCTGGCCTGTACTTGGCTTCCAGAGTTTGGTGCCTGCAACTCAATGGAGCGACATGGGGGCCTGCCCCACTTAGCCCACAACTGATCTGTCAATGTGCCTGGGTTTCCAAAAGATCAAACCAGATACCTGGAACCATAATGAGCTAATGGGAAAGGCTTTGATCTTCAAGTCAGTTTGGACAGGAACTGAAGGTGTGGTTATGATGAGCAGCAAAATCTGCCTTATTGTCCACATCCTTACAAAGGTTTTTATCCAAACGTTACCTTAGTGTATTTGAACTTTGGGTTAATTGGGTTTTTTTGCTCTCTCTCTGGTTCTGCCATGCATATCCTCACCTGGGTATCAACTCCTGGTAAATTTGATCTTGGATATAATAATGCATCTGCATTCATATTTCAGGGAACAGATACGCCAAGGGCTAGAAGAGCTGCAAAAAGTCCTTCCAGGAGGTGACACATACATGCATGAAGGATTTGAAAGGGTAACTAGATCAATTTATGGTGCCTTTAAATCATTTCTGGGTGCTTCTCATGCAGTGTTTAATGAAGTTGTTTAATAGTTCTCTGGTAGGTAAATGGGGGTATCGGCCTTTTGTACAACAGGTACACTGAACAATGAGCATTATAGGTGGAGTGTACACATCCAGTGTTCGAGCTGGGATAAGGGAGCCTTGGACCCTGCCACTTCCCCATCTTTTTGCCTTCAGCTTTGCGGAGAGCTGCCCTTTCAGCTTAGGACAGGGCAGATGGATTTGGCGTTGCAATTCCCCATCAAACCATGACCTTGAAGGGGTGGAAAGCTGTTAGGAGTCCTGCTGGATGGATGCTGTAGTGGGTTTGTTAGAGTTGGGTGGGGGCTGAAGCCGTGGCTCTAACCCGTTCACTGTGGTGGGCAAACCATGCTACTTTGAAGTAATTGCTTCTATCTTTTGCTCCTATAACTTTTAAAAGCTCAGAAGTTCATGTCAACCTCTGCTGAGGGAGCTCCTCCCTCAGCCCTCCACCCTCTCTCTACTGCGCATGTATTTTGCAGGACTGTCAAACTGTCTGCCTAGTGAAAGTAAATTGCGTTTGAACATGCAGAGAAAAACTGTAAGCTGTGAGGAGACCTGACTGAGATGCTAAAACCAAATCTCAGAATTTGGTCACTTAGACTTTGCAGGAAAAGTCTGGAAGTCAAGTTTAAATTCAGAACACGGAATCTGCTCTTAGTATTTTCAAAATGCAGGTGCGGCTTTGGCCCACTGCTTAATTTTGAATTGGTGTGTGCTGAAGCATATGCCCTTCTCTTGCAGAATCCACTTGTGTATATGTAAAGCGGAAGACAGAAGCATAAGACTATCTCTGCAGTTGGTTTATTGGCAATTATAGTAGTTAATCTAGAAGTGCTGGGAAATACTTATCAGTGGACTTAAGAGGTTTCTCAAGAAGGGTGCATGTGATTTCCAGTAGATTAGTAGGAGGCCACGTTATTTCTGGCATTACTTGGAGGGGGGAATGGCTGAGAAATCAAGTTATGTTGCTTTTTCCATAAGTGATTAGAGAGGGAAGGACTTCTGAATTTCAAAGGAAACTTTGCATTTGAATAAGATGCAGGCTGCAAGCATGACATTCTCTCTGCCACCTTTTCTTTCTGGTGCGTGTATAGATGCCCATGAAGTATTATTATTCTATTATTGCTAATAATCTTCTGATTTAATTTCAGGCAAGTGAACAGATTTACTATGAAAATGTTCACGGTGAGAGACTCTCTTGATCCATTGAATGTTGTTGTTTTTTGTTTTTTTCCTTCCTGCTTGACTTGTATCCTTAATTTCTGTTTGTAACTCGGCTACACTGCAGGAAAGGGCGGGGAGGGGAGATTCCTGTTCTTACAGGAGTTCAATAGTGTTTGGGGTAATTTGTCCTGAAGAGGAAAAAGAACAGGTGGAGCTTTAAGGGTCAAGCTGGAATGACTGCGTTTCAGGCCGAAGGTGATAAGCCAGGATGATTCTAGGTGCCTGAAGATACAGGCAGGTGCCTAATGTTCTCAAAAATACTTGATAACTGTCTTGCTCTCTTTGCTTAAGGACTCAGGTGACCATTTCTTCATCTTGAAATGTGAGAGTGTGGAGATCCTGTTATGTGCAAGTTTTTCAATAAGCAATTAGTGCTTCCAGTAGGAAGTGCAGACAACTGCAAAAATGTTTGTTCTTCCTATCCTTGTAATTAATGTAAAATATTTTTCTGCAATAGAAAACCAAAATTAAAAATAAAACATTACTACTTGGAAACTGAAAGATAAGAGACCAGATGTCTGAGCACAAAAACAGTCCTAATGATTCTTCTGGGCCACTCATGAATAAAACCAAGTATGTGAGTAAGTCTGCACAGATTTGGCACTGATCCATAAACCATGACAGCAACAGAATGAAATATATAGCTAAAACAGTTCCATTTGGCATTGGTAATGCTTTTATGTTCCTGTATGCATACTGCATGTTAACAGGTTGCCACCATATGCAAGAAGCAGTGGACAACTGGGTCCTCAACTCTGAATGTTGGCTCTGCATTTCTGTCCTTGCTTTAATGAGAGGAGGGTTTATATCACCTACAGTAGGTGATCAGGCTCCTACAGTAGTCAGTGGAGGGGGAAAAGGCACCTCCAGAGGGTATTTGGGGCTCTGAAGTTAGTATGAGAAGTACCCACCTCTCTCCGTTTCTTAGAGAAAGAGCCTAGATGCTTGAGTTTGGCACCTGTAACATAAATGACTGTGCATGTTGCCTGTTGCTTGTCAAGCATTTTTCTTTTTTTATTGTGCAATTACGATATTTTTGTTTGAATTGGGGATTTTTAAGTGGGCGCAGGAAAATTGGGTATCCAGATCTGTGTTCTGCAATAACTGAGTGATGGATGTGCATTCAGAATTGCCAGACAATATCTTCCTCGCTTCAGTCTCCTGTTCCTTGATGTCAAGAACTTGGTACAGGATTCAGGTGTCTGAACCCAGAAGCCAAAGGCAAGTTTGTGCCTGTGTCAGAAAGCAAATAGACCCAGACTAGACAATCTCAGCAAAAGTTGCATTTGTTCTGATTTTTTTTTTCTTTTCAACAGCAGATCATTAAAGGCACAGCTGCTCATAGAGGCAGGAAAATCCCCTTGATGATTTAAGACAAAGATTGATAATTTACTGGGTTTTAAGACACAAGTCTTCACATACTTAACCTTTTACTTTCTTTAGCAATGTTTATGCAAGATGCAACTATGGAGCGCCTTCAGATTTGTAGCAAATCTATTGTCAGAAATGCAAACGAATTCTATTCGGCCACTCCTGAAAACTAACGTAAACTTCTAAAAGCTGGGGCTATAATCAATGCAACAGAAAGAACGTAGTGTTCAACTGTATTGCCAAATAGGTTATGTAGAAGTGATGAATAAGATTTTTAGATCATTTTCCTACCAAATCTATTTAAATCCTAATTCAGGTTTTCATCACAAGCTGAAGATCTCTGGATTTCTTGAGTTGATAGCTATATCAACTCAACACATACCAATAAAGCCAGGAAATAACTAGGAATGCTTTGCAAAGTTTTTCTTGATGGTTACAGACATCTGCTGGTCTGAAATATTAAAATAGTTGTGAGGCATTGTTGGTTAAAAATCACTGTGATGCCTCAAAGGAGTATGGTAGAAAACTGGTGTTGTAGACAGGTGACCTAGTGGAAAAAATGCAGAAATTCAAGGCTTCTCAAAACCGGTTGGCTGAAGAAGGTGAGGGCATCACACTTAATATTCATCCTTCTGGTTCTTTAAACCTGCTAACAGGTCATTAGCAGGATGTGTTCCGTGCTAATTTAGTGCCATGATGTTCCTGAGTTGTATTTATTAAAGTAGTTTGTTTATTTAGGTTACAGAACTGCAAGTGTCATCATTGCATTGACAGATGGAGAGCTCCACGAGGACCTCTTTTTCTACTCGGAGAGGGAGGTAAGTGTCCCTTCTGCATTGTTAGCCTGGGAGACAGTGAAATATCTGACTTTGCTGCTTCCGAAGCAAAAGATGAGAAACGTTTTTTCCTGGTGACAAAACTTAATTTTCAGGCTCTTTAGACGTGCGTCTTGCAGCATATTAAGTTCTGTCTTAACAGCAGCAACATCTCTGACTCGAAACTGAGACTGTTTATAGGAAAGGATAGGTGTTTAACAATACTTCCGGTTAAAAAAAATAAAGGGAGGGGGGAGAAGAAACAGGAGTTTGCCACTGAAAAGTTTCAGTGTTTTCTGGAATGTCTTGGGAAATATTCAGATCTTCTCACTTTGGATTTTGACTCTTTTACAAAAAGTTAAGACCAAAGTAAGAGGATGAATGTTCTTTATATAATCTTCTGTAGCACTGAAAAGCCTTTCAGATGATCTAATCTGAAATTTGCAGAAATGCTTCCATTCCTGATCCTGTTCTTGAATGGAAAGATTCCAAGTCCTCAAAAATGCTTGTGGAGCAAAAAGCTGCTGTTATCCTCTATGGGGGTGGGGGGGGGACACTTGAAAGAGTTTAGTCCTATTTCAGTAGTATTTTGCTGCCTTATGATGCAGCAGACTGGCTAATAGGTGCTTGCTTTTCCAATTCTGTTGATGCTTATTTGCATCTTGAGGAACTTCAGCTTCCAGGAATTTACCTGACAAAGCTGGAGTTGCAACAGAAGTGAGGTGTTAGATGCAACTGGAGTCCTGTTACTGCTGAAAATGTGGCCATGTCAGTGAGCGGTGCCCCAAGGGCTGAGCGCTTTTGAACAGTTGCCACCCACCTTAGGTGCACAAAAATAGGAGTTTATCTCTGCTGGAACAACTGGGTTTGTGTATCCCAAAAGAACTTAGCAGTTCCTTAACTGGGCCTGGAGAGAAAGCTAAGTTGAATGCCCACATAGTTAGCAAGAAGTGTTTAATGCTGCATATTTAAGTAATTCTTTTTAGAATTAATAGAACTCATACTAGAAGTTCATTAGTGTGTTTGCTGAAATACATCTGACCTTAGGGATGCCTGCCTAACCAGTAACCTCACCAAGGAAGACTGTTCAGGATTTTAGACATTTTAATCTGGATGAGGAAATTGACTATGCATGTAAAATGAAAGACAATATGAGGCCAATATTTTATCAATTAAACTTCAAAAAAAGGTTGGACTGTTTGCTTTAAAAGCAAAGATTCAAGCATATATTTTCATGACTTTGGCCACCCTCATTAAGTTGGCATGTTATGCAAAATACAGTAATTGAACACTTAACAAGCTTTGCTATATAATGCTCTTACTGAAGTCCTTTTGATAATACGCATGGTGTTGCTGAAGAGATGAACTAATTCTCACTTGACACTCGTGCATAAATGATGATGAACTGAACTTGGAAGATGCTATTAAGTATTATATGAATTAGCTACAGGCAGGATTTTTCGTCTTTCCAAAGTGCAATTTTAAATGCAATAACAATAAAAAGAACGGTCATTTTGTACAATAGAAACAAAAATGCTACAGCACAAATGAATGTCTAGAGTTCTACTATCTGTTGTTCATCTCCTTTTCTTCCCTTCTGAAATCAAGAATCCCTGAGAAAAATAAGATTGTTCTTAGAGACGTATGAGCAACTTGAGAGATCAAAAGTATTATGTTTATTTTGGTTTGGGGAGGACAGTGAGCTAATGGAACTGAGATTCTGAGCTAAGTGAGTTGTTTCAGTTCTTTGTGTTTAAGCTTCTCTCCATAAAACTGGAATATTGCTCACTTTCCTTGTAAAGTGCTTTACTATCTAAGCATCTGAACTACTACAGCCTTGTACTGATATAATCTGATCTGCTACTGTCTTCTCTGGAAACAGGTTCTCAGAGTTACGTGTTCCGTTCAGGTGAAATACGATTAAATTAGCTGATTCATACTTTCATAGAAAGCAACTGTTCTAAATGCTCTTGCCTGAATATTAAATGCAACTTCATCTGCATGCCAATGGAATATCCTGGAAGAATCAAACCTTTCTTTCTTTGAGATGCTGTATAAGTAATGAGTGATACAGCTTTGTAGCAGGTAGACTGAATGTCTCCTCACCTGTGGATACCATGAATCTAGGCACAGATGTCTGGAGTAGTAAATACCAAGATGTTTTAGGTTACTGTTTTACTGAGATACATTCTAAATGAGGAGAGGAAAATGGATTTAGTTTGTCTTGTGTGGCACACGTTGGACAGACAAATGTTAGGGAGTTGGAATGGTTATGAAGGCGAGCAGATTAGGTTTAAAAAAATGACAAGTGCCTTGCTCTAGCTTTATCAAACAGGTACCTATTGTAGTCGCAGACAAAATTGTTTCTACAGAATCGGAGAGGAAAATTTTAAAAATTTTGTTTTGGCAAGCCCTTGGTTCCTCATTTTGAGGAGAGACTCTGAATTTACAATCAAGACCTTTCAGAAACCTGCATTCTGTCGCATTTGTATCTATGTCACCCTACATTTCCTTATTTCAGGCTAATCGGTCACGTGACCTGGGAGCAACAGTGTACTGTGTTGGTGTGAAAGACTTCAATGAGACACAGGTAAATGAGGCATTCGTTGTGTTTAGTGGGGTACTTGGTGAAGGTGGATGTTGGGAGCACAGGGACTCAGTCCTGAATTGCTTTCTCAAGAGGTCTTCTGTTCTTTCTGTTGGCTGTGGGGCAGCCTAAAATGACTACCTGACATGCCTTGGATCTGTGTGTTGGGTTTAAGCCCTTATGGAGGGGAAGACCAAATGCAGAGAACTGTCTCTATCTGCATGCCACAGTGACTCTTGCTAATGGAGGAGGAAAGACAGATGAAGAGTATCAGATTGACTGGGCTTAATTTAAGCTCTAGACCAAGAAGGTTGTGAGGGTTTTGCTTTTGCAATGTAGTTCTTTTTCAGAGATGAAAGCTTGATGGAAACTGAAATGTTTTGGGGAAATATCTCAATTTTGTGGAGAAACAATCAACTTCATTAAAGACACTAATGTTCTGGTGCATTTTCAGATTGATGTAATAGATCAAGATTTCTAAATTTACCACAGGAATTAGTGTCCTTGAGGTATTTTTTGCCCCAAGTGTAACAGCTGACAACATAACTTTCCACCATGAAAAATGTCTCAAAATAAAAACCCAAAGAATAGTTTAGTGCCACCTCCTTTGAATCAAAACCAGAGACTAGCGTAGCCCAAAGAAAGTAATAGGAAAACCAAGGAGAGAACAGGAATGGCAGAGGCACGAGATCTAAGGTAGTTGACCTCAAAGATAGCCGCAACTTGAAGTCATTGAGATACTGGAGAGATTGTCTGGAGTTAGATGACCAAGTCTGTTTGAAGTCCCAGAAGGCTCTACCAGGCAAGCTATGAGGAATGAATTTGGGAAACTATAGAGAGCCTGGTTTACAGAAACTGCTGCATCTTGGCCAACGAGCAGTGAGCAATTTTAATATCCTACTCGGAATAGGGTGGGAGGGAGGAGATAGCTTGGAATATTTCTTGATGGACACAAACCAGGAGGTTGGCAGTGTGATGTTTTCCTTGAGAAATGGGAGCTTTTGCTGATACTGCTAACCTTAATTGATTGACATGAGCTGGAGAGGTGGAGCCCAGCGGGGTTCAGGGAGGAATGTGTGGCTAGTCTACTGCCTCCAATTTGCAGTGCTCCAGGAGAGGCCAAAGAGGCCTGCTGGGTGATGTTACCTCTGCCATGGGAGAGAATTGCTATAACAAATGTTGGCCTTGCGGCAGTAAAACTTGATTCTGCTCCAGCAAATGCATGGAGAGCTCATTATTTCTGAATGGGGCCTACGTTTTTGCCTTAACTCTTACCATGCTGCTAACAAATGAACCTGCGTGGAGCTCTTTGCAGGTGATGTCCCGGTTCTCCTTCTCTTCCCTCCCACCACCTTGTTACTGGCCCTCTTTCTGTCACGTAGGCATCAAAATGCCCTTCTGCTCCCTTTCCCCATTCAGACAACACTTCCAGTTACCTCCCTGCTTTCTTCTCCTTGGGTCTGAAATGGCTGAGCCTGGAACAAATGGTTCAATCTGTCCTGACAGGAAAGATGAATCGAGCCTAGATCTCTGGATGGGGGAATAACTTGCCGTTCTTTTTTTCCCTATATGCAAAAATACTGAATCACTTTGATTACTTGCCTGCTTTAAATGACGTAGTGCTTTCCTGTATTGGTGACCTGAAATGTTAGAGCCTTGATGGCCTGTTCACATCAGGAATCTATTGTGCTGGGTGCTTTACAGTCATGTAGGAGATGGTTTTTTTTATGCTAAAAATCATTAGACTCTGGGCACTGGTGAAATCCTTGTTTTGTCTTGTCCTTAAACTTAAGGAAGCCTTTTCTGATTGCCAATATAGAGCTTTCTAAAATCAGCCAGGCTAAAGGTATCAAGTTTTCAATGCTTGGCAAACTGTAATGCATTAGCAATCCACACTGAGTACTTAAAGTATTTGTTTTTTACTTGCAAGTGAATGAGTCTGAAGAACTCTTAACTTGCTGCCTGTTGGCTAATTTATCTCATTCTTTGCGTTTCTGTTTTATTTACTTTTGCTGCTCTGTCAGCTGGCTAGAATTGCCGACAGCAAAGATCATGTCTTTCCAGTGAATGATGGTTTTGAAGCTCTTCAGGGGATCATAGACTCTGTAAGTATTTTTAATCATGTGTTTGCTTGTGTGGATGGTAGTGTTTGTGTTAGCTTGAACAGCGGAAGGCCTAATTTTCCTGTGTTCACAAGGACCTAGTGCTTGCTAATAAACCACTCAAAGGTTTGGTCTCAAGAAATTGACTTTTGTTTGCACTAATTTTGCTACTTCAAGACTGAGTTCATAAACAGGTCACAATAGAGGAAGTTTTGAGTACTTCTCTGATTTCTTTTCCCAGAAAGAAAACAACTGACCGAGAGCCCAAGTATTTTAATCTTTCTGTCTCTCCCTCCTTAGCAGAAAGTACATGTTTGAATGGACTAGGTACATTGCTACAGTTTATAAAAAGGCTGCTACTGTCACAAATGAGGCGGAGAAAGGATTAGGTCAAAGTGGGTCAGCGGAAGCATGTTAGAGCACACTCCTTCAGGTGAAGAATTAGGGCACTCCTTGTCTCTCCATCCTTCTGTTTGTTTAGCATCCTTTCTGTCTTCATGGATGTGCCGTACTGCTTACCTGTATGGAAATGGGAAAAGGATCCTGCTGTGCATACTGAAATCCTAAAAACCTCGTTCTTTTCACTTGGCCTCTTGACGAATGGTCCATATTCRTTTCTCTATTCAGATTGATCAGCTGTTGGTATTTCCTGTAGGGCTTCACTGAAGCATTTAAGAATCAGCCCATTGCTGAATGGCTGGGATACAGGAGCTAGCAGTTTAGCTGACAAGTAGAGGGGCGGCATGGATTGATCCCTTTCCCATGGCTTGTGTTCGAGTCATGCAAATGGTTCCCTGGCCTTTACTGGGAAATAGTGAAACCTCCTATGGCTTCTGTTTCTAGCTCTAAAACTGAGTGACCTAATCCTGCTTCACCCAGGGCCAGTGCTTCCTTTGACTGAGCTGGAAAGGCAATGTACAAAAGGATATATGTACCTTTTTTATATTATAAGTGTAAAATGTGCCAAGCACTCACTAGGAAACAGTATGTTTTCAGATCACTTTCTGTATTTTTTTTTCCCTTTGCTCAGTTCTGTCCAATAACCATTCTAATTAGATTGTTTCCCATGACTACAAAGAAGGATGGGAAATCCTTTTAGGGACATGTGTTATGTTCATTTTGGTACAGGCATTTTAGCTGATAAAACACAGATGAAATTTACAACTTTCCACTTCAAGCGAGGAAGGGTAGCTTCACCAAGGGGGTCTCGGATTTCTGTGTTTACAGCAGTTGCACACTATTTTGACCACGTAGTACCGAGCAAAACTGTTCCCTCAGCACAGGCTCAATTTTCCTGTGCGCTCTTGCATGTAGATGGAATATAATCCTTCAGTTATTGGTTTTCCTGGCACTCTTCAAGTGTGGAGCTACTGCCTCAATTCTCTTGGACAGTCAGGTGTTGCATGTCATTTAAGAAAGCAACAAAACAACTAAAAACACTAGTTTGCTTCCGAGCCCTGTGTTTCCTTTGTAGCTGTATTTAATGAATTCCAGAAGCAGTTGTAACTTCCTTTCCAGTTATACTTGACAGAGGGAAGCCTTCAGCCTCCAAGAACCTAGGCAAGAGCCGCTTTGGTTGACTGGTGCAAGGTTTACCAGCTCTAGAAGGGAGGGTTGCAAGGAAATGTAATTGCACAGTTATGAGTTTATCTCGCTGATAGTGGTGTAGTGTTGTCATATGGGGTCATGCTTCCTGATGATCCCTTCTGGAAAGTCAGAACCCAGCATTTATCCTAAAAAGCAGCTAGTGCAGTGTACTTGAGTGGAGTGATGGCAGTAGGCTGGGTGGAAAGGAGGTATGTGAAAGGAATGGCAAGAAGGGCATTAGTTACTTTCTAGAATAGCTGTAATTCTTATTGCTGCTCAGAAAACAAGAGCTGCTTCATTCTTTGTTGTCCTTGCAAAGCACCTCTTTCTTGGGGCAAGCGAGGTGTTTGTGTTCACAGGAGACCATTTTCATGTTGAAAGAGCCATGAGACTTGGAAGCTTCGCTTGATTCCTGTCTAAGAGTTGACACAGCAAGGATACTCAGCCGTGTGTAGAGGGGATTGGTCAGGCTTGTAGCTGCTGGTTGAAGTGCCAGGGAGACTGAAGGAAAGGAAACATGAAATGATGAGTCTGGGAGAGATCAGGGTTTGAGTCACTTCTGAGAAGTGGGGACTTGGATTTGCTCAGGCCTGTAGCGATTTCGTATGAACTGTCCTGCATTCCTGCTTAGACAGCCCGACTTTGCCCTCCTCCCCTCCATCCTGGGGAGCAAACCTTTCCCCACCCTTTGCGTGTACAGAGGCGGTGGACTTACGGGTCCCTCTAGGATGGGAAAGAGTGGGAGCTGGGGAGAGGTAGGGCTTGAGGCCAGCTCTCTGCTGGGCCTCTCTACATCTGCTGAGCAAAAGTTCAGGGCGGTGGGTCGGCAAATGTTCTGGTACACCTGCACTTGCTTTCCGGCCAGTCTGCAGGAGCTGCTAAGTCTTGGAAGCTAGCAGCTGTAAGGGGGATATCTGCTCTGTGCTGTCAGAGGAAGGTTGTACCCGACTGTCTCTGTGCACCACTAAGCTATTCAGGCTGTGCCCTGGAGACTGTACTTATATGAACTGAAAATACATTCCCATACTGAAGTCATGCTTAACAACCTGATTGTTAGAGTGGGAGCTAAAGGCGTTTGGTGTGCTGTGGGTTTTGGTTCTTCCTTCTCTCCTGTGAATTCCTGTGGGATTTTTATTAAGCAAATTGCTTTCTCTGTCCCCCATAGCAAAACAGCCACTGCTAAAGCTTCGGCTGAAGAAATGCATTTAATGGGGATTTTGTGTGTTAGGAGTGAGGGAAGAATCTGGTAGAGAAACAGACAGCTGATTCCTATAAGCTGGAAAGCAAATCGAAGGAACTGAAGTACTTCATCATGCTGCTTTTTTTTTTTGTTGTTGCTGTAGTTCCTGTGAGGAATTTCTGCAGATCATACTTGTCAATTTAAAGCAAATGGAGCAAGTCTTACAAGGAAAACCTGGAGCTCTGCTTTATCTACTGCTCAGTATGTCTGTCTGCTATGAGTGGTGAAGGCAGTGAAGCACAAAGCAATGTGAAAGTCGGATGATACTGTCTTTGCTTTCCTTTTAGCCTCTAACCCCCCAAACCATTGACTTAAAGAGCAGTGACTTGGAGCAAGAGTACTGCCTGATCTTTGCAGTGTGTTAAACGGTAACACTAGTTCAGAGCTGATCTCGGAGGCATACTCCCAGGTTCCTAAGATAGGATTCTCCGAGCACAGTAATACTAAGTAGCTTGTATTGCGAGACTGTCTTCTGTCTGTAAACATTGTGCAAATTATTCATCTTTTTGTACCATCTCATGGTGGCGTAGTGCCCTTGCAGTATTTTTCAGGTCCTGTCTCAACTCTTAGAATTGGTATGGCAGTTCAGTGTATACCTTCACCCCAAGAAATGTTAATTGGAAATGTATTTTCTCCAAATACTTCTGTTACGTGAATGTCTCCACTTCTGAGGCAAAGCAATCAAAAGACAAACTGCAGTCCTGGATATGCGTAGTGTGGTAACTTTTGTGAGAACTTGACATGAGCATCTGGTAGGCCAAGTACGAGAAATGTGGTGATGCTTTTATACTTTTTTTTGAGGTAGTTGTTAAAGCTTCACCAGCAAATATTTATACTGCATAGTCTCTGGTACTGGGAGAGCTGATAAGAGTCCATGCATATGAGGCGCATGAGAGAAAGTGATGTCCTTGGCAAGATGCATGTCCTGTACGTGCAAAATACTGTGTGCAAATTTGTAAGTCAGCTGTCTGACTTGCCACTGACATGTTAACTGTGCTTTACATGTACACTGCCTAACTTCAGCAAGCTTGGCTTTAGAAACTCCTTCTGCAGTCAGTAAGGAAGGAGAGGATCTCCAGAGGGCAGTTCAGAGCAGGAGCTTCATGTAGGTATTCTGAATCTGTCTTCCGTTGGAGCCAAGCTCTCTACATCAGCTAAAGAGAAAGTCAACAACTCAAAGCATCTACCTTACCCTATCTAAAGTAGAGCAGTGTGAAACCCCCAGTCCCGACTGTATAGTGTTTCTCATTACTTTTAGTGGTGTGTGATCGCACTTTCTACTTCCTCTTTCTTGCCCCCAATGCATCTTTAAAAATGACTTAAGTAAAATAAATTCTTTAGCTCATGTAAATATTATTGGACAGGAAACACTTGATGAAGTAAATTACTATTTTGTAATTGGCAACAGACTTTGCTATTTGGTAGTTCAACAGAGCTTGATATAATGAGTACCGAGCCTCAGACTGTAGGTCATTCACAGTAATGCTGATAGGCAGTAACCATCCATTAAACTTCTACATCCTGCTTGCTAATGAGAATTCCCAAATTCAATGAAAAGCTAGTAAGAAATGTCCAGCTGCTGTAGTGAAGTAGTCTGGCTGCATGCTCATGGCCCAGTATACCAAATAAAAGTTTTCAGTAGCTTCAGAATTTCATTCCCTTAATTACCCACGTGACCTCCAGGGTCTTGCCTGGTTCTTGGTCTTCAATGCATTGCCCAGCAGAAAACTGAATTAGTCACGGGCGGTGCTAAATTCAGTTCTCCCCTGGTCAAGGGAGAACCATGACAAATAATGCCATTTCACGCATTCATTGAGGATTTGTTATATTTTGTATTTGGAGTGTCAACAAATACTAACAAAATGATCCTCCCAGGACCCTGTTTGAGGTTGGAGCATAATTGGAGCCCCTCAGAGTACAATAGGATGCTGATTTGGGAAGCTGAGCTGGTCATTAAGCATGTGCTGCTGAAGACAATAGGGTGCTTCCTCATCAAAAGTAAGCGTGTGCTTTGAGGACTTTTCTGCATGGGTGCCAAGGCAAGCTGCCTTAAGGCCATGCAGTTAGATACCAAGTAAACCGGAACTGGAGCACGGTAGTTCTCTCTAATGAAAATAGGCTGGATGCAGAATGGTTTCTCCGTTGTATGCTGTCAGTGATTTATAGACATTCAAGTGGGAGATTGCATCACCACAGTCGAGTGTTACTTTGTTTTCCTGGGGAGCTGGCACAGAGTGAGTTAAGTGCACCTACAGCCCACGCAAGGCTGTGCAGCCTTCAGGAAGGAAAGAAACGGAAGATTTGATGAAATCTTCTGCCTCGAATAAGTTGAAGACCTTTTGAATGTGTTTTTATAACAAGGGAGAGGCATAAAGGAATTCCTTTGCAATAGTTACTGCTGCCTGATTTTCACTTTATTAAGTTAGAGGGCTTAGAGGCTTGGAAACTTGGTTACTCTAAATCAAAATAAATATTGCAACTGGCACTGTAAAAAGCTGTTAGGGCCAGTGTTTTATATTCATGGAAATGGACTGGACTGGAAGGGAGCTTTGCATCATCTAGTTGAGACACCTGCTATTCCACCCCCATCAGAGCTGGCTTACAGCATGATTGTTTGCAAATGACTGAATAGAGTTAATGAAATTCAAACTGTTAGTCTTGTGGGTTTTATTTGATTTTTTTTATTTAGATTTTTTGTTAAGATTATTGTATTTTTCATATTTTCCTTTTCCAACCCATTTGCCTCTTCCTCTTTTCAACTTTGCTGGAAGTCAATGAAGAGGAGGAGTGTGTGTGTGTGTGTATAACCAAAAAAAATGGTTTGGGAATGCTAAAGGTGACAGGAACAAAATCTAAAGGGGAGCTGAAAAAAATGTGAAAAGAGTCTGTTTTTTAGATAAGACCTTTCTCAGTGGAAAGGGAAAAATACATAGTTCTCTTAGTTGTGCTCATTAGCCCCACCAGTCATGTCTGGAGAAAACTGCTGTATCTTCAGAAAAGCAGAACCTGGAATGACAAAGGGGGGAAAGGGTAGAGGACTGTCACAGGATGGATGAGTAGATAGCCACAGACAGATATGTTGGAAGAGTTTCTCCTTATTTCTTGCATATTCTTTTTCTTATTCTGCCTTTCAAGTTCTTCTAGTGCTTTTCAGCTCTCAACTATTGCCTCTCCCTTTCTCTTTTTTCCTCTCTCATGACAGTTCCTGTATAGCCTCCTTGTTCCTGCAAGTCTCCTCTCTTTTCTCACTGTCAGACTGCCAGCGGCTCAGACGGTCCAGGTTACTTCAGTCCTTTGGTATTCTTTCAGCTTCTACCAACCCTGCTTTTGTGTAACTCAACCTTTTGTTTAAAAGTTTGGGGCTGGGTTTTTATTTTATTTTTTAAAGAGAAATTCATTGCTACATGGGTACTTCTTGCAATGAGGTATTTCTGAGGTAGAGACCCATGGTTGCAGAGAAATACTAGATTGTCTCTTTTCCTAAAGAATTTATTGTATTGGTTGCTCTTCTTTCCTTACAGATGTTTCAATTTAAAGTTGGGAAAATAATTTTTGTGTTGGATTTGAGTCATAATGCTTGGCTGACATTTACTTGCCTCTTGGAGCTGACCTAAATTTTGATCGGTATTACCTCGTCTAGGGGCCGCTCAGCCCAATGCTGAATACCCACAGCTCTCGGTTACTGCTGCTGTTCTCACAGGGGCTTATGGATGCTGTCATTAAGTTTGCTGACTGTGCGCAGTTAAGAATTTGCGTTAGTCTTCATAGCAGGGGAAAGGCTGTTGCTTGCAAAGAACAGCTTGAGCAATTCTAACGCAGTATGAGAATAGACGGTATGCAAACCTAGTGTGCTCCTCTTGACTTACAAGCCATTTGCCAAGTCTGATGTTGAAGTATTTGTTTAAATCACGGTCTATATGTAAAATGGCTTAATGCAGTGCCAACCCTTATGAAGACATGCTGCTTAGTTTAAGCCTCTTCCTAGCTGATTTAATCTGAATGCAAAGAACCCTAGTTTAAGTTTTTTTTAAAAAAAAAAAAAAAAAATTGTCCATGCCTCCTGATTTGAAATGCCAGTGAAATTTTGAGGAGGCACTCAGATGTGCTCTCGTGGATCAGGCTAGAGTAATTTAAGAAGTTACAACCCCTATGCTGGGACTCGGGAAGCAACAAAATGAATGCTCCTAGGATGTTTCAAGGCAAAGCTAAACACCTTAGTTTAATCTTGTGAAATTTTAACTGCAATTTTGGGCTCTGAAATAGTGTAGGGTTTGGGGGAGGGAAGTGTGATTGCAAAGTGAGGGCAATGACTCTCCGCCTGTCTAATTTAACCTTTCAGAGTGCAGCTTGGTTGTTCCAGGTCATGGCCTGCATGCTAACTTGTGTCCTTGACAAAGGCAAGTTTGTGCTGAGATGCTGGAGATTGTTGTGGGCATCGGTTGCCTTTCCCATAGTGATAATGTACAGCCGAAGAGCAATGACACCTGTATGGTTGGCTTGCAGTGAAAAGTTGATACAATTGTGGCAGGCTCAATTTACAGTGTTAAGATTGGTGAGAATGAGTGTTCTCTCTCCCTCCCGAGTGTTCAGATTTGTTTGTGCCTTTATAGAAACAATTCTGAGATACTTCATCAAATTTCTTTTGTCTTTTAGATTTTGAAGAAATCATGTATTGAAATTCTGGCTGCAGAGCCTTCCAGTATATGTGCAGGGGGTAAGTGTAAATTGATGTCCCAGTGATTTATGCCGCCTAAAATAATTATACCTTTCCATCCAGCTCTAATTCCTGGAGAGTGCAGAAGGAACTAATTAAGTGGAGTTAAATCTCTTGCTGCTTTTTGTGAAATTCCACCGAAGTCTGGTTCTCAGAGCCATCATTTTGTTTTTTAATCTTATAGTAGTTTGCGTGTTTCCCATTTTTGCCAAGTTATGTGAGGTGGTATTTTTTCTGGCAAAAAACTCAAATTTGACAATAGAGTTTTTGCCTAAATTATGGTTTTTTTTAATCCAAGCAGCCTGTTTTACTCAGGCTATGCCAAACTTGAAGTAAAATGCTGCAAAATTCCAAAATCAAACCAGCAAATAAGATTATTTTTGTGTTTCAATTTAGAAGTTTGCAAATTGATCTTACAGGATTGAGGGAATTACTTTTTTAAAAAAACAAATGAAAAAACCTAGTGAAAGTCAAGTGAGCAAGCCTTGAGCTAAAGGGTTCTAATGTGTTTGAGAACGTCTTAGGTGGCGCAATGACTGTGAACACAAGTATTTAAACTTCATTCAGCTGACTTACGTGAATTGTACTGCCCACCTTTTTTGTGCTCATTCTAATATGATTACACTATGTATGTTGTGGCTTTGTAGTCCTGGCAAGTATATCTGCATTCAATAAAGCCTAGCCTTTTTGGAAGAAAGCTCAAGAGCTGTTTTTAGCATCTGCTTCCTGTGAATTTTTCTCATTTTATGAAGTGGATCCTGACTGTTTTTTTAATGTGTAGCAGTTCATTAAGTGGAGAGGTTGAGACCAGAGCTGAAGTGTATAGAGAAAGATGAGTCTGTGACAAGTTCTATATCTTTTTTTCTTGATTTGGAAGACCAAGTAAGAAAACTAATTGTTACTAGTTCTTTTTTCACTTCCAAAGCAGCTGCTTTATTCATACTTCCTGAACTCCTTATTACTGGAGCAAGTATCTGTCTCTGTTACTAAACATACATAGTGATGTTTTCCTAGCAGATTTGAGACACCAATGTAAATGCCCAGTAAGTACCGGGGATCAGTTGTGCATTCCATGTGTGTGACTACAGAAGTGTTTTATGTCTTTTGAAGCTAAGGTGGCATAATTGATGTGAATTTGCTTGGTGCTTGTAGTTTTCTATTTCTGATTTTTGGCTGGCCATTTAAATAGTTGCTTCATCCAAAAAAGCTTCAAAACAGGGCTCTGTCTACCTGAGCATAGTAGATGGTCATCACCATGACAGTATCTTTGCCAAAGTGTAGTAAGGTCACATAAGTGATTGGGAGAGGAAATTATATAAAGTTACAGATCATCTTTCAACGCTTAGGTAATGTCATAGATCAAAAGATTATTTATAACCGTGATTTATAATCTCTAACACTTTCTAATGTGCTTGCAAGTTGCTTATACATCTTGTCACTCCCATTTACTGTGTCTTAATGAGAATTTAGGGTTAAGGTACAGCTGTATCCAGAAGAGCCAGCTAAGAGGAAATATAGAGAGGTTTTACATAAATTGCTCACGTTGGAATTTGGCCAGGACTTCTCCGGAGGAGTGATGTTAACTTTGAAAAACACCAGCAGTTACTCAAATGCAATTAAAGGCCTCATCTCTGAGTTCAGGCAAAATCTCCATTGCTTTCTAATTGCAACAAGTTTCATCGGTTAGGACTTTTGAGACTAATGAAAATGCTGTTGAGTATGAAAGTTACGTGCATTGGTGACTTTGGGGGATGAATCCTTGCTCGGCTAGCTCTGATGCCCAGCATTTTCTTTTGTGCACCTCCCTAAAGAGCAGCGGCAGAATGTTTTGGGGCGGGAGAGAATGTGAGGGCTCCATATTACCCTGCTTTCACCCAAGACCCCTCTTGCACTGTGGACTGGTCCCAGACTGAGTGATGCACCTTCAGCACAGCACATCTGCCTGAAATGTCAGCGTCCCTATGGTTTGGTTTTGTATCAATACCGAAATACGGGGCTCATACTGGATCTGTTCATTTTGGTCCCAGAGACAGGATCATCATGGTTAATCTGACGTCATTGACTTTGACTGTACTTGAACTCTCATTCCCCAGCAGTTGAGACTTCTGTGATTTCTCTTAAGTATTTATCAGCCCCCGCACCCCAGAGCAGAGCACTTCTTCCCGTGTTCTTCCCAAATGCACTTGGACGACGCATATTGGGCCTGCGAGGCAACTTCCCTGGCTAGATGTGATGGGATGCTTTGCAGCTTGGCTGTAAACGAATGAGACCTGGAACAGAGCCCAGATTCCAGAGCAAATGTGCTCTTTTGACAAGTACAGTGTGCAAGTCCTTAAGGGAGATGAAAGAAGGTGACTAAAGTGCAAGGGGAAAAAACTTTGAATCAGCAAAAATCAGGTTCAGTGTTGCTGCTGGCATTTTTAAAGCCATGGTGGTGTGTTTTTGATGCACTGAGTGCTCCTGCAGTGTCTTTGACCATGAAACATTGTACATGTTTGCACATTCACAGAAGAAGGGAGGAAGAAGACTTGTAAACGTCAGCGGGGATTTTCTGTGAGTGTCTCTCCTTTTAGATAGTAACAGGAGCGGGGGCAGCTGGTTTCTTTGCCCGAAGCAAAGTGCCACGGGGAGCTGCAGGGGCTGAGCCCTTATGTCTGCTTGCTGCCAGAACTTTCTGGGATTATGGCCCTGTTTCACCATCTGAAAATCTGAAAATGGTACTTTCTTCAGAAGGCAGTCTTAATGCTGATGGCTGCTGCAAGTGTGTAAACCTTTCCCAGTACTAGGTTCAAGTAGTTGGAATATTATTGGAAAGAGGACTGTAGAGAGGGGTCTGAAAGACTTGTGAGGGTATGATCTCATTTTTCAGCCATGCTTGCTCCAGAAAAGACTGCTCAATTCAGCACTCAAGTGTTGATGACTGTCCCTGATACTTTATGCTAGTGCTCCAATTGCTGTGACCTTGTAAAGTTGATCTGGTAGAACAGCGAAGAGGGAAACTTGGGGAAATGGCCACAAGATCGTAGGCTGAGGTCATAGTCTCTGTCCAGGGACTAAAGATCTGGATAATACTTGAAATCCCCTGTCACTGTACAGAAATGAGTCCAGCCAAGGATTTACGGTCATTCCGCAGGCATGTGGGGGTATGGTGTGACAAAACTCATGGAAATGGTGACAATTTTGCAGGTATCTAGGAAAGCTGTGCTTGAACTGTTCCAAATTATATGCCACTGGATGATTTTTCCTTTCCTCTAGAAAGTACTTCTGCTTTTGTTCACCAAAACTTTGTGCCATACAAAATGGCACACTGGGCGGTGGGGAGTCAGTTTGCCTCTGAGACTTGAAATGCTTGTGCTGCAGGTCAATTAAAATTTTTGTTTTTTGGAAACTGGAAATAAAATACAAGTTGAAATGGGGCAGGGAGAGAAAGGAAGTTCCATTTTTAACTTTTTAAAATTTAAAACTGTTTAAAAATTGCAAATTTTAGCTTGAGACATTGCAAGTGAAAACTTGTGACAGACTTGCTTTGTCTACATGAACATTCTTTGCCTTGGTAGAGATCCAATAATCTACTGTCTCTTTTGCTACAGAGTCGTTTCAGGTTGTTGTGAGAGGAAATGGATTTCGACACGCCCGTAACGTTGACAGAGTGCTCTGCAGTTTCAGGATCAATGACACCGTTACTCTCAGTAAGTTGCTTTGAGGGTTTTTTTCTTCCCCTGATTCCCTGCACTGGTAGGCTTTTGCTTGCAAAACATTTTAGTTCTTCAAAAACTGATTCTGAAGGTGATAATTATGAGATGAGGAGCTATTAAATTTGCAAAATGGTGTGAAGCTGAGGGAAAGCCAACCTCAGCCCATGGCTCCAGGAAGAGTTATTAGGTGGGAAAGAATGCCCTTCTAGGGGGAAGGGTAATGGGATGTACTGGACAAAGCCGGCTGAATGTAAAAAATGCTGCAAACCCAAAGAAAAGCTTGTCTAATTCCTCTTTACTGTGCAAGCTTTTGCTCTAGCTGTCGGGAGTGGAAGAGATCTGGCCCCATTGGATTATACAGCCAGTGCTGAAGGCTTCATAAAACTGGCCCCAGTCACTTTTAGTGCAAAACCAAAAAATTTTAGGTTTTGTTGCTAGAACAGACTATTTGTAGCACTTCTAAAGCTTTTGTTTGCTGTTTTTCAATTAAAACGTGAGCATCCTGTATCAAAAAGATAATTTGGGTGAAAATTTCCACTTTGTATAGGAGTTTTTTGATTAAAGAAAGAAGCTGGCGGATTTTCAAGCAGTTGTATTTTTTATGCTACGAGAAGCATGGACATTTATAATGGGAGTCGTAGGATCTACTACAACATCACTCAGCATGACTGAAACCCCTAAAGCTGCAAGATTTAGGAGTGCCCATGTGGTCCTAGTGTAGCTTGGCCTGGCCTTGTTTCAAGTCCGGATCATCTCTCAGACCAGAGATCCCTTTGAGAGACTTGTGCTGTCAATAGGCTCTAAAAGAAGACTGATTGGGTCAATGTGTGCAATATTTCAATTTTAGGACCACCACAGGCAGGATTTGCAACCTGCCTGGGAGGGGATAAAAGCTAGGTCTGGCTTTTTACGTTCTGCCCTTATATACCTAACAGTTCCATAGAATCATTTTGAATATGGTTAAAGCTCAACAATTTTTCTTATGATGTGACTGTTTTTCTCTAAACGTTGTCTCAGACAATTGGACTTATGGCCCTGAGGTTAAGGATTTTTTCTTTTGTTTTATTTACTAAAAGTCCTCGGCTGAGAAACCTGAAGGTCAAAGGCAGTCTCTTAGGAAGAAGACTGGCTTCTATTTTTCTTCCTCCTGGTGAAATATATGGGCTGGTGTTCTTGCTGTGTGTTGCTGTTAGTGAAGAGAAGAGTCCTTTGTTGAAAGCTTGAGAGGAGGCCAGCAAACATATAGTACAGGTGAAACTGCATCCTGGACATTAAAGGGGTTTGGGCCTACTCTGCCAGAATGTGGGTGACTTGCATTAACAAATCTCACCCAGAGAGCTTGTGAAAGAGCTAAGAATAAAATGCACTTACCAGTGTTGCAGCTCTAGGCTGCAAACCTAAAGAACATCCTTGCAGGCACTTAAATGAGCCAGAACAAAAGAGCCACATCTTCTCATTGCAGTAATATGGCACAGCATCTCAAACTTGAAAGCTACAGTCCGAGCACAAAAAGCGATATAAATAAGAGAGAAAATTAACAGCAGCGGCAGCAGTTAAATTCAAGAGTTGCTTTTATGACTGTAAAATAAGCAGCGGTCTGGCTGACAGTCATGTCAATGTTGCCTTTAATCCATTGATCCTCAAATGCCCTGGTAAACTGTTTTAAGGGGGACTTTACCACAGTTAGTGTTCCTGGGGCTGATAAGCAACCACAGGAGGAGATGGGGCAGCCTGTGACAGAACTCGAGCAGCAGATGTGAGCTCAGAGGGGAAATGTGCCTTTCAGAGAGGTGAAGATGATGCTAAAAACAGTCCTTGCAGTGGACTTGTGGCAGGAAGGACTTGTGGGGCACTGTACCTCATTTGAAATACTTTTGGGAGGGGGGGAAATCATAAGCTCAATTAAAAAAAACAGGGGTAGTAAACTGAGGTACAGAAGGAAAAGGTATCTGCTCCAAGTGTGTGGGTCTCCTGAAATCCAGCCTTTCTCCTGGTTTATGGGGCTTCTTTGAAGCAAGTGATTTGGTGCAGGTCTGTCTTCTCAATGGCCTATTCTTCATTCACTTCTGCCTCCAATAGCTGTCCAGCGGTTCTTGTCTTGGTCCTCATTGTTTTGTGAGTCCAGGACAGGACTCTGAGCCTAAACAGAAGGCCAAGGTGTGGGGCTAAAACTCCTGCCTGCTTTGTGAGGTAGGGAAGTGCTGCTATTGCCATCTTTCTTTTCTCTCGCATGTGAAATCTGTTCAGCACTTGATTTGCTGCCCCATGTTTTTTCTGTCGGAGGAGACCTGCTTTCCTGTCAATAGCTGTGAAAGTGCAGTTATGTGAGGCTTCATTAGCTGTGACCTGCCATCTGTGCTGCTGTTCCTTCCCAACCACTTCCCAGCTGAGCTTCCTCGGAGTGGCAGGCTCTGGAGCAAGGCATTCCTGGAAACATCCAAAAGTCTTCACACAGCTAAGCAATATCATCCATCAGGTTTCCACTGTTCAGTGTGTCCTGCCCATGGAGACGAAAAACATCCGGTGTTGCCAATGGGAGGAACTGTTGAGAGGGTTACCTCACTCCCAAACACTGTGACCTGGTGCTGGTCAGGGCAGGGGGAGGAAGAGGAAGACTCATTCTTCCCCTTTTGTGTGGTGCTCGTCTAGCTGAGTAATTTTTGGTGCGTGTCATCAAATTTTTCGTAGCAGCTCTCAGGAAAAATCAAATTCTACTCTCAGTGCAATCTATGGGGCTTTTTGTTTAAAGCTGTCTTCTATGTCCACAAAAAGATCATGGCAAATGAGGATGAGAGCCAAATAGATCCCTCCGCCTCTGACCTCGTGCACCGATTGTGTCCTGAATTGATGCATAGGTGAAGTGAGCTCATCTTCCTTGGCGCTACACCAAAACTCATCAGTTCATTTTGCGTAGTCCTAGCCTGTGTTTGATGCAGTGACCGGAAAGCAAGAGGCCATGAATTCCATTGGAGTTCAAACCCTTTACTAGTAGAGGGAGCTCAACAGTTGCTCATTAACATTCTCAGACCAAAGTCTCTTCTGGTGTAAGCTGGCAAGGATCTGTTAACTTCAAACTATTCTACAACAAATATATCCCAGTGTTTTGCTTTTCTGGAGCCTGCAGCTCCAGCCTGTGTTCTCAGTGCCTATGTGGCACTTAGTTGCAAACAGTTTAGTGTAAGAGTTAACTCGGAGTTTTATGGAAACCTTATGGAGACGGGATAGCTCAGCTGTTTTGTTTGTTTGAAACCTCTCAGCCTCTGATTGTATCAGGGAGGGAGGTATTTTTAAAGATAACATTAAGCCAACAGTTCCTAAAACCTTAAATTATCCCAGATGGGGCGTAGACCAGCACAGCTAGGATTTGCTGAGGTTAAGGGCATGAGCTAATAGATTTTTATTGGCTTTATTGGCAGAGAAAAGTGGCAGGTGAAGAGAGTATCTGCTCAAATGTTCATAGTTATGGGATGAAGAAAAAGAAAGAGGAACATCTGTAGAAACCATGAAGAATATTTGGCTGGGCAGGACTGTAATCAGCTGCATGTTAAACAGCAGGGTTTTTTCTGCCAGCAGCATTACCTAGGAGAATTGGTTTCAGACTTTGCAGAGTTAAGACTAATTATCCAGTGACTTCTGACTGCTTTGTGGTGCTAAAATATCTGTGTCTGCCCAGATTGTGCAGGATCCAACCAAGACAGTTCTGGGCATAGAGGCAAGCTCTGTCCAAGGCAGTTTAAAATTGACTAGTGAGGTGAAAGATTGGTGAGGAAACAGCATGCGCATGACAGAGGTGGGACTAGATCTTTTGCATTCTAGTGGATGCTCTGGACACTTGGCCAAACTGATCCTTTGCGCAAACAAGCGCTAAGTACTAGAAGCAAGGGACATTAAGGCAAAGACAGCGAGGGCAGGGCTTTGCATGCCAGATATCGGCAAAGCGAGCTGTATAGGGAACTGCATCCTGAAGCTGTCCATCAAATGCCTTCTGTCGATTCTCTTCTCTACTTTTAACACCTGCCAGAGCTCTCTATTTTCCCTGCCTTTCCCTTTTTCTCTGGCAGCCTGGTACTTTTCTTGTGATATCTTCCTTGTCTTCTCACAGCCTGGTCACTCTTAGTACAGGAGCTTACTGCTCCGCGGCTCCAGTCTTTAATCTCTGTCCATTTCCCCACTTGTTGATCTTGCTTTAAACCTTGACTGAATCTTTTCCTTGTATTTTTCTCTTGGAATTTTTTCCTCTTTCCACCACAGTATTAATGATGTCTGCTACTGTGTACAAACTAACTCCCTCAGGTATTTTGGAGGATGTGACTTTTATGAAGGGCACAAGAAACTACACCTGTTTCTTCTAGGAGAAGTTAGACGCACAAGCTATGTGAAAACAAACCAAGCTGAGCTTAGTATCCTATTTTGAAGGGTGGCCCAAGTTGATGATTAACAAGGAATATGAAAGTAGGAGAAATGAAATCATGCTTCCCTCAAATGCTCCCCCAGGCTCCAACAACTTGCAGTGCAGGGGTTTCTTAAAGGAATTCCTGTGCCTTTACCAGCCGCCAGGAGATTTCTCTTCTGTGCAGCTGTCCAGGCCACATGAGGAGGAACAAGCACGGGGCGGTCCAGCGGGAGCCTTTGGCTGAGCGGCCCAGCGAGGAGGGGGAATCGCAGGGCAATGTGCTTACCTAGCTCACTTCCTATTTATACTGTACACTACTTGGCGGGGAAGATGGTTGCTCAGTACAATGTCAGTATCATGTAATAAGCTTGACAGAGACCTTAGAACAGCTCCGTGAGGTCAGATGGGAGCTGTTGTAGCGCTGGACCAAGGTACGCCCATGAAAGACTTCTGCTTGGGAGTGACCCTGTTACACTGGAGCGTGTGCTGCTGTCCTGAGTTGCTAGTTGTGAGCATGAGCAAACTAGCAGCCTGGTGCTCGCCCGGTTTTGTTAGTCTCCTTTAAGCATGTGTGCTTGCTGAACACAGAATCGTAAGCACGGCAGATGAACCCGTCAGAGAAACTGCCTCCTTCCAGATTCCCCCCTTCCATTTACAAATTGTTATGAATGTTGAATCATGGTTTTGTGCTTATCCATCTCTTCCCCCCTGCCCCAAATCATTCCCTAAGTCTGCCCTGAATGACTTTGGCATTCAAAGCGCATGTATCCCTATACAAAGCAGAGCAATTAGAGCATGATCTCAAATGTGGTTTTCATTACAGCATTAACAGAGCATGCATTTCTTGTTTACGGGCCCTTTTCGTAACGCATCTTCTCTAGCTCAGAGTGTTCCAGTATCTCCTTTTCCGCATTCCTACCTCCCCACAAAACGGGTTTGCAGTTTTTTTTGTTGTTGTTTTTAACAAAACAAAAGCCTTTCCTTGGAGAGCTGTCATAAGGCGTGGCATAAGAGGGAGAGTCAGCCAGGATAAACAGATAATGCTTTGGAAGGTGGTGTGAAGTTTTTTTGAGGTATTTTTGTCTCGCATCTTAGATGAGATGATGAAGGAGCAACAGAAGTTCTACAGCTCATGATGGCTCAGGACTAACCTGCACGCCTCAAGTGGGCTGAAGTACCAAGTGAACAGCCTTTGAGCGCCGATGTTCCTGAGGGAGTCTTGTGTGAGAGCAGCCAGACCTCCTTTCCCCTCTCCCTCCCTGCCCTGGTTTGGCTGTACTAGTCTAATAAGGACTATAGCTGTCTGTCCCAAAGAGGCAGAAGACCAGGTCAAAGCATTTTTTTTTTTCTGGGATATGTGCTTTAGTCGAACACAAATCATAAATACCAGGATAACGGAAGGAAACTGTTGGTTCGTGACAGGCAGGAAATCTGGCAAAAAAATTTTTGCAGCCTTTTCTGGACTAAAACATTGATGATACTGAGAGTCCAGCAACTAGCTAGGGGTAGTGTATTGGGGTGGCAATGTGAAAACATCTGTGCTTTCTTGAAATCTTTGGGTAGGCTCTTTGCAGTCCCTATTCAATCTGCTAGTTGTTTCTTGGAGTGAATTGGTTAAGCCAGGAAAAACCTGTTAACTTCAGCTGGGTTATGTGGCTTAATGAAAGTATGCTATCTTTCTTGGTCATCTTGTTTGCTTTTTGTTCCTCTCTTCTGTCAAAATTTGCTCTTCGGTGTTAGAAACAACATGCATATATTGGGGAGGGTTATTAATATTATGGTTGGGAAGTCCTCCAAGTCCTGGCTTGCCAAAAGGTTACACCCTGCTAATGGCCAAAGAAACCACTTACTAATGCTGGGATTAATAGATTTTTCAGACTATAGATAATTGCTAAGACTCGTGGAAATGCTGGGCAGTGAATTAACAGGAAGATCAGCAGTAGGAAGTACCTTGTTGAAAGGATGTCCACAGAAAGAACAGATGTGTTTTTGGACCAGGGTGAAACAGCTCCCTTTTCTCTGCACCCCTGTAAATTGATTACGCCTTAGGACTGGCCAGTTTCTTAGTTCCCTGTGTGCTATGTCGTGTAGGCTGGTGGTGTTTTGTTTTTTCAAATCTTTTTAAATACTGTGAGAATCCCATTTGACTTGATGGAGTAATTAGTGGTACATAGGTGAGGAGCAGGGTGTGCCCTTACTGTGGGCAGACTTTCTTCAAAGGTTAGGCAACGCAGTATTTCCTCAAGAAGCCTAAACTCTGCACTTGGTTGGTCTTTGAGATGTGCTCAAGGTCTGGGAGACCTTTCAGTAGCATTGGTGAAGGAGGCCAAGTGACTTTTGCGAGGCTACACAGCCAGCTAGCGGCTGAGCTGAGAACAGAATTCACTTCCTGTCCCTGACTTTGCTGCACATCTAGTCAGAGCGCTCCGCCTCCTGCCTTCCACAGCTCTTCCACTAATATTGTCAGTTGAGACAAGTCCAAACCACAAAGTTCAGATCTGGCACGAGATCGACAGTTTGGGAGCATTCGGGCTCATCTCTCACTGCACAGGAATATAGTAAGTTTTTTCTGTAGCCTACAAAAAAGGCAACATTCTTTCAAACGCATCCTGCAGATACAAACTAAATAGCAGATGAGAAGTGTTTTGTTTTGTTCAATTTCCCAATGTAAGTCTTCCAGGAAGGAGTCAGATGGCCAGAGTTATGCAAACCAAACGGATCCTCTTTTGTTTAGAGTAAAGAAAAATAGTCACTCATTTTTGTGGTGAAACACAAACATTCTCCGAACAAAATAATCTCTTCTTGTAGCCAGCCTGGCCAGCCATGAGAGTCCCCTCTTGAGACTGATAAACTTCTAGAGAGGCATAGATTTAATGCAAGTTGGGGATGGGAAGGGAGCAAAAGAGAAACAAAAAGCTAATGGAATAATCCATGTAAAAGGCCTTGCAAAACTAAACCAGTTTCTGGTGCATGGGACATTCTTTTGCCTTGGTTTTCAGTGTTAGTGAAGGAAAACAAGACGTTGGTCTTCGTTTCTGCATTGTGTGCGCACTGAGACAATGCCATAAAATCATGGGATTTAATTATATCCTCATAAATCAGGGGTAAGAACAGGGCCAGATTTACCACCTCTGTGCATCTTCTCCACTTGTGCGAAGTGGGTGGGAAATGCTTCTGTTCTTTTGGTAGCTCCATTGCAAAGCTGTGAGTGCCCTTATATGAAGCAAGTTCACAATAAATCCAGCGCCTATGCTCTAAACAATATGAAGCGCGTGGGATGTGCATTGTATCACTATATCACATAGTTTAAATGCCTGTGGTCCGTCGATCTCTCTTCTGGTGAGGCACTAAACTTCTAGATGGTATAAGGTGAGCATAACAATGTCCTGCACTAAACCACATCCACTCCCAAAATCTGTCATAGTGGAAATGCAAGTCTGTGTTCTTGCACTGGGGCTGTGGAAATTCAGCAATAATATACAGCGCTTTCCAGGCCAACAGCAGGACCACGGGTCTAGAGAGGGTTGCAGAAGCTTGAAGACCATTCTCAGTAGCCAAGCCATGATGTATAAGTGAGGCCTGTTGATGAAAGCCATACAGCTGGCTGAAATGTTTCATTTTCAGCTGTTTGCCTGTGTGTGTCAAATAGTCCTTTAAAAAAAAAAAAAAAATGCTGGGGGCAACCCAAAAATTCGAGCATGTGTATATATTTATGTATGTGTATGTAGGTTTGGGACTGCTGGAAGCTAAAAACAGGGGGAAAAATAATCAATGAAGGCTACAAGTTCTCATTGATATTTCCATTTTCTTAATGGAGTATAAAAAATGTTCCCTAAACTGCTGGAGGAAATCTTTTTTAGTATATTACTGCCAGAGCCAAGTAGTACATCAGTGTGAAATAGGAATTATAATGTGTGATATGAATTACTGGAGCAATATTAATGCTTTTTAAAATTTCATATTTGGTGGCAACCTCTCCTTCAGAAATGTCTGAGAGAATGCTTGACGGTGAGTCCTGCGCCTGCAGTAAGGGAACAGACTCCTGCAGTCTGCAACTCCTCTCTTTATGCCTCATCTACTGTAGGGAAACATGCTGTGTGGCCCAGCTTCTGCAAGAGCTTTGAGCTACCCCCGAGAAGAGGGCCAGGATCAGTAGTGTGCTACTGCTGTTGCTCTAACTGTTGTTAGACGATGCCTGTGGGAACAAATGTATCTCAGCTGCAAGTGAAGAGGGAGCAAGGCTCACAGCTGATACAGAAATTACTTTTGATAAGGTTACCATGTTCTCTTTGGGTCTGAGTCTTCACTGCTTTTCCTCTTTCCATTGGCACCTTAAATGGAATTGCAACTTGCACAAGTTCCCTCAAAAACAAAAGACCCAGGCAGTCAAAATAGTTCAGCTCTTCATTAGATGACTAAACAGTTTGGCTCAACTTTCACCCTTGCTCCTTTCCCCTGTTGCTGTCAGCGATACCTGCTGGACAATGAATGCTCTTTACATCCTTGATTCCATGTTGCCGGTGTTATGTGCGCCCTGAGAAGTTAACTAAGCACACTAGGCAGTTGTGAAGAGACTCTTGGTGGTGTCTTTCCCCCCCACTAATGATGATTGTTGGAGCAAACAACCCTGCTTTTTGTTTCCCTGTGATGAGGCATAAACAGGGAGGAAGTGCTGGCCCTGCAGGTTGGAGAAAGGGCAGAAATCTGTCAGGAAATGGCAATGAAAGCCTTCGAACAAAATGGAAGTTTTAACTGGAAAATTTTGGGAAATTGATAATGTTTGGTAAAGCTCTCATTTTGAATGTATATAAGCATCGCTATGGAAGGCCCTAGAGATTGTTGTAAGCAGAGCTGGTAGAAAGCTTTCCAACAGTGACATGCCTCTGGAAAAATGCTGAATCAGCAGAATCAACCCGTTTTGTGGGAATGTGGTTTCCAGCCAAGGAGGGGGAAAAAAAAAAAGGAAACCAGCCTGTCTGTCTGCCTGGTTTTCTGCCAACCTGCATAATCTCTAGTCAGCTGGCAAACGGGCTGGGAAGTTCCTTGGGATCCCCATTTCTCCGGTGACCAGCAGCTGGTATAAAATTCTGTTTCAACTCTTCAAAAGAGGACTGTTAACTAATGTTTCTGTTTCCAAAGCAGTCTTCTATTGATAATCTTTTCACTCCACTTCCTAGAATCATAGCGGAATTTAGGTTGGAAGGTTTAACTTAAGTTCAAATGAGTCTTGTCTCGAAGTGTAAAATTTTCCACAAAATGCAATTTTCTTAACCCAGCTACTTCCAAGTGTATGTAATCTGGTACAACTCCCTATGAATCTGCCATACAGAGAGGCTCGGATAAGCTGCTCTGAACATTCAGAAAGCTTTGCATCTGCAGTTACGTTGTGGCTGTGATGTGATAGTTTTCAACAGCACAGAGTAGCTGCAGGACTGGTGAGAATGCTGCCCGCAAGCTGCCTGTGACGGTTGGTGTGGGGCTTCCAAGTACACTGAGGCTTTCAGCCCTGCAAAGGCAGGGGACTTGTCTTTGCCAGCCCTGTTGCAGGAGCGAAGGAGCAAAGTAAATGCAAGGTGTTGGCTCTTCTTTTGCTGAGGTGCACTTACCTTGTGTTTACTATGTAACACCATGGGCTAAAAGCGCGCACGGTTACCTCAGAGCAGCTACTTTGCAGTAGCTTTTTATCTCACACACACACACACACACACACACACACACAGAGTTTGTGTTTGATCTGTTTTGTGTACCAAGAGCGAGAACAATGTTACTCTAAGCTTGACCGTGGAGACCTGTATTACTGATGTGATGATAAGGCACCATACCCTTTCTTTCTTTTTCCAGATGAGAAGCCTTTTGTTGTGGAAGATACCTATTTACTCTGCCCGGCACCTGTGTTACGAGAAGTTGGCATGTATGTTTGCTTTTTTCTTTTTCTCCTGACATTCAAATACTTTTCCTATGGGAAACGACAGTCTGCCTCTTTACTACGTTGCAGTGTTCTTACATGCGTCTGATTCTAACACCATCTATTATGCTTCTCATTCAAATGGATCACAGTTTCTAGACCGCAAATTTCACACAGGGAAATTTAAACACTGTTTTAGACTATACAGAGCATTGTTCGCTGTCATGGGTCAGAGGTTATCGGCTCATGGCAAATATGAGTGCAAAAACTGGCTACAGCATGTTTTAACTGCAAAGCATCAATAGATTTAGAGGCCCTCCTTGAAGTAACATCAAAAACCTCAGGATAGCAATAGTTTATTAATAGTTCAAATGCCTGGGGCAGAACTTCTGGTGGAATTTCCAGCAAAAGGACTTCTCTGTGTGAACAGAGATTTCTCTCTAGCAAAAAAGCAAAGAGAGGGAGAGCCTATACTGAAAACCCTGCCCTGTTAATGAAGAAAATCATTCCTACCTTAAAAGGGAGATTTTATGCGCTTGATCCTAAAGACAGAAAGATTATGAATTCATCTAATCCTAGTCTGGATTTAATTCCCAACAACAACCTTTCATCCAAAAATGGTTTGACCCTTTCGCCCCCTTTTCTTTCTCTGGGGTCTGTGATCTGAACTTAGCTGTGCCTGATAGTTATGACTTCCCCTTAGCAGATAAAGTGAGCTCCATTCACAGCAGAGGACTAGTGTGTTCTTGGTTCTAGTTTAAGCAAAATTAGGTACTTGGGAGGGATTAACTAGTTGTTTTCTAATCCAGGTCTAGCTAATAAGTGAATGACATTTCTTAATGAAAGATGTTTCCTTACCACTATACTATATTTGTTAGCCAACTCTAATAATGGCAGAGGTACATCTCTAGGCTTCTCAATTCAAAGATATAGACATTTAATGATTAACGATATTCAAAATAGAGAGGGTATTTTAGCAGGAAGTAGCCTTTTAGACAACTGAGAAGTAGCGTTCCTAAAGACAGGTGGTAGATCAGAGTTAACCTAAATTATACCTGGCTGAGGAAAATACGCGATAGACATGAACATGCATACTATGGCTATGTTTGTCTTGGGGTTAGGGAAAGGAGAACTGAAACAAAGCTATCTGTGCTGGCAAACTTTGACTATGCAGGTAACATATGGTTAAATTGGCAGTTGTGCATTAGAGCTCAGGGGGGACAGAACCAAAGGTGTGAATTAGCCTGTATGGAAGGCTTTTCCCAAGCACCAGGAGCCCGGGTTCTAGGGAATGTATCTAGTAAGGGATTGCAGACTAGATGGCCTGACTTATTTCTTAATTTTTTTTCAGGGAAGCAGCTCTTCAAGTCAGTATGAACGATGGTCTGAGCTTCATCTCTAGCTCCGTCATCATCTCCAGCACACATTGCGTAAGTTTTGATTCGTGCTTCTAAAGCAATTCAGTGGGGTGGTGATACTTAACTGCAAATGTGTTATACCGGTATCAGCACTTCAAACTTGTAAGCTTGGTGTGCAAAGGACCTGTCACCCTGTTCTAAAGGTGAGTTTGTGAGTATGGTAATCTAGCGTTTTCTGTATCACATGCACCATAATATGGCAAAGCACTTGGGTCTTCAACAAACAACTCAGATTCTGTATCTGCTATGGGATGCACAGACTGGAACAGGACTAGTCTGGAGGTGTCCTTGCTTGTCCATGACGCGGGGAGTAAGAAGCAAGTCTGCTGGCTTCAGTAGCTAGATTTCCCTCTACTGCAATGGTGGTGCCAATGAGGAGAGGCACGCAGCAGTAGTGGTCACACCCTTTGTCTGGAAACCAGTATGGTTGCCAAAAAAAAAATTGGAGAGTTTCTCTACTGAAGTGCTTGGCTTAAGCGCAAGTCACGTGCTTCATTGCCAGTAGTGCCTGGATTACTGTACTCATAAGACTTCTGTGGAACCAGGCAAAGGACAATGAAACCACTTAAAATTCAGTGTTGCTGAAAATGCTACTTTGATGAAATCATGGCTATAGGGTTGAAATGACTTGTGCCTTCACAATACTTGAAGGTATTGAAAGAATTTTCATTGAGTTCAGAATGATCCTTCATGCGTCAGTGTATTCAGCTTTATTCATCTCTGGTAAGGCTTATTTTCTGTCCAGAGAATGGTTGAGACTCTGCTTTAGTTCTCTCATGTACTGACTTAAACTATGTGGGCGTAGATTTTGTGGAAAGCTGGGGGACTCTTGCCGGAGAAAGACTTGCAGGCCTTGAAAATCTGACTGTGCCAGCTACTTTGCTCCCTATCCAGCAAAGGCACATTGTGCTTCCATACAGAAGAAGTAAAAGGCTGAGTTGTATATGTCCGATTACGAGTAGTCTTCTGTGTTCCCCAAAGGCTGATGCACAAGACAAGGAAAAAAAAAAAATTATCTTTCATGTCACTTCATCTTTTCACTTGTTCAACAAAGACAAGATTGTATGCAGACACAGTTTTCAGGGTTTACGTGAAGGGTTGTTCTCCAGAGCTTACAAAGACATCTTTATGCCTTGAAAGAAGGGGTTTATTAAGGTTTAATTTTTTGGTTCAAGTTCCCTTTCTCTCAGGGTGAAAATGCGTTTGTGTGTGTCAGCAAATTATGAGAATATTTTCCTGCGTTTTGCTCATATGAGGCAAGACCTGGGAAGAATTTGTAGAGAAAATTTTTCTTCCCTGATGATACCCCTTCTTCTGGGGATGGGATTATTATTGCCAAGTTATAGGAGATGAAACTTGTTCCTCTTCATGTTTTTTAATAGCTATAATGAAATTTTCAGAAACCTTACACTTCACAGCAGCGCCTGCTCCTCTTTGTTGCCTCCAGACAGGGAAACTGGGAGCTGGCTTTTCAATACACCTAAGCAGCCAGAATTCAAATCCAGTTCCTACATCCGAACCTAGAAGCAGTGACATTTAGCGGCTGCTTTGAAAATTATATTGCAGATTTCACTCATTTAGAAAGCCTCCTCTGGGTAAGCAGGCGTTTTGTCCTTTTTTTTTTTGTAGTGGTGTTTATAAGTTCCCTTAAAGATAAAATTGTTTACCAAGACTACTGTCCCCTCTTTAAGTTTCCAAAGGTTCCTATCCTGAAAATACTCACCCATATATACAATGAGCAGCAAATATATTGTTTAATTGACTTCCAACCTGAAAGTTAGGCATGTTTCTTCGAAGAACCGGAGACAAAATTGGACAGTCAGCCATAAAATGAAGTGAGAGTAACAAGCAGGCAAAAAAAACAGTAAGACTTTCTTCCCTGTCTGCAAACTAGCCATCAGTAGTTTGGTTTTCCTCTGTATGTTATATTTCTGTGCTATGGCCTAGCTCAAAGAAATGAAATGGACAACTATTTTCAATTAAGAGCGTAGGTGAAACAAAGCTACGTTTCCAGCAAGCAAAGACCAAAAATCAGAAAAGCACTCTGACTCAAGTTACTGATTAGCATGGGTATTTGAAGGTCAGGACAGATCAAGCCTAGACATCTGACTATCCAACTAATGCAGTTTCTTATCGCCCTGGGTATCATAAATTTTAGTGTAGGTTTCCATGATCAGAAAGCTGGGCCGGTTTCTTGTGGATTTATGGAACAAAGCCATTTTATATTAGTACAGGTTCTGACTTTTGTATCTAGTATTTGAAGACTCCTAGGAATGAGGCAGCTAAATAAATATCAGTTTTATTAAGCAGTGAAAACTCTAAAAGAAAAAAAACACTTTTCATTTTGGAAGAATAGGTCACTCTGGGGGAAGGAAGCAAGGGATCAAAGCCTTTGCCTTTTTCAGAAGAGCATCGCAGTGTCAGTGCCGCATGCTGTTACTCAGCAAGCCCCAACTCCTGTGATTGTCAGAAGCGGGGAGGGGAGATGGAGGTAAGAGCACTCAGTACTCTTATGTTTTTCTAACACTGAGTGCCAGCCACTGAAAATGGGATACTGGGACTTTTTGCCTTGCCCAGTGCAGCCATTTTTGAGAGATTGCCAGGTAAAAGTGTTTTTCCCAGCCTGTGCTGCCTTCGTATTCAAATACTGAACGCGTGGCAAAAATATTGTTCCTGTGTATTTGTCCCCTTTAGGGAATGTCAGAGTTTTGTATCTCTCAGTGCGATGTTGCACATCCCTCTCTGGTATAAACTGACTCCCTCTGGGAACAGACAGAGCTTTTGCTTGAGCCTGTATTGCCTAACTTAATCCATTATTTGCATTTTTTCCACTTGAGGTGTAAAATCTGCTACAGCTTTTCAAGGGGGGAGAAAATGAGGGAAGGTTAGGAATGAATGTAATGACTGAGCTCATCTCCTTCCTAGTCTGCTGGGAGAGACTTAGACATCTCACTTTCAAGCATTAAGTGACACTACTTGTCAAATCTGTCAACTCCAGATTAGCCCTCACTGCTTGGTGCTTTATTTTTTTATAAGGAGTCATATATAGAGCTGAAACAGCCTCAGAGCTTCTCCGTGTGCTTTCAAGTCTGGGCATACAAAAGGGCAGATGGAATCCACTCACCTGGACTATGTGTCCATCGTGCTTTATTAGGGGCTTCCCAGTTTCCCTAGTTTTCAGTTTCCTGAAATGTGGCAGGCTTCAAGGTTTGCAGCCAAGAAAATGCAAGGTATGTCTTAAATTAAACTGCGTGGGCTCCTTTTGTGTTCTGCCTTTTGCTCAATTGCTTGTGCCTTCCAAAATCAGTGTATAGGCTTGACCGTATATCCATTTATACCCAATTTCCATGGGGCTCAAGAAACTGCTGTTTTAGGTTCCCAAAATAAAATTGCTGGAAGTGCTCAAATCCCATTTTTGAAGCAAGTTCCCAGGCTTTCCTAGTAGTTCACTGCAATTATCTCCTGACAAAAAGTAATTGATTTTTCTCATAATAAAAGAAAACAGAAGATGTGAGAGACTTGTAAGGATGCTTTTGTTGCTGAGGAACTTTCAATGTTTCCAATTTAAAGTACATTTGTAGGAAGACTTACCATCATGTAAATGTGATCTCAGCTGGATCAGGTGCAGTGAAGACTCCATTTAAAAGACAAGAATCAAAATTCTTCTAAATAGGTCCTGTTATTTTCAAGCCTGAGGTATGAAATAGTCCATAGCAGGTCTTTGGTTTGGGATTTTATTTTGTTTTTCTTTCTCAGAACTCAGCCACAGAGTGGATTTTCAGTAGGAGTTTTTAGAGGCAAGGAAGTTGATTACATATGTGAGGCCCTTTTAAATTGCTTGTGATAAGTATCAGTCCAGAATTTGCCCAGGCACCTTACACCCATTAGCAAACAAACTCCAAATGCAAGGTCGTTCTGATGAATAAGGAAGTAGCAGTGAGAGAGAACCCAGCTTGACTCCCTGAGCTCATGCAGCGGTGGCCTGCAGTTAAACAAAGGTTGAGTTGTCATTTTCTAGAGACAGTAAGAAACATGGACCGTGGAATTCCACAGGACCACTCAGTTTTCAGAGTGCAGTCTTTAACGCAAAGGGAAGAATGAAAGAAGAAAACGTGGATTATACCAAGATTCCCTTAAAGTAAAAGGAGAAAGTGGAATTTATATAGAATTTCATGACTTTCATTTTTGAATCACCACAGGAAATGCGTGGCCCTGAAGAGAACAGCAGTTTGTGGGATCGTAAACATTTGTGCTTGACTGAGGGGTAAAAACTGGTTTTGGTCTGATTTTGGTCTGCCTGTACTTTAGCTAGGGCATTACTTCCACTGTGAGCTGGACTCGCCTGTGCTTCCGAGCTGAGTTCTGAATTTGCTAAAAATCCAAGTACACGCCTCTCTGAGATGAGGGCTAATAGGTTATTTTCCTTGGGCTCTCATAGTTGTAAGATTTGGTTGTAAAAAGGCAATCCAGCCTTTCCCAGGTGTCAGACCTCTTGGGACTCTGCAATAAAAAAAGATAGAACCAGGATTAGTTGAGGGGAGAATTGCTTTGTTTTGGTGATTGCAGCTCCTTCTCTGTTCTCCCATTCTTGCATTAGTTTCTCAGGAATTATGCTTTTGTTGTGGTTTATTATCATCTTGGCTTTTCTGCTGTTTGGCTCTGAAGTCTGTAACATGAAAGCTGGCTGGACCACACCAGATGCCCCAAGATAATTATGTATCAGAGCATATTTCTCTCTGCCAGGGGTGGAAAATCGAGGCATGCTGGAGAGAAACGGGGGATACTGCACCCACTGCTTGGCAGATTATAAAGTGAGCTTGCCCCAGTTAATGAGCTGTTGTGTACCCACAGGTGGCTAGGGACTGCCAGCATCCAGTCTCGCAGATCCCCAGCTGGTGTAGGGTGGAGAGGCATGTGCTCTGGGGGAAGGAAATCGGGAGGGCTGTGTCCTGCTCCCTCTCCTGGTGTGCCTGCAGCAGAAATGGGGAGCCAGGCCCAGCAGGCAGGGGTCTGTACATACCTCAGTGAGGAGCTCTGTGGAGGAAAGCGGGTTTGATCGCTGGAGGAGTGCAGTGATTTCCATTTGGCTGTCAAAAATGAGCCAGACACAAGAACTGTTGTGGCTGGGCGGAGCATTTGTTTTATTAAATTATGGAATGCAGATAAAACCCTCCAGCTTAGGCAGACTGTTACTGCATGTCAACAGCAAGCTCGTTTGTGCCTTCTCTGTGGATGGCTGATGTTGTTTTTCATTCAAAGGTTTTGCTAACTGCACGCCCGAAACTGAGGACTACTGGCTGTCTTTTGGTAAAGCTGCTAACAGTAGTAGGCTGGGTTTATTTCAGGAGCAAGAGGGTGATGCTGTGTAAATCAGGGGTTGCAGACAGAAGTTTGATTCTACCCCCCACTAACTTGCATATTACCCAGTTAAACTAAGACAGGACTTTTCTGAGTATAATTTAGGGTGGCATTTGGCCCAGGCTGCGTGACCATTGGCAGCTACCCCACCAGAAGAAGGGAATGGCTGGAATGAGAGCGTTCTTAAGGTTTGGAGACAGTGTGCTGTTTATACACTTAGCTGGGGGATAAGATGCCAACATCTCTAGTATGATGAAGCTCAGCTGGCTGGAAGTATTTGATGAATTTGTCTCTTGGTTTGCTTGTCTTGGAGAGTTACTAATTTATTTATCTGAAGTCAATTTTTCAATATCTGCACCTTTTAAAGAATGTTGTTCTTTCATTTGAAAACTCCCTCCGGGGGGTGGAATCCCCCCTTCCACAGAGGATGATGGGACTGTTGTTACTGCATGGCTTAAGCAAGAGAGAACAAAACTATGCAGGGACATGCAGGTGACCTCTGCTGCTGGTAAAAGATGCTAAACGGCAGTCCTGAATACTGAAGCCTGTAAAGGCTAGCTGCACTTAGAGCAGGGCATTGCTTCTAAGGGAAGATATTCTAAAGGCTGTGGCATCACCCTGGTCCAGAGAGAAGCTGGGCTTGTTTGCCTCTGTGATTTTGGACAAGGTCATTGTTCTGTATAGTAGCCAATGAGGATTTTAAAACCCTTCCTCTCTCCAACCCTATTGTAACTACTTGGACTGAGCTCTTGAAACCATTCTTGAGGAGGGTTGTGGACGTGTCCCGGGCATCTGTTTAGCAACTGGGGCCTCCAATTCTGACTGTCTAGGAGCTATTGTGGTTACAAATAATGCTTAGTTATCCGTGTCCTCATCTCTGCTTTCTGGCTCTGTTGCTTGACTCAAATTGGGCAGAGGCCCTCTCTGGGGGAGAAGAACCCTGCCTCCCCCCAGCCTTCTGCTGATATTCTTATTTGTTTCTTTATTACTTGATCTCTGTACTGCAGTCACACTTCTGAATCTGATTTGCTCCAGGTGCTGTGTAACTGCAGGAGACAAAGACAGATCCTGCCCAGAATTGCTCCAGTCTCAGTCCTTGCAGCAAAGCTATTTACTTGAAATGTTACAATGCTGTTGCTGTCAGCCAAATGCTGTCAGCTTTCCATGCCCTACAAAGGCATGTATCTTCCAAGGTGGGCTGGCCCGTCTGCTTCGCAGGTAAATGAAATACATTTGTTCTGTTGCCAAAGTCTCTGTGCTAGCAGAAGGCAAAAGTAGCCAATGGCAGAATAAAACTTAAGGTGATCCCTGTAAGGACTTCAGAAACAATAGATATGCTTAGGTTTGACTTTACAACACATGAATGGTGTATTTTCATAGACCATGAAAAACTAAATTCTTGTTGCCATAATCTGTTTCCTCACTCTTACCTTTTAATACTAGATTTTTTTTAAATGTGGCTGTATTTAAGGAAGAGAGGCATTCTTTTGAGATGGAAAGTAAAGATTCATGTAGCCTCCAGTCCCAGCCTGGAATTATACAGCGCTTATTTATCCTATGGGTACTATCGTAAAGTTCCATATTTACTCTGGTCTGTCAGATAAAACGAGGAAATGTGCTGCAGATGACAATTAATAGTGGGAGTTTCACAAGTAGTTTCATTCTACTGCTGACATCAGTGGACATTTGATAGTTGATGGTACCAAAGACTACGCTTTGTTCTGTCCTAAACATGTAAAAACCCCACCTTGTGACAGGAAATCATGTAAGATGTAGGACCCCAAATGCAGTGGGAGCTGAGCATCCTCAATATCCACCAGTGCCAAGACTGAAAAGATTATTTCCTCCTCCTCAACTATTAATCACAGCATACCACCAATTTCACGCAGAAGCTTGCCCCATGTTAGGCTTTAGTGATGTGAACACAGTAGCCATTGTTTTCATTTTCACTTATTAATGCCTGGAGAGCGTATGTTGCAGTGGTTTTCACATTGCTTGCTTCACATTGCAGGTAATGGCTGGCGGAGTCAGGAAACTCTTAAAAAGGGATATACTCCTTTTCCCATGTTAGGAGTTTGCTGAAGAACTAAAGAGGGAGAAACTATTTAAATGCTTTTTTATGAATGTGTGTGCATGCAGATGTGCACAAAACAGGTTGCACAGCAAGCATCATCAGGGAAGTGAATGTACAATAGAGGAAAATAACTTGGGAGGCAGTATTTACAGGCAGGAAGTCAGTCTTATTCTGCTGACTGGAGGGCTGCTGCCAAGTTCTTCAGTGCAGAGAGAGAGCATCTCGGAGAGAAGCCAGGCTGGGAATTAAAATAAGTCTTTGTTCGTTTTCTCAACTCTCCCAGAAGAGGAAAAACCACTAATGACCTCTTGCACTAGTAACTCTCAGACTCAAAACTGGAAGGGAGGTGAAAACTGCAGGGCTCCAGTGACAATGTAAAACAGAGGTCTCCATGGGCAGCTCCAGTGCCGTGATTCAAAGAGCAAGGAGTCCTGTAGCACCTAATGAGAAACATGCAGCGCTTCTTTGCGAGAAGGCAAGACGGTGGAGATAGCCACACTTCGGGTGGGAGACCGTTTCTGTGACAGGCTGTTACAGACTTGCCCTACACCGGCAATGACTGAAAGTCATTTTTATCTGCTGTGTGCATCCAGTTTATAATGGCTGTCTTCCCACATCACACCCTGTTCCTTCAGGAGGAGGGCTAGGGGAATTATGCTTGGAAAAAGGAGCAGGTGTAAAAGGACATGTTGGGCCAGGGCAGTTTGGGGAGAGGCTGCATTCTGGAGGCCTAGGCAATGCCTTAACTGGGCTCTCTGAAAGGTTTCTCTTCAAAGTTAGGGTCCTACCCAGTGCTAGTACGTACAAACCTCTCCTTATTTGAGATGCTGGTGCTGCAAAATGGCTCTGGGGTAGGAAGATGGCAAGGTGGTCGAAGTGCATTGCCAGGCATGTAACATCTCCACAGCCCTGGGCAGGATTTCAGGTCCTGGAAACCAGGAGAGGAGTTGCTGGCTAGCGGTTGGGCCAAGACAGACCTTGCTGTGGAAATGGGGCTTCTTTGAAGCTATGTGTGTGGAAGTGAATGGATGCAGTGACTTACTGCACCTGACAGCACTTGGGACAGTGAGGAAACCTTGCATAAACCAGAGCAGAGAACTGGCCGTCTTATAATGGAGCAGTTATCTCAATAGCAACCAGTGATGAAGGGCTTGGGATGCTCAGTGAGATGCCAGATGGGGAATGGGCCTACTGTTCTGGAAAGAAATAGGCTCTTGGGTGCCACATCTGGGTTCCCAAGGACGCAGGAGCCATTGAAGTCAGCTGCAAAGGAGAGCTGGGTCTTGTAACCTCAACAGGCTTTGCATTTGACAAAAAGAGGTGGGCACTGGCACACTTCTTCATCTAGGTGTCCAGATATTTTCTGTGGTTGTTTAAAAGACAAAAGGAATTTGCATGTTTAGTTAAACAGCAGTAGATGGATTTGATCTTTAAATCTGGAGAAAGAAAAGGCTAGGAAAATCAAGAAAACACTGCAGCTTTGAAGTAAAAATTACTGACTCCCTTCACTGAAAGTCTATTTTTATTTAAAGGGAACGTAATTCACTGCTAAAGTAGGGTCTTGTCAATTGTGACTTTGCTCTGGGTTGCACAGTTAAGGCTCTGCTAGTTATCAGTGTTCCTAAGTCTGCAGGCAATTAAAGTGCGTTCACTATTGTATCAATAGAGGCTTTATGAAACTGTAGAGTAAATTTAATGAGCGCTTTCCTAGGCCCTTGACCTGTATATTAGTTGAGGTATTGCCCTGTGGGAACACCAGGGCATGTGATTTCAGGTTGGATTCTAAAATAAATTGCTCTTAACTACTTTATGCTGCAAATATAATAGTCAGTAAATGTTTTTGCTGATACAGGTCACTCAGAGAGTTAAAATTGTTTCACTCTAACACCATTACATACAGTATTTTATAATACCCTGAAGTGTGGTAGACATATTACAAACAGTGTATTCCTGTGGTTTAGAAAATAGGATTTCCAAAGGAGACCAATAAATTGGGGGTGGGGAAGGAATCACAGAATGGAAGTTTTGAAAATTTTTAATTTGGAAACATCAAAATGGTTTCTGTAGATGATATGGACTTTTTTTCCTGTTACAATGCCAAAATGGACTAGAGAATGTGATATAATCTCTATGCACAAGTACACCTGTAATATTGAAATTCTATTAAGAAAGTGTAAGTTGAAACATAGCAGTTTCAAAACAGAATGTTTTTACTTTTTTGAAATGCTTCCCTGTCGAAAAGAATGTTGCAGGATTGTAGACTCCAGAAATTCAATCTAGCACCTTTCCAATGCTCTTCTACCCACTTTCCCCCCCCATAACATTTTTAATTTAAACCAAGTTTCAGAAGGAATGTTGCCCCAAACACACTTTTGCCTGGGCTCAGTTCATAATGGGGTTCTCTTAACATTGTCAGACTCGTAGCAAGCCCCATGTAACTGCCTATGGGGAGCTTTGCTCGGAGCTCAGCTTGAGGGGGGGGGGTACGTGAGAGCGTTAGCTCAGGGAAGGTGCTCCTGAAACTTTTCAACAGAGCTGCTTAAATGCTATGAATCTCACAGACCTGCACAGAGACAAGACATTCCAGAGCAGTAGCATGCTGTTTTTCTTCCTTTCCTGCCTCACAAAAAAGTAAACTCAAATCAAACCATAAATGGTCTTGCTGTTATGACAAAGTCTAATTCCATGGTATTTTATTGTCTGCTATTATTCCAGTTGCTGCTCATTACCCCCCTCCCAAATGGATTTGACATACTTTTGTTAAGGACTGTCTTCAGGCACAAATGTAAACCAAAATAACTGCTTAGGTCTTACCTCAACGATTTTGTTATTTATCTAGAAGTGTCTGGGGATAAGAGATTGCTGTTTCAGAATAGGAGCTCCTCAGTGCTGCCTCAGTCAAAATAGGAACATCCACAACCAAATATGCACTGTCAGGGGAGCATTCAAGCCCCGGCACTATTTCAGCGCAAGTGTGTGTACAGACTGGACCTAAAAGGAGCACTGAGGGGCCTCTGCCTTCATGCTAGCTGGTTCCACCTCCATCGTGCCCCTGCCAGAAAGCAAAGTCACACACTCACCTGTAGGACAAAATCTGAGGGCTGACAAGATGCTGTGACCTCTGCCTGTAGCTGTAGGGTGTGATTATCAAGATACTCCTCTGTAGTTAGAAAGCCATTGCTGAAGGCCCTCCTCACTGTGATCTCTGCTGCTTCCTGCTGTGAGGCTGTTAAAACTGAGACACCTGAAGTTTGGCGAATAACAGGGAATGGCATGACTAGTACAGAACCGAGCAGCTATTGAGGGGCACAAAGTTTTACCCCTACTTTTAGTCTTTGGTTCAGAGTAGGTCTGTTGGTGGTGAAATTCAGGTGCCAGGAGCTTTATATCGGAAACAGTAACAAAGTATGCAGTGCTCTACCAAACAAGATGGGATGTCATTGGGCGCTAGAAAATGAAAGAGAAGGCCTTTGCCCTCCTCTCTTTCCCTTCCGAGTGTGCCCACTCCAAAGAACACTTAGCAGAAGGCTGATTTGAAGCCCTCTGAAATTTGCAGTGTGTTTTCTGCAGCTTTTAATGGGCTTTGCATGAAGCTCTGATACTAGTGTAAGGTATCAGTTGATGGACCTCAACACCTCTGACTGGGGAGGTGCCCATCTTCTGAAGACTACTGAATCCTAATAAAATAATGATGGCGAGCATAGAATTGAAGAGGGAAAGCTCATCTGTCTGCAGGGTTTTGTCAAGTTTATTTTTGTTTAACTATCCCACCAGATCCTATCATATTTAAACCGAAATCCCGTATTCAGTGCCTTTATGGTTGAGACACTAGCCCAGGGCTGAACAAACTTGAATTCTACCCTTAGCTCTGCCATAGCTGCCTTTCAGAAGCCTCTTGTCTAGCTAGTACTTCTGTTTAGCTGGAAACTTGTGAGCATTTCTTTGGGGGGCGGGGGGGGGGGGGAGGAACAGCCTGTTTTCATAAGCATAAACACATCAACAATGAGGGATCAGCGAATTGTTTTCCCTGACCGAAGATCTCCCCTTGTAACAGAAGTAATGATAATCCCTCCTCCTTCCCACACCGTGTGTTTGCCCGCTCTGTGGAGTGTGAGCTCTTCAGGACGAAGGTTGTCTTTTACTCTGGGTGTGCGCAGTGTGTGGCAAAGTGCGGCTTTGCTGATGGTTATCCTGTGGTGTAAAGCAAATAATATAGGGTGCTGGGAAAATCTTTTGTAAATGGGCTCTCATCTTTTAATCCTCGAAGGATAGGAGGGCAACAGACCATTGCCAGAGGACATATCATTCCACAGCAAGGTAAACTTGGAGAAAAGGAGTTGAGAACATGCATCCTGGGTGACCTAGAACAGGTGTTCTTGCTCACATCCCCTGCTGAGCTTGGCTCCTATTCAAGCAACTTCACATAGCCTGTGATCAAAGAAACTAGCATTGCAGAACAGTGCGTTCAGTGAGTTTTCATTTCCTTTTAGAGGTTATACCAGATTGTTTCTGTTATATTAAAAAGCAATCCTATACGTGTGATTAAAATAAGTGATAGACATCGGTTTCCGTTGCTGTGATGAGAACATCCACAAGAGAGTTGGGCAGAAATGGAGTGTTTCCTTCACAGTAAGAGCTGCCCGACTCTCTGGTGTGAAAAGGTAGGGTCATCCTGTGTCTTCCCCTCCCCTACTGACTAAAGGACAGTGGATGTGTTTCTTCTTTCTCAAGAGTGAGTAAATCTTTCTCATTTTGGGTGATCATTCAAAACTGCAGGCAAGGTTTTTGCAAACCTCTTCTAAAACACTTCATTTTTTTTTCCTACTAACACCTCTAAAGGTTTTCAGCATGTTTACTGCTCTATTCTGATATTCTGACCTGGAAAATGTTTATTTAAAAAAAAAAAAATTGAGAGGGGGAGAGATTGTACTTCGTAATGTATAGTATGCTAGACCAGGACACAGGAGATGTGCATCTTCCCTGTCTTTGGAATATAATGATATTTCTCTCCTTTGTAAAGCACCCAAGACTTAAGAGTGACAAGTGTCATTTAAATTATTCTTGCTGCGGAATCGGTCTGAAGTGTTGCTTGGTTGTGCGGCTATCTTCAGGCTGTGCTCTGTTCCCATTTCTCAGTAGCCATGCAGATGTTTCTGCGCTCCTAGCAATGAAGCGGTAATGTCGACAGCTTTCCAGCCTGCCCTGGAGGTGACACAGCCAGGCTGCGTGGCAGCCGTGGGTGCTCTGCTGCAGTGGCCAGCTGGAAAGGCTCTGACTGCCTCTGTTGCACAGCAGAGGCAATTGATGGGCAGCCTATCGTCCCGAGAGCAGTTAGCTGCTAGGTAGCATCACCTCTGAGTTTTCTAGAGTGGCGTATGCAGAACTAAGCAGTAAGATCTAGATTCAACAGAATATTTAGGCTTCTTTCTTTCCAGTGAAGTCAATAAGAGTTAGGACCAAATACTTTTACTGAGCCCAGCCTTAATGGCCTGTTAAAGCTGAGGGCTTGATGCATGTATCTAACAGAAGTCTATCCCTCTTAGGCACATCATGAAGTCAGTACATTTAAACATAGGCTTGAAGTTAAATCCATTTATTGTTGTGGTAACAAGCGTGCATGCTAACCACCTCCCTCTCCCTATAAATTCATGGTGCGTTAATTTGTCAGCTGCAATACGTGAGCACACTTATTAGGTGGACCTAGTACTTCATTCATCACTGCTGACCGTCAGTAGTCAAAGCTTTGAGGGTCCGTGCACTCTAGCTCTGGGGTTGTTGATTCCAGGTTACCTTTCTGGAATATTTAATGTATGTTGCAAATGCCAGTGCAGTAAAGTGAGAAACTAGGAAATAAAATGTTAAACAAAAATAATTGGAAAAAAAAATTGGGGGGGGGAAAAAAGCAACATCCACATCTGGTGCCTAGTAGGATTTTCTTTGGAACAGCCTCAGAAAAAAGCCATGGTTCCATTGAAATTGCAATCCATTGATTTGTGCTAGTTTCTTTGTTAGAAACATCGTGGATGTCTAGGATAAAACAGGGGCTTAGAATCACAGATTGTGTCTTAGCTCTGTCTCTCTGCATGATTGCATTTGTGCTTCCTGAGGCCAGAAAATTAGGAGCTTGGTTTTAAGCAACAACCTCAGTAGGCAATAGCAGGAGACATGTATTCTGGAGGATGAGTCATGTTCTCTGTGGGATGAATATCTCTGGAGTGGTCATGTCTGTTCACTGACTGTTAAAGGAATGTATGCACCTAGTTTATACTAACCTCTTTATATCAGATGTGATCATCCCGGGGGTTGAGTGCCTTTATTAGAGGAGTGACCTGTTCTAGAGGATAGCGCATATCTGAATGTTTGGGGGGTAGACTTAAGGAAAAATAGCCTATGCTGTTTATTGGATCAGAATTTGCCATCCCTCCACCCTTCCACACAGGAGTACCTGTAGTCCAGGAGGTGGGTCAGGTTTCTCTCCCCTGACGAGACGGTTCCCCCGGTCACAGCTTGGCTTTTTGCATGTACCAGCCCAGAAATCCTAGCAACTACTAACTGCGCAGCAGAACACTGCAAAGTTAAGGGTCTGAACTGAAGCTCATGTCAGAAGCTTCCTTTAGGGGAAAAATGACCATGACTGTGAAAACTTTCCCGGTTTCATGTAAAAATTCTCTTTTCGGTCTTTAGAAGACAAGTTGTTTTCTTTGGTCCGAATTGACGGCCCTTATTCAATAACTGTGTCAAACCCAGCTCATTGAAATATTCCGTGCTTCAGTGTTTCCATGAACATTTGTACTATCTTCCAAATTTTGATTAAAAAAAAAAAGGAATCAAACCAGACATTTCAAGTCTTCAGTGCTCCTTTTGTAACCATCTATAAGACTGGGAGAAAGATTTCAAAATGTCAGTGGAAATTCTGCTAAATGTTTTAGCAGGCATATTTTCCTTCTTGTTTATTATTCATCTCGGATAAAATGGCTGTTTCCATCTATGCAAAGTTGTAGTTTTATAAAACCATAGATTTTGCACAGAATGATAGCTAAATTACAGCAGATAACGATGAAATAAAGATAAAAGCAGAGTTCAGGTCACTTTGGATGATTTTAATAGGATTTACTTTGTGCTTTGTCCTTGTCTGACTTGCTGAGGTTTCCTCAAAGCCTGGTTCACAGGCAATGACAGCACAGTCAAAGCAGATGAAGATAGAATTTGCAATTCCTGATTAAGGGTCCCAGTTTGATGCCTAGTGGCAATGGCTGAGCCCAGAAAACTCAGTTCACATTTGTCTGGAATATTTCAATGTTTATTCTAAAGCAAACAAAAAAGAGAGATTAAACCAAACGTCAACTTTTGGGGGGGGCTGTCTTTGATATCAGAAGCGGGCCGATTCCTGCAGACTTGCCTGGCAACACTGGCCTTAATGTGAGACATTACCTGAGTGAGAAACGTAAGATCTGGCAATTCAAATCCTTCCAAGTCTTCAGGACTGTTTCACTGCTGTGAGACACAGAATAGCAGCTGGCTTTATCAGGTGCCTCACAGAGAACTAGATGCGTTAGGGTAATGCAAACTGATATTTGCAGAAGAAAAATGTACAAATGAATGCTGTTAAAAAGCTAGTTAAAAGGCATTTTAACTTTTTTTTTTTGCAAATTGCATTTAGAGTATTCTTAATGAAAAAAATACATATGTGAACATAGGGGCAAAAGATGCAGACAGCAATTAGATCTAAAAAGAATTGTTCCTCTTTATTCTTTGATTTCATGGCAGTTCAGAAAGTCAGGACCATGTTTTCTGAAGTGTTTAACATCAGCAAATTCCGTTCTATACATGATGGATGTGACTTTATGCTGTGTCTCTAAAGGAACAGCACCAAACACACAACCCTGTCTTCTTGAACTAGCTTGTATTTTGTTTTGAGGTCTGATTTCCATTCCCAGAGATGTTTTAGGTGAATTCTTCTCCAGTGTGGACTGCCTCTCTTTTGTTTCCAAGTCTCAAAATCAGGTTGGCTTGAACTAAGGTCTCAGTAATTCCTTCTACACCAAAAGAGGGTTTGGAAAACACTCTTAAGCTGATTCTTTATCCATTATTCTTGACATTATGGTATGATGGGAAGTCATCTGGTCATTGAATTAGTGACGTAAGCAGTCACCCTGTTTCCCAACACTGCAGGTCAGTCTGCTCTTGAATGAATCCTTAATATGGCATTGTGATCTTGAGGTTTTGGTAGGATTTTTTAAAATGTCGGGCTCTTGTATCAAGAACATCTCAAATGGGCTTAAGTCTGGACTAGCTGCCTGCTTGCTTATCTCAGAATATGGTGATGTTGTGGGGGAGCGGTATAGAGAAGCTGGCATGTGTCAGGAAGCCAAGAACATATGTTTCAGATTAATTTAAGGAAGCAGGAAAAAAAATGCACATTCAGTTTTGGTTGCTATGTTGAGCTGGTTTGTGCGGTAGTTTGAATTGTAAATCGTTATCAGAGAATTGCAAATGCCTTTTCAAGCAGGGGAAGTATCCCAGTTAGAAAAGAAGGGGATCTTCCAGAGGTGGTGGCTTCTGATGTGGGGAAACAAATACTTAATATTGCTGTGGTGGTGGGTATGTTCTAAACTTCCTGAAAAGCTCGTGGCAGAACTACCCTGACTCACCACTGCTAAAAACCTGAGGAAAGCAGGGTGACCTGAGTCTTGGACCCATTGAGCTCCTCCTTGAAGTTTTCAGTTTGGAGCAGCCTTTAGTTCTGACATTACTTTCTAGTTTATGTGAAAGGGGAAAATAGTTACAAAGGAAGGAGAATGCTTGAAACTTCTTGAAACTGCTTGAATGCAGTGAAACATCATGTTGTTCTACGTTCTTTTTTTTACTGGAAATATTTTTCAGTCTTTATAATACTCTGAGGAATATGGAGATAGTAATTTTGCTTCAAGGTGAAATAAGTGTTTTACATAATTGTGAGGTTGGCCTGAAAATCAAAACAAAACCTACAGCTCTCTAGGAAAGGAACTAGACATCTCAGCCACTCCTGCAATAGGTGAGGGGGGGGGAAGATGCCACATCTATCTGTATGAGGAGGGAGGAAAACTGTGGTTTGGCTGAAAAATAAATGGAATATGGCAACGGTCCTTGGAGCGTGTGCATATGCCTGCAGGCAGGATGTACTGGTCCGGTGCTCTGGAAAGGGGAGTGTCAGGTTAATGGTGCTCACACAGTCTGTGTTTCTTTTCCAGTCGGATGGGACTATCTTGGCTATTGCCTTGCTGATCCTCTTCCTCCTGCTGGCACTGGCTCTTCTCTGGTGGTTCTGGCCTCTTTGCTGCACAGTGGTAAGTCCTTCCCACCCTGGTCTACCTGCAACGTTGCTGATTGCAACGTGCCATTTCTGCGTAAATAAGCTGCCAACAGAGTTACATACAGAATAGGGAAGCCAATTTGCTGACGGGCTGCAACAAATCCTAAACCCTGGAGACGGAGTAGCCTTCCACCTCTCTGAGTGGTCTCTACTGCACTTCAGCAAGTGTTTGTGTTGCTGTTGCATGCAGAGTTCTCCCCTATTTTTCTTGTATTTTGATTAAAGTAAAATGGAGGGCAGAAATCATTAACACAACAGCAATTCAGCCTTCCCTGGGTGTGACCAGTGAATGGGAGGCAAAGCTTTTAGTACGAAAGAACATTGCACTGCTGACACTGTTTCATGCTCCTTCATCTCCCTGGCCTTTGAAATGGAAATGTTGCTAACACACAAGACCTTGTCGGGAGCCTTTCAGTCTTATTTGTTGGTCACAAAATGGAAATGGTGTGCTGAAATGTTAGTTTCTATGAATTTTTAGAAAGGAATAGCTTTTCTGAGCTTTCTAATCCCCTCTATCAGCCTCCCAGTGCTGGAGGACTCCTGTAAAGGGTAGATAATGCTGAGCCCAAACTGAAGTCCATGTTCTGCCTCTTGTACAAGGAGAAGACATTTTTAAGTCTCCAAATTTTTGCAAAATTAAGTTACTTTTTTCAGGTTCACCATGTCTGAAAGCACTTTGAAACTGCCATTTGGATATTTCACTTGAAGCATGACTGTTTTTCACCATGAGCGATATCTTTCATCCATGCTGTTTCACAAAAAGTTCTGCACAGTTAAAAAGCACAATTACAGAGCTAGTAATTAAAAAAGGCAGACAAAAATCAGGTGAAAATATTCAGAAAGAAGCGGTCAAGGAAGACAATGTGGAAATCAGGGGCCTTGAATTAAGAGATGAGCTTTGCTCTCACACTTGATCAAGCTGTATGACTGCAAAGATGTGCCATGCTGCTGTACATCTTTCCTGAGCATCCACTCGGGCTGCCTTTTCCTATGGAGATCAGGACAAGGACTGATTATTGTGGAACGTATAATACAGCAAAGCTCTGCTCTTGCTTTGGATCTTGTTTATGCTGCAAATATAGAACAAGGATTAGGGATGTACAGATGTCAGCGGAATTGGAGACTGGTTTTGGTGTGAGGCTGCGTGTAATGTTTCTGATGCTGCTTTTAAGACTGTCCAAACTGGCTGAGGTTCCTGGGTCACTATCATTCCTCCTGGTTTTAAGTCAGTTGTACAGTGTTGTAGGTTTACACCATGTTGTACCAAACCTACGGTCTGGTACTGAGAGCTGTGGAGCCACCAAAACTGCAAGAGCTGGTCATATCTGAGGATGAGTCTTTGCAGCGACATGTATTTCTCTATCCAGAGCAAGGATGGAAATCTCACAAGAAATATCTGAGTCTTCTGTTTCTGGCTGGAAATGCTAGGGGTAGAATGCTTCTTTTTGCAGTAGTTTGGCCTGAGATGTCCTGAGATGAACACCAGAAGGGAAAAAATATTTATTTGAACACTTCAGAACAACAAAAATATCAGTTCTAAAAATGGATAAAGGATCAGCAGTGTGGTAGGTTGCTGAGAATTACTTATCTAAACTAGATGGCACATTCCCAGAGAAGTCTGGCCATCTTCTTTGTGGGTACAACTGCAGGGAAGTTGATGAATGTGCACCCTGCATGGAAGTTGATGCCGGGATTTGGTTGAGAATTGAGGTGGAACAGAGGAAAGGCCCTAAGAGATGCTGCCATTTTAAGGTTCTGTTACAGGAGAGCGATGAAGCTGGTGTGAAAAAGGCATAAATAAAAAGAGGCAGGGTGTGGAGTAAAGAAAGTATGGAGCGATGCGTCAAGAAAGGTGGTGTGGGACTGCTCCACTGGAACAATAAGAGGTTAATGGTCATATAATAGCATTGCTTCAAGTGTGAAAAATACAATCCAGATAAGCAAAGCGGGTGCAGCAGAGATGGAGGAGTCTGTTATCCACATGAAAGAGTGTAAGCTTAATATTTTCCAGATTTAGGTTCTGTGTTTAAAAAACTTGTTGTAGATAAAAGCTTTTCCTCACCTCTCTCCTCCTTTACCTCCCACATTCCCTCTTACATAGCTCTCCAACTGGGAACTAGCACACTGATATTTTCCAAATGTATGTTAAACACATCCCTTGACTTGCTGGAAAGATTTTAATTCAGGATCCTGTACTAAATCTCTTCATCTCTCAGGGATGACAGTCTAGTATGTCTGGAAATAGACCAGCAGCTAAGGTACCTCGTTGTGTGTTGCTTACCCAAAGATTTTGGAAAATTGAAGACAAGTCTGTGGAGGGGTACCCAGCCTACTTGGTGTAGGGTGGGGAAACGGAGACCAGAGGAACACTGCTTATTTACTAGTTTGGTAACGGCGTATCAAGGAATGCAGTGTTGTCAGAAGAGAGTGAATTAAGGGCAGAGGAACTGGCTTGCACAACAGACCAGAAAGGCAGGCAAGCAATAACCTCTAATAATCCAACCGCAGGCCCAGAGACACTGCTGTGGATTCAAGCCCAGGGACATTTCAGAGATAATTGTGTAAGTGTCCAGGGGAAAAAAAAAACAAACTTTTTTTTTCTTACCAAGAATAAATTTGGTTGAGTGACAAGCACATTTCTAAACCCTGAAATTCCTCCTGGCATGCTTTTTGATTAAATAGGAATCATTATTATCCAGCAGTTCTCCAGGAAAGACACCAAGCCAGCTTCATCCCAGGAGTAATGCGCTGAAGTCAATAGACTTGCCCCAGGGATTTATCTGGAACCCAGTATCTCCTTGGCATGCACCCATCAAGAAATGCTGTTTCCAAGTGTATCCAAGTTTATTGGTCTCAGAACTACTCTGGGATGAAGTCTGGAATTTACCGCTCCGTTTACGGTAGAGGTAATAGTTGCTCAGTGGATCAGAACAATAATTAGGCTTTTGCTGTGCCAAGTACCAGCACAGGCAAAATATCCCTTGACATCAGTGGGGCGATATAAAAGCATTGGAGCCAGGTGCTAACCTTTGAAGAGGTTTCAAGGATATTTGTTCAACAACTACAGAAAAGAGAAAAATTCCGCTAAGCTGCCGTACCCAGCAGTGTGCACATGAGAAGAACAATGGAAAACACAAGAGCATCTGTAGCAGGACGACCCCCCTTTGCCCGAGCAGAGCCTCTTTGCAAAACAGCAGGGGCCAGATCCTTGCCCCACTGATAGCAGTGGGCGCTTTGCTGTTGTCTCCCGTTTCCCTCCCACTTTCCTGAACACAGGTAAAGCGAAGGAGTAAGGGAGCTCTGAAGAGAACTGTGTGTGCAAGGGGCTACTTATCTGCCCAAGGGCAAAATTCGCCTCCAGGGAGGAGGCCAGTGAAAGGCTCAGGTTTAATATAGGTGTAAGCCAAATAGATAGTAAGCCTCCAAAATAGTCTTAAAGAGGCTTGCAGGCACTCTGTTAAATTGGCTTTGAAATGGGGTTGGTTAGAGTGTTTTGGATGTATAGTGAAGCCATAATTAATACAAAAGTTGGAAGGCCTGTTTATGCTGGGACAATTTCCCTGTGCCAGTACGCTGCAGTGCACAGAGCAGGAGTCATGCATAGATGCTTAAACTGGCCAACCGACAGAGTAAAATGAGTTGTGTTTGGGGCACGCTTTGCACCTGAGCAGAGTCTGCATGAAAGCTTAGCCCTGGCACAACTGAAGTAGTCGCTACAGTCGGTCAGTTCTGAGCCTCCGGCTGAATCTTAGCTGGGGCAGGCCAGGGGATAAAACACAGGGAATGTGAGTGGAAACATCTCCCTGGTGCAGCTGGGACTCTGAGCTGAAGCATTTCCTCACATACTCGTATATCACAACTCCCCACAGCTTTATGAGGTAAACATGAGTCTTTGCCTCCCTTACACATCCATACCATGGCTTCCATGCCAGGGCATGAGAAGCTGGTCTGTAGTAATTGTCCGTTCCCAATATATGCATCATCTCACTCATTTTTCTATTGCAGCTTCTTTAAATACGGGGGTGTGGCTGGCATATAAATGAGGTGTTGGTATTTAAGCATCTAGACGCCAGTCTTAGCTTTACGCCGCTTTCTGGAAGGAAGCATGGAAGAACCCAGCAATTTGTTTGGCTCTCAGTGTGTACTGCAGCTGACCGAAAGTTTTGGAAACGAAAAGCTGGATGGAGAAAATACAGTAAATGTATATTAAAAACACATGAAAATCATAACTAAACTGGAGGAAGAGGAGGGGAGGAAACGTATCGATGCTACAGTAACCCTGAAGAGTCATAAAATTGCATGGTGCACATCAGCTTGATGGAGATTAGTAACAAAGGTCCACGTATTCTGACTCCCGCTTGCTCCCATGGGCACGAGGCACAGTTTTTCCATACCTAAGGTGATTTAGGGAGAAGGAAATATGGGGTCATGAATCATCCACAGTATTAGTGAGACAAGTGGAGAGAGGGACATGAATGTGGAGAGAGAAGTTGCCTGTGGACTCTGCAGTCCCTTCCCCGGGTTAGCAGCTGAGCTATTGAGCCAAACACTCGCCTACTGTAACGTGGTGCAGTTCCGCCGAAGTTAGTGGAGTTAACCTGGTATGCAGCATCCAAGCTCCGAGTCCACGCGCGCTGCCACTGATTGAGTGCCCTCATTTATACCAGTCAATCCAGAGTAATTGGAGGCAACACTGTTACTGTAGATTCAAACTAGCATAAATAACAACAGAACTTGACTTTGTTTAAAGAAAACACAGCCCTTCAGCTAAGGGATGTACAGCAGCTGCTGTGCACAAAGGGCAGTAGGAGGATAAAGTCTTATTAATCATCCAGAGTATTTGCAGCAGTTCTCCACCCCTCTCAGCCACCCTGTCAGTCAAGTCAGGATAGTTTAGATACAGATATAATGCTCTGTACCTGGCTGCCTTTAAACAAGTTAGCAAGGATCCTGAAAGTAGATTTTGACATGTGCGACTATCTGTACTGAATGTTGTTTGTGCATGTCAGCTTGAAATCTTAGGTCTGAAGCAGCCTTGTCTCTCCTTCTTGGTAGTTTTGTTACATAGAAATTGATTCCTGTGTCTGCTTCTATGTCAACAAGAGACGTTAGTTGAAAAGTATGAGCTAGCTTTCATGTTGGACTTCATTTACCCCTTACTAGTAGGTTTAGGAAGAAGGATGTATTGTACTGCAGATAAAGAATAGGGATAGGCTCCTGCTTGTACTAGAAACTGTGAACTGTAGACCAAATTTCCAAGGAATTAATGGGTGCTTAAACACACAGAAGATAGGAAACAAATAAAAAGGAAATGTTTTGTTACCCAACTCATAAATAAACCATGAAACTTTCAGCCACAGGACTTAGAGGAGGTCAAAACTATAAATATAAATAAGTCTAAAAATGGATGGGTCAGATTCACAGAGAGTAGATCCATTAGTTTCTAGGAATGAGAAGGGTTGGCTTTGGTTTTGGTCACAGAGCTGCTAATTCCCAAAGGGTGAGAGAAGATCCCCCTGTACTTGTCCGGTTCTTATACTTACTCCCTTAGCACCAGCCACTGTCAGTGAAAGATGCTGACCTTACGGATTTTGGTCTATTCAGATACGGTAGTTTTTATGGCTCCAGATTTGTGCTTTCTAATGCACTAAGGCAAAATTACAGCGTGTTTCCCTGATGCTTTTTCCTGCTTACCTGTAAGCATCTTTAACTTCTGTTTTTTCACTAGTGTGTCAAAGTAAATGCTATAAAAAATCCTGCTTATTACGTAGTGAAAATACATGTTACATAATTTCCAAAAGAGTGGATGTAAATTAGGACAAATTCTAGATCAGCTGCATCCTCCCTTCCCAAGATTTAGTTCCAGTTAGAGGCAGAGTTCTTTATATCTAATTTTGCACTGTTTTTGTGCATGGCCCTCATTTTAACTGATGTTCTGTTCCGTCTTAAAGCAGATACATTTCACTGACAAGGAACACGTTGCCCCTATTTATCATATAAAACTCCAGGGAAAATTTCTGAGTATGTGTTTGCTGGACACTGCAAACTGGTGGAGTTTTCTACTCTCCCAAGATGGAAAACATTCTAGACACATTCCTGGAGTATACAAAATTTGGATTCAACATGTACTCTCTTTGCTTATGCCTGAATGGCTACAGAAATTGCAGGGCAGCAGAAAACCAGTCCTCTCCAGCACTTTTAAGCTTCCAGGAGGTGGCTAATAGTATTGCTCTGCTTTTACACTGGGTCATTCAGGAGAAACAGCTGCTCCTCTGTGCATGTGTGACATCAAGGCGTGTCAGCTAACAGGGACCTGTGTCAGTTGCATGCATGTTGAGGTCTTTGATGAAGGGTGATAGAACCGCTCCATCCCACAGTCCTTTACTACTTAAAAACAAGTGGCCGTATTGTAAGCTTTTTTTATAGCACAACAACGATGCAGAAACCCTTCAGTATCCCTCACCTAGCAAGCAAATGTGGTCGATGAATGATCATAATTTCCTTCTTGCAAACATAGGGGCAGGAGATACAGTCGCAGCAGCAATAACAAAAACGGCTTGGGGTTATCAAAACAATTGCAGCACACACGAACAAACATTTTGGCTTTGCCAAGCTAAACTAAGCTAAGCATTTTGCTTGGCCAAGCGTGCTCCCAGCTGATTGCATTCAGCAGGTCCATGTGTCATCTGGTGAGGCAGAGGGAAGGCAAGAGCCGCAGCCCAGAACAAAATGTGGTGGACTCAAACCTTCTGTGCCAGTACAGGCTGAATCTTCACTGGGTTCCCTGCCATGGCATTTTCTTTCTTGCACTTGAGTAATTGTTTCTGAAAAATGAGCAGGAGCAAGGCACTGTCTTTTGGCTCTGAGATCTTGTTGTTCCTACTTAGCATTTGTTTTGCTCGCTTGTGTGTGATTGGACAAAAATCCCATTCACTTCACTGCTCTGAGTATGCCAGAATGAGGGTCCCATGTGCAGGCACAGCTGTAAATACAAGGATCCAAAACGGAGAAAGAAAGGATATGTACTGTTTATAGATCAAAAGCCTTTCCAAACCTGGGCGGCAAGACGGAAGATGTGTTTTGTGTATGACTTGAACTTCCAAAGTTCTGACAGGCTCAGAGGCAGAGACAACCAAACTCTCAGCATCTCCAGAACTGTCCAAACTGTGTTGTGAACTTATGGGGTGTTCGGTTGCTGTTAGAAGTAATTAGCACTTAAAAGTGGAAGTAATCACTTTTTCTTCCTCTTGGCATGTAGTAGAGAAAACTTGATCTGTTCATAGAAATTGGGGTTTGTGTGTGTGCGTGCGTGCGTGTGTGTGTTGCAAGAAAGAACACAAATACATGGAAATCACACCCATCTCTTCATTTCCAAGTCTGTAATCTCAAGAGTTTCCAGTGATATTGGCTAAGAAGTTGTGTCTGAATCCTTAACTGGGCCAAGTATGTTGGCCAGATTATCCTGATGTTTCATGCCAATGCAAATCAAGAGAAACTCCACTGAAATCCATGATGTTACACCAGAATAATATCAGAGGAGGGAATAAGGCCGCTTCCAGTAGGGCATGTTTTGATCAGATACCTGAAATTTCTCATCATCTGGTGGGTTTGGATTAGGGATTTTGACTCAAAAGGAGGTCTGCTACAGTGTCGCCCATCACGGTGGCCAGTAACTAAAACATATCTGCAATGTGGCTAGAAAGGTTTTCTGTGTATTTTGGTACTTTGTATGTGCTGTGTGAGTATTTATCATGTCAAGAAACATGCGTAAGAGACTGTTGTCTCCATGTTCTTAAAACAAGGAGCACCACTTTGAGTGAACCATGCTGATAACTCACAATTTCCTCTCCAGAAAGCAGTACTCTGTTTGATGCAGACCACTTTTCACCCACCCAAAGCTGAAGTCTTTCACCAAGGCAGTTAGTTTAACGCTCTGAGCCAAACAAGCTGGATAGCTTTTGGGTACTCAAAACACCCTGAGCATGTGGGACATTAGAAAGTGCTGAGCAATGGAAGGCCAGGCAAATGGACACGAAGATATATAGAGGGTATATGTGTGAAGCTGTGCTAAACGTGCCCGGGACGCTGAACAGGGTTAGATCCTAGAGGGCTTTTCCTCTCTCCGAGATAATTCAATGCCTTATGCTGCCAGGATGGCATCCTGCAGAAGGACTTGCAGGGCCAGCAGAGATGGCAAAAGATCAGTCTGTTGCAACATGTTTTCCAGGATTTTTTCCATGTTTTGCTTTCTATACCATGTGTACTTGTGCTAGTTGGGATGACTGAGTGGATATATCTCTGGTCTTTGTAAGTCTGCCTAGCAATCAAGTCTCATTTGTTTCACCTATTTCCTCTTCTTTCTTATAATTTTCTGGCTTCAGATCAATGCGATAGGAGAATGCACTTAATCAACAGCATTAAGTCTATAGCAACAAATACGCAACTAACATGCAGAGAATTTACAGTGAAACCCCCACAGAACACAGCAATTTGCACTGCAGTGCAAACGCAGTCAGCACATCCCAGTAATGCACAGAGAAAACAGAATATAGTCAGCATGCAACTTGTGCAACAGCAGTGTGCAACTGAAAAAATAAACACATCATGGAAAAATGCTGGAGGAACAAGCAGGATTATTCACTGGCGACAGTGCAGGATGCCACCAAATGAAATGCTGCATGCTCCGTAAATGATACAGCAACATACCATGGTACAGGGCGGTACGCTGCCACCGGAGTTTAACCACAAGACAAGGCAGAGCTGTCTGTGGAAGCCAAGCTGATTTCCATGTCCTGCTTCACAATCTGCTCTGCACTACTGCCAGTGTAGGCTCAGATCGCCCAACAGCCCTGCCCTGGAATAGCTCAGGGGAAGGAAAACTGTACTTTTGGAGGTGAATGCAGGGAAGAAGGAAGAGTGTGTCTTGGAGGGGGGAGTCTTAGTCCCTCTTGAGGCCATGTGGTTTCTGTGCGGGCCCAGTGGTGCACGCCTGGTAGCCAGGAACTTGGCTGATTCCTCAGGGAGACAGCCAGGATCCCCCAGAGCTGAAAGCACAGCCTAGGGATCCCAGGGATAGGCAGGGAGAGGGATGCTGTATCAGACACTCACCAGCTCTGCTTGTCAGCCTGAGCTCCTCTTGGGACGTCACCCCTCCTTCTTCCATAGCGTGGTCAGGGGCTTTACAGCCACGGCCTGGCCCACAGTTCTGCTGCATCAGAATGAGGGTTGTTGGGCACAGGGCAGTGGGTGCACATAGTGCGCTCCTCAAATGTCGTTCCGTGCTTCCCCATATGCTTTGTGCTTCTGTGCGTATAAACAAAAACTTGATTTTGATTCCTAATGCATGCAGGCTCTTTAACAGAGGTTCTCCAAGGACACTGTAGGCCCCCAGGAGCCCTGCTGGCCAGGTACAGGTAGAGACAGAGGTCTACAGCCACCATTGCTCCAAACTGAGATATAAACAAAAGACTGAGCCAGCCCCTGTCTCCTCCCCAGCCAAGGGCACATGCTCTTCATTAATGGCCACATTGCATGACTCGGGGTTTGCAGAAGAAAATAAAAACAGTGAGCTCATCAGAGAAGGAAAAACACGAGTGAGAGGAATTGTTGTAAATATTTATGTCTTCAGGGCCTTTATGTGACTGTCATTTTCTCTTTCTGCGTTTAAACAACCAAGCTGTTATTGTTTTAGACTGTGGTTTTTTTTGAAGGGCAATTTTTAGGCCTACACATCTGCACCCCATGCCTAGGCAGCCTCTACACCTAGGACCCAGTCCTGAGAGGGGCTGGGGATACTCACTATGTCTCCAGAGGCACTCAGCACCCTGATAGCATCTGACTCATTGCCTTCTGTGTAAAGGAGGAACTTCTTCTTCCAGATAGACTTAAATCTCCCGGAGAAAATCCATCCCTGGGGCAGTCATATTGACGTGACTGGCTGGATTCAGTCTTTTGACTGCAATAGCTTTACACCAGGGGTGCATCTGGTGTAGGGGAGAAATGTTTGACGTGCCTGTATGCAACTGCCTTCCCTTTGGAAGGCTTTCTGTTGCTCTTGGAGTGGAGGGCTGTGATAATAGCCAACTGCCTGCTGAGCCTCAAATGCAAACTTTTTGCATGAAATAATAGCCTCACGCCCACATAAACTTAAATTGTTTCTATGGAGAATATCCTGGACCAGTCTAAGACCTCACCCTGACTGCTTTATTAGTTAGAAATGCTGGGAGAGCCTCAAATGCATATGTACGTGTGTGTATATATATATATATCTTTTTTAAAAAGCTTATGAGAGTGGAATATATTAGCCTGACAGTGTGAAAAGTATTTTTCACGACGGCATGAGGTGGCATGGCATTCTGCAATGAAGTATTGGCCTGGGAAACAGGAGGCTGGGGGGTTGTTACTGCTTTACAGTGCTTCCAGGGCATTTCATTTCACCTTGATTTCTCTTTCCAATCTTTGTCTGTTTAGGCTGTAAATTATTTGAGGCAGGAACTATACGCATATGCAGTGTCTGGTAGAATGAGATGCTGATTTTAGCATGGTCATTCAGGTAAAACAGTGATTGCTATCAGTGTTGCTTAGGGCTGGCACTGACTATTGCTCCCACTGGGATTGGGAAGCTGGAGAAACAAGGAGACATTTCTTTGAATTTGCTGTGACCTCACACAGAGCAGGGATCACATAAAGAGCAACATGAGTCCAGAGCTGTAATTAGGAAAGTCTGTACAGCAGGCCTTTGACATGCCTCCTGTTTCCCCCTCGCTCTCAGTGACCCTGATGCCAGTGGCACACACAGGCACCCTGTAATCACGCAGTATCATAGCTAAGTTCAGAGATGCTCAGAGCAGCATATCCCCCTTTGTTTAAGTGACATTTGCATCGTGCTAAAGAACAAAGTATGGATTTACCATTCTGTTTCTCTTCTATCCTTCTAGATCATCAAAGAGCCCCCACCGCCTCCTGCAGAAGACAGCGAGGTAAGTGACACTGACAACCTGATTTCCGCAGTGTTTAGGACGAGGTTTTGTTCAGCTTTCTCACAAGAGGTCGTGTTTCTGCTGCATGGCAGAATATAGACCACAGCAGGAAGTTAAGTGTTTGTGCTCGGCTCTGTGCCCCTAAACCCAATAGCAGTTTAGCTAAACCAGGGACTTTCTATCTGATGTCTGCCATGTGTGCTTCACTCTGGTCCCTTTGCTTTTAGCCAGGCATGAGCTACAGATCTGTCTTTTATTTATTTAAGAGTGATTGTAGATCCATGCATACAGTATCTCCAGGGAGCAGGGAGGGAAGGAGGACAGAGGCAGATGTTTCTTTGGCTTGGTCGGAACAGTACTACAGACTCTGATTCACAGACAGGACAACTCTTAAGCATACGTTTAACTTTGAAGTTAATGGAACCTAAACATATGTTTAACTGCCTTCCTGGTATGGCACGGTAATGATTTTGGTGTTTTAGCCTACATAATCACTCTTGACAGCTGAGTGCTAACTCACAACACTGATCTCTGGACTTCACTGCTATGAGCAAAGGCAGAGCACAGCAGCCCTCAATCTTTGCAATTGGGTCTGAAGACAGCAGCCCAGATTCTGAACAGATGTAAAGCCTGATATAACCATCTGAACAGGGGAAGAGTTGCACTGGCAGAGAAAGTTTTAATGGAGGGAAACAAGAAAGCAACATTAAAACCTTCAACTTAATTCTGCTCATTCTTTCTAGATGCATCCAGCAACTAACTGGTTTAAAGCTGTCACTGTTACTTGATGAGTAGATTCTCCCTAGAAATATGCCCAATTTTTTATCTACCCCTTTTTATAACCTCCTGCTTTCAGCACACAGAGAATCTCTTCTTTTGCTTACACCGTTTTGCACATGGGATTTCATTGAAAAGTCACTGGGCTGCGTCCAGAGCACATTGAAGTCAATGGGAGTTTTTCCATTGACTTCACTGGGGTTTGGATGAGTTCCTCCTAACTATGTAAGTGAGAGAAGACTTAGATCCATGCTCGGAGTGATGTGGTTGGTTAGTTCCCTTTGCTTTTTGCCTCTGGAGAGAAATTCATTGCCTGCTCCAGCTTGCAAGTGAAAGTTTGCTGAACGGAACCTCTCCCTGCTCTCCATAAAATCTGGCTCAGTGGGTGTGCTCTGTGCCAAGGCAGAGGCCATTAAAGCTCAGTGCTCTGCAGTGTTACCAAGGTGGAATCCAACCTAGCTTCTGCCTGCACTGAGCACAATGAAATAGTTCAGGGCAGCTGGAGCTGAGGCCGGTACTGGAACATCCATCTTGGTGGCACTTGTCCCCTTTAAAACAGACCTGAGGCAAAACCCCAAATCCGAAAATTCCTGCACCCCAGGAAGATTTGCATTTGGATCCATGCACTGCTGAAGGCACCCATCGCTCTGAATGACATATCAACCTACACCTCTATATGCAGGCGTCTGACCATTTTCCTAAGTAGCCATTTCTGTTGTTTGGGCTGTAAATAAATCCACTGGTTTTGTCAGCTTGTATCCTCTGAATGCAAAGGAAAATATTAACCTAAAATTGCACATGCTCTGTTCTGCATCACACATGCCTCCGAGCCAAGGGATTCAATTGCTGAAATTAATTAAAATGCATCATTCTGGAATGCTGGCTCTGTGGCAAAAGAATGGAAGGGGAAATTACATCTCTGCTCAGGGGGAAGGCATGCTTCACATACAAGGGAGGCCTTTTCTTAAACCAGTAAGTGCTGCAAAAGCAGACCATTTGCTGCAGAATAGACCGGTTACAGCAGACCAGTTGCAGCAGACCAGTTGTATTTGCCTCAGGTTCAGTTTGGTTAAACTGGTGTAATAGTTTCTCTGGACATGTTACAGTTTCTCTGAGCCCTGATTCTGATGGCGAGGAAGAGTCCGTGGAGCTCTTTGGAAGGAATGGTCCGCTATTCATCTGTCTGTTTCAGACCTTTTCTTGAGTGATATGTTTGCCACTGGTCTTTTATTTTAAACTGTCCTGGTCTTGTACTCTGGAGAACGTAGGGCAAATCCTCTTTGTATAGAAGCAGCGTGTCAGTCTGCTTGCTGTTTGGGCACTGCACAGTGCCTGAAAAATTGCATTAATCTTGGATCTGTAGCTTACCTGCTTCCCCACTAATACAAGGCAAGGTCTACGTAATACTTGGGCTAATACTCTTACTGTTTCAGGACCCTGGGTTGGATGGCTTTGGTTACAACAATGTGCCGACATTGTAAGGACTAGTCTGATAGTAGATACACATAATTTGACATGTACTTTCCACCAGAGCCTGTCCTCTAAGCTCAGCTGCTAAGTACTCAGTTACCCTAGAACCACCCTATAGAATTAAAAGCCAAAAGGGCCTTAAAAATGCAGTTTGTACTATTTTAGAAACCATGAAGCATCAGAGCAGTGTACTGACAGCTACTGTAGATAGGAAGTCACTCCAAAGTTCTTCAGATCCAACTAACATAAATTCTTTAAAATTCAGAAGTGCGCAGCTTCTCTCTGGTTCAAAAATGAATAGGACTTGAGGCTGTAACTTGCACTTTGCATTTTTTCCCAGACAAAAGAGCTTCTCACTAGTGGAAAAAATGGCAGAAGCTCTAAAAAGATGCATTTCATTGGTCCCATTTACTATTATAGAGTCTGATCCAGAGAATGGGACTGGCAGTAATATGATGCTTTCACAGAGGATTGGATATTCCACATTTTCTACTTTGCTAAAAGCAAATAGAAAATGGACTGGATTTTCTGCAATCCCTTTTTTTACGTGTTGTAGTTAGCTTTCCCCACTGCTGAAAACCTAGTAACTGTTCGACTCCAGTATGAAAGAGTGCTAATCCCTTAAGCAGCAGCATTACAGTTACAGTAAGATTTTTTTCTTCTCTCAAAAATCTTGGCAAAAATAAGACGAGAGGAATTCTTGCATCAGCAGAATTAGGAGCTGAGGCCCATATATCTTTGCGTTGCAAGGAGAATGCGTTATACTGTAACAATGAAGGGAAAGCAGCACTGCTGCCAGGAACTCGCCAAAGGTTTTATTGAACTCTACTTTAAAGGCCTTTTGAGACGTACTGGAGACACACTCGCTGTTGGTGAAGGAAATCGTTATTGGCCAGAAACTTCCAATTAATTCAGTCAGAAATCGCGAATATTGTCAACTTACTGCTATGCTCCTTAGACGACACAGAACACTGGAGGAGGTTAAGCCTGGATGAAGGACAGATGGTTTTACTTACAGCCAGGAAAGATCAAGTTAATGCCAATCGGAAGAGGTGAATGCCTTGAGGAGCCAGCGAGCACCTTTCTGGCCTGTGATTGACTCATTGATGGTGGAGCAAAACCACATTCTTCTACCTCCAGTGCACAGGAAGGCTCTTTCTAGCCCTGCTGGAGGAAGACACAGCTGTTTTGATTCACGTGTCCATCACCTTCAGGCTGAGCTTATTGGAACAACTCTTATTCAGCTCAGACCAGGAGTTTACCAAAAGGCTGAAGCTGGTTCTCAACCCTTCTTCTACATCAAAAAAAAGACACTTTGGAGGGCTCTTTGCAGCTTGCAGCTATTCCTATCCACTACCTGACCCATGCCAAAGATCTGCTACGAGTCTGTTCCACAGGCTGTGACTGCAGTCAGAGAGTGTGTAAACCGGAGCACTCCAGAACATCCCCCCTGTCTTCTCATTGCTTCCCTGCTCCATAAGCAGAGACCAAGGCAATGTTAAAATATACTGCTGTAGCTTCATTTTCTGTCATTGCAGCCCTTTCTCCTGCAAAAGGGATTCAGGGACACAAAGTGCCCTGCAGCCTGGCAAAACCAGGCAGGAAACCTACCAGATGACCAGAGCATGCCCTCTTTCCTCATCGTTCAGACCTGCTTTTTCCATGCTGCTCTATCACCCGAGCTCCGCAGTCACCCCTAACATGGCACCAAGGCCAAGCCACCAACCAGCCTGTAATTAGATAATCCTCATGTCTGTTGTCATGTTACCCACAGACACCAAAGCAAGCACACACAAGAAAGTCCTGGAGAGAAAGGACCATTCAGCAACACAGTCATGAGGTGCTGATGGTGATTATCACTGTTATAGGAAGCCAGCATGAAAAGGTGGAATTTAACTCGCTACATGGCAGCTATTAATAAGCCAGAAGATGAAACCTTTTGTTCAGCTTGAACCAGTTCGATTCTCTTGCAAGCTAATCTTTTTCTCCTAGGCACACAACTGCACATTCATGAAGCCAAAGAATGACTGACAGCGGTTCATCTGCTCTGGGAGCCTCTGGCACCCTCATTTATCAGTGTTTATTAATCTTTTCCAGATCGTTTTCCTCTCTCTTCCTGAAAAGCCTTGCTGGGGGGATAGCAAAATAAACTCTAGAGCAAGGGTCTAATCTGAATTTTTTGTAGACACCAAGGCAGGATATGTATTCTGTTATTCCTGAAATAAAGCCAGGTCACAGTGGTAGGCCAGCACTTTTCCTTCCCCTTTACTCCCCTTTTACCATGAGTTGCAGAAATCTGGGAGGAAGAGAAAAGGAACCTTTCAAGAGACAGGCATTTAAGAGAAAAAGAATTGGGATGTTATTGGGAACAGATGAGGTGTAGGTCTTGCGCCGTGAAGATGCAGACTTAATAGCCAAATTTAGTACAAAATGTCTAGGCAGTCCCAGCACAGCAAACTCCATTAGCGTAGAGGCAGTGAACAGCTGGGTGTTTTTCACCCTCAGAGTTAGAAAGAGAGCACCAAGGTTAATCCCCTTGACCTTGTAAGAAGCACTTATGTGCTACAAGACTCCATGGGGCAGCAACCTCCACTGTAAAATCATAGTTCAGACATGATCATCTCCAGCAGTACAGTCCCTGCAAAGGCAACCTGGGAGCTGGGGGTATAAATCCAGCGACCTGAAGTATTTCGTTCTGCAGCAGGATTTCCTGGGTGACCTTGGACACATTATTTGATTTTTGTGCAGCTTGGTGTTTGAGCCGTAGAGTGGGAACATCTCAACATGCTTTCTCCTTCATCTCCATCAAAACAAGGGGTTCTCTCTTAATTGTGCGCATGCAGCACTTTGCACATGGAGGATGTAATCTCAGGCAGAATCTTTAAGAATCTGTACCATAAATAAACTAGGAGTTTCACAATCAGTGAGACCAGTGAGACCTGGTTTTCTAAGTATTTGTGTCTCAAAGATGAACTTGTACGTGAATTTTCTGGTGCCTTATGAGGCTGAGCTCTTTCTTCAGCCTGTTCCTTAGTAGAGCATGTGTAGAAGGGCCTTCCCTCAGATGTTCTTGTGGTCTGTGAGCGCTTTCTGACATTAGTTTGCAGGCTGAGACCAGTGAGAGGCAAAGAAATGAAAAACACCAAGGGCATCTTCTTGCAGAACTCCTCTGGGATGATTGGAATTATGTAGGTGTAACTTCTTGAAAACCCTTTGCTGAGGACAGCCTAAATTGCCTTGAATGCAAAAGGTTAGCTTTCTAGCATCTGAATGTCTTTGTACCCCACGCTGGGTGATGTGACTGCTGTGTGTGGCTTGTTTCTTTTAACCCAGGCAGGTTTATGCAGCTAGTATTTGAAAGCTTGGCAGAGTCTTGTATGATAAGCAGAACCTGCCAAAGCAGGGAGAAGATGTCTCTTGAGAACTGAGCAAGGTGTCCTCAAGGCATTATGATGCTTCTGCATCTGAGAGGTGGCCATGCAATTTGGAAACAACTCCAGTTTGGGGAAGAAAGGGAATCAGGAGGGAGCCGAGGGCTGTGAGCACATCATATTTCACCTCCAAGTTCCCTCAGCTGTAAAAAGGGGAGATAACATCTCTTACTCAGGGGAATGGCTAGCCAGTGTCTTACAGTGCTTTGTGCAGGCAGAGCACTCCATAAAAGCTAAATTCTGACAAGATTCAGGCAGCGCAGAAGCAACTGTGAAAATAATTATCAGGGCGGAGAGAAGGGTAAGTTGTCCAAACTTTTTCATATCTGGCCAAATTTAGTTTGAATCCTTACCCTGAGTGGTTCAGATGTCCCTAGTGGAGCCTGAATTGTCCTTGTGTTACCCCACAGATGAGGTTCTCTCAGGTCAGGGTCAAAGTATACAGAGCCTGGCATGGACTCTGAGATAAACACGGATCTTTGTTTTCTGAAATCCAGCAGTTATGAATCTGGATCTCTGACTCTGAAATGTAGCTCTGTCCTGCTTCTTATTTTTTAAAAGAAACTCTGGCTCCATCTAAAGCAGATTTTGGGGGTGGAAAGATGCCAAGTTCTGTACAGTCAATTTCCAGCATCCTTAAATGCACTTGAATTTTCTGGTACTGTTTTTTATACTGCTACTGGGTTAAAGCTGAAGTTCTTATGCAGTTCTTCCTCAGGCAAAAACCCCATTGTAGTTAAGCGTAGAATAATATGGCCAAAATGAGCCAGGACATGAGAATTCAGCCCCATGTTCTTGGCTCAGATCTTGCAAATGGGGCAGTGAGCTTGGATGCTGGAGATGTGGATTATATGCCTCTTCCTTCTCCTTTTCCTGCTCTCTCCTCACCCTGACCCCCATGTTTCCAATTCCTTTATTTTAGCTACTCACGTGTGTTGTAAGCATATTTGCCAAGTGTGTAGGACATCACTGGTGTTTTTCTTGCTTGTATTGCAAAACCTCCCGTGCCCTTCAAAACGTATAAACAGACTCATCCTGAAGAAAGCTTGTGACTCCCTTGTTTTTCAAGTGTCCACTGCTGTCTTTTTGTGCGTGTGCTGTTTCTGTTGTTGTTCTGGCAGAGGAACTCCTATCTTAGATTGAAATGACTTGCAGGGCTTTTGAGGGCTTGTGGGGAAGATTTCCTAAACCCTGGCATTTCCTGTTGTGAGAAGTCCAGTCTATGCTAAGCTGAAGAGAAAGAAAGAAAGAGAATTGCTGAAGGAAAATATTTAGATGGCTTTGATTCCAATTTTTTTTAAAGTCCTCATGGAAAACTTCATGCAGAGATATTAAGTTCTTAGGTTGCAGCAAAGAGCCTCAGCAGCTCTAACCAGAGAGAGAAAAAGAGGTCAGCTAAGAAGGAAAAAACCTTGTATTTATGACTCAATTGTTCACTTTTCCTTTAAATCGGGACAAATTTTGCAGCCAAATTCATGAGAGTTTTTGTTTTTGTTTTTTACAAAAATGGTCTTGTTTGACATGAAAAGCATAGTTTGTCTTGGATTTTTTCTTCCTAGTTTTTCAGTTTTCCTACTGGGGAGTTCAATTTCAAAGTATTTTTGGCTTTTCCAGTTTTGGAAAGCTCCTAAGTTTTGGGGTTTGGCCAAATCCCTGTGAAAAATTAAAGAAAGAAAATAAGAGAGAGACCATTTTTCATTTCTCTCCACATTTTTCACAGGAAATACTTCACGTTTCTGATGAACTCTGCTTTTCAGCTTTGCCAGTTCATGGCCTGAACTGTAGAAATTAAAGAGAAAGGAACTGTATAGTTCAGAGTGTATGTGGACTGGGAACAGTGCAACGTTGTTATATAGAATATATTCACTAGAACTTTAGCCAGGCCCGTTTTAAATAAACTCAGGGAGACTTCCTTGATTTAATTAATTGGGCCATATCTGAATGCCGTAATGAAGGCCAGGATCCTGAACATGCTTGACCTTATGTATGGTGATGTCCCACAGGTTTCTACCTGCTCTATGTAAAACACATTCAATTTTGTACAGAATTTAAATCTCATTTTTTACAGAGGGCCAGAATTTAAGTCTGCTTTTTCATGCAGAGCCAGACTTTCTGCAGGTGTAAGCCCAAGAAAGCCACCGAAACCACGTAGCTTTCCATGGGCAGCCTCCCCAGCAGAGGCAGAAGCCTATTATAAGAGCTAATTCTATTCTTGTAACTTTTCCGTTGGACCTTTCTGTCCTAATTACACTTGGCCAACTCATCTCATAAAACTCTTCTCCCTGTTGGGCATTCACACTGGGGTAGTTCCTAATTCACCTTCGCATAAGGGAATTTTTCTAACAACTCAGGAGCAAATTTGACTTTCTTGCTTTCTTGCTTTTCTCTGTATTCTGTCAAATCTGAACTACAATATGATGATTTATCTGGGTCATCGAGGATTCCTCTGGCATGGGGAGCTATGAGTCAGTGAACACCCATCACAACAACAGCTCTTCCCTCCCTAATCACAAGCATAAGGGAAGGGAAAGGATGGCAAAGGGGTAAGTCCCTGCCACCATCACGGATGGCTAGCGTATCAACCAGGCTTGCAGCCAAAAGACCCCAGCTCTTGAGCTACTCTCAATGCTATTTTGGCTGCTGCTTCTATAATTTTGCAACTTGGAAACAATTTTCTTCCCTAATTTAAAGATGATGAAAGACAGAGTCTTCTTTAAAAAGAAAACACGCTTTCTTGCTGGAGTTGGACTGTACCTTTCAAGTGGTGGTGGTGTTTATATCATGCAACATTTTCTTTTCATGAGTGTACATCTTCTGGAAAATAACCAGCAAGAGACCAGAACCTTTACTGCGCTGGCTCTAGCAGGTTCAAAGGACCACATAGACTATGACTGTTTATTCCTTACTACCTCTATTCACGCTCCCTAACAATGCAACCTCCTGTTTTGTAGGAGGAAGATGATGATGGCCTTCCAAAGAAGAAGTGGCCAACAGTAGATGCTTCTTATTATGGTGGTCGAGGAGTTGGCGGCATCAAGCGGATGGAGGTAAATACACACCAGTTCATGTATCAGAAAGACTCATTTGCGAACTGAGCCATGATATCCCCTTGCAATTTACCCAGAAAGCAACTTAGGAGACAGGCACAGATTTCTTTAGGCTCTTTTGTACATCTGAGCCAAAATCTGTTTTATATAGGAATATTTGAGAGCCAAGCGTAGACTCCTTAGGTTTGGGAACTTTTTCTTCCAGTACAGCAGGATCCTGGTCCATGTTAGGGATACTTGGGCAGTGTTGCAGTACAAATTACAAGAAAATATTTTTACAGTTTTTCTGAAAACCTCCTCCAATTGCATATTTCTCATGAATCGCAAAGAAGGAAAAGTCCAAGGTTTGGGCTCCAGTCTAGAAGGAGGCTTCACAGCCTGTGCCCCACTCCTCACCTTGGATCTGGACACTAGGAAAATATGGACCAGGATCCAGTTATAACAGGAATGTAACTCTCTGCAGCAGTTGCTCTTATGATATGCCCTGATGATGTCTTTTCAGGTGCGCTGGGGTGAAAAGGGCTCCACGGAGGAAGGTGCTAAGCTGGAGAAAGCCAAGAATGCCAGAGTCAAGATGCCAGAACAGGAATATGAGTTCCCCGAACCCAGGAATCTTGGGAACAACATGCGCAGGCCCTCCTCTCCTCGGAAGTGGTACTCTCCAATCAAGGTAAGTCCTGTCCAGCTTTGTACTGCATAGGATATTTCCTGGATATCTGTGTTAAGTGGTCTGTTTTCACATCCAAGGCAAAGACGCAGAACTCTCCAGGAACTTGTGATCTCAAGAGGCTGTTAGAGCAGCTGTACCTAAGGAAGTTCCACTGAACATGTGGCCAAGGAGGTGCCGTAGAAAGGAGCCATATGGGGCTCTGGGAATTTTCCATCAGACTAATCAGGTTTTGGGGATGCTTTGCTTTCTTAGACCAGTTGATGTGCACTTGAAGAAAAGGATCCTGGTTTCTGCCAGGGATGTAGCTAGCTTCCGTAAAATGCTCTCTTTCCCACCCTCCTCTTAGAGATTCTAATGCATTTCCAGAGGCAGGCCCTCCAGTGCACACTGCGTGTTCCCTGAGATGTAGGGAATAAAAAGCATCCACTTTTCTCAGAAAAAAGGAAGGAAAGAAGAAAATCACCGCCAAATGCCACCAGTGAGAGTAGCAGATCAAGGACTGCGGTGCAGCAGATGGATGTCTGCCAGCAAGCATGGGTCACAGGGCCAGACCTGCTGCAGGGCAGCATGCTCCCCTCACAAGGAGGGGATACCCTGCAAGAAGTGTTTGGCTGAATTAGAGCTGCCTCAGAAGGGAAAGGTCAAATTCACACTGATAGCAGGTCACATGTGGTACAAAGCAGCACGACAGTCTCCCACAGGAGCTGGGAACCATCTCTGCCGTCTGTCCCAAGGGCATCAGTTTGTCTTCCCTAATGCAGATGGTTGGCAGGGTGCAAAACTGAAACAGACGAGCAAGGAAATTGTTCACCGAAGGAAAATTCTGCACTGCACATGTGAATGCCCCTCCTAGGTTAAGAGAAACAAGCCACACGCAACAGTCGCATCACCCAGTGTGTGGTACAAAGACATTCAGATATTAGAAAGCTAATCTTTTGCATTCAAGGCAATTTAGGCTGTCCTCAGCAAAGGTTTTCAGGAGGTTACGCCTATATAATTATAGCAGCCTCTAATGAAAAAAAACCCACACTTATTTTTCAGTGTTAACCCATCTGGCAAATGCTAAGATCCTTCCCATCTCTTTTCAGTCCAGAGCTATTTGTAGCAGCTCTGTAGTTATCAGTAACAGAAAAGACTGAAAATATACATTTCATATCCAAGTTCAAACCTTGCACATTTGACCGGGCTTGGATCTCATTTGGAACGCTGGCTAGGGTCTTAGAAAGCACACATAGGAATACTGCAGCCGCTAGCATACGCTCTTGGCCCTAGCAAGTCCAAGATCTGCCCCATCCCTTCTCCAGATCAGAAGCGTGTCCGGAGTAAGTCCATGGATGACAGTGGCATTGCACAGGTATTAAACTGGTCTGAATTCAAGAACTGCCCCAAGCGTTTTTCCAGATTGCAGGCTGTTGGTTTTTCTTCAAGAGGTTTCCAAAAGCTGGCACGCAGCTTTCATTAACTCTCAATGGCAGCTATCTGTGTGCCACGGATGCTTCAAATATATCCTCCACAGTGGACAATGACTTAGAAGGAAATCTTAGGAGACTAACTAGAGAAAAATTGCATTTAAGTATGCCTTTGTGCATCTTTGTACATCTTCTACAGGCAATTTGTCTGTGAATAGTCTGCAGAGTGTGTGCGGAATGTATGGAGCTTATAGAACATTAGTTTATAGAACTCTTCTTCAACTTTAAGCTAAGCGGGGAGGTGCCTCACTGCTGGAAGTATAATTTTTATTCTCCTGTTTTCTTCCTCCCCAGCAACAGTCACCCTAGGCAGCCGTATTCTGTTGGCCAAGTCATTGCAATGCAGGTATATTTGGTTGCAGTACAACCAGGTTTGCCTGCATTGTGTCTGGTTACTGATTAGCTCCAAGCAGTGCCCATAGGAATTTAGGCAAGTCACATGTTTCGGCATTCCTCATTCATTGATCTTGCAGCTGGTTCAAATCCAGTGATGGAAATGGCAAGGGTGCACAAGGGAGTAAGAGTGGTTTCCGGAGGATCCGGAAATGTGAGCCTGTTTGAAAATTTGGTCCAATGCCTTCTCTCTTTTCCCCCTTAAAGATTATCATCTAATAAACATAGCCTACCAAAAAGTCATTTGCAGTTGTGTTATAATCATAATGACTTCAACATGTGTTCATGAAGGTTATTCATTCTCGCAGTGGGACAGGTTACAGAGTCAACAGTTTTCAGTACAGAGTGGTGATGCAGTAAGCGCCATCTCATATAGCTGCTCCTTTGTTCCTAAATACACTGCATTGTCATTTGCATCTGTGCAAAACATTTATAAAACACACTAGTCTCATCTGGGGGAGTTTCACTCCTGCTGGAACCTCATCCAGCTGAGAGACGCAGCTCAGTTGCTTTCTGCAGTCTGCAGTCAAAAGGATTCACAGTGCACAAAGCTGTACTCTAACCAGCTAAGGAGCTGATAGGAGTTAAAGCAGAGCAGCCCTGATTTTTGGCACGAAGAACCCCGAATATGTGCTCACGCAGCTGGAATCCATGTGGGCACAGCTACCTGAGGTGGTAGCTGAGAGCTGTGTCCTTTTCCATCAAAGATACTGCTGAGTTTTCTCCCTCTTCCTTCATCAGTTCAGAGTTTATTCTGCATGGGAGGAAATCAATCCTAAACAGAGGAGTCAAAAGTTTGTTGCATATCTGTGTCCCAGCTGGAACTTCTCCAAAGTTCAAGGGAGGCTTGGAGAAAAGATTCAATGTATGTTGGGTTCAAGTTCAGTTCTGACTCTGACTAGGAACAGCTTTTTGTTCGTAACAGCAGGAATTCAATTATAAAGGGGAGTATGAGCATTAGGAGCATCTCATGGGTGATATTTGTCCTTAGTTCCTTTAGAAAATCTCTCCTTTCCACCATCCAAACTCCACACAGCATAAGGACAGGTCCAGTCCAAGACCCTACATCCATATATTCCCTAACTTTAGGATGTTCTACATATGGATAGTGTTTAACAGCCTAGTTCTGTCCGTAGATGAGAGTTTACCTAATTATTAATCCCCACCACACCCCTTGCTGCACTGCACCCAGAAAGACAGTGTACGCAGACAGAATAGCTATATTCAACACAACCATGAGCACCCATCAAAAACAGGGGTTCATTTCTATGAAGCAGAGGTCCTGCTATTGCTCTTCCTGAGCAGTAAGGCATTAGCAAAATTGGCAAAACTCATCAAGACTCTTGGCAGAAGCTCTTGTCCAGAAGACGTGAGCATATGAAGATGAATTTGCATTGTGTTATTCAGGGAAGCTATCACGGAGTCTTTACATGCAGAGGGAGGCGAGGAGGGATAGCCTATTAGGTCATTGGGTCTGCACTTTCAGCCAAAGCAGGATAGCTAACTCAAGTCTGTCCTTCACTATTTTTTCCAGTCTGGTTTTTAAAATAACACAGAGGCTTCCACCACTTCTCAGGGGAAATATTTCACAGACTAACAGGCCTCACCCACACGAAATGTCTCCTGATATTCAGCTTAAATTTTCCCTTGTCCCCATGCTCCGAATGTACTCGATACCTTTGGTTAAAGCAGATGTTAAATTTCCATCTGCTCCATTGGACTCCTTGAAATACCTCTTTGGAAGGTAGATGAACATGCATGTAACAAGCTACTTTAAAGAAAAAAACCTTGTGAAAGGAGGAGAGCAAGGAATTCAAATCAGGAACACTGAACCAAGATAGCTTGGATCTGACAAAAAGCCAGGAAATTCACATTTTAGGGCCAGTTATCTCACTGTCCAACAGCCCTCCATCTCTCCATGGAACACAAGCGCCGGCCTTTACTTGGAGTGTCCTGCCTTTTGCCAGCTTATCTGATGGAGGTTTTCTTCCCTTTACATCCACTCCCCAAAGTAATGCCTATATAGTAGGTGCACAGCTGTTAACTGAGAATGGATAGATTGCTGTTTGAAATGCCCCAGGGCTTTATCTGCTGCCAAATGTGGCTACTGACGCTTAAAAGATTGTTATTATTATTGTTATCATTATTCTTATTTGCTGCTGCTACTTCTTAGCATGATGCCAGCTGGATTTTCCTCCTTTTAAAATATCATTTCAACAGTTTAAAAGGTCAGTGCAAATAATCCAAGGATTGTGACAAGTCTAAAAGCTTCTCAAGGAGCTTGCCAAATCTTTAGTCCGTCTGACAGAGGGAAGGGCAGCATCAAACATAGATGCAAGTGAAGATCATAAAGGACTGTGCCTTTTCTCATAATTTGGTGCAGGACGTGTTGCCTGCTACAGCCCGCCAAACAGCTCTGCGTGCTTTGGTTTGGCTAACAGCTTTCTTCTTACCTCTATTTCTACCTCTGCTTCTACCCACCAGTCTACCTACCTACTTCTTCTTCCTCCCTCCTCCTCAGGGCATTTATAATACCTGGCTGACTTTAAAAGGGCCACTGGCAGTCTCTAAACAGCTGTGCAGAAAGGACCGTGAGGCAAGGCTAAATTCACTGATCATTCGCAACAAGTCACCTGCAGGACCTGCCTCAAGGCTGAGGCTGAAGCAACAGCTGGTGCTCCCAGACAGAAATCTGAAGTGCATCCTAAGTTGAGGCTGCTTAAGACTTTGCTATGCCATGTGTGACCCTGGCACTTTTCAGCCTTTGTCTCTCCTGTCTCTCTTTACAAAGACCTCATGGCCTGATTTCCTTGTTAGAAGAGGCACGAGAACAGATTGGATTCATAGGCAGCTAGCAAAACTAAAGAACACCAGATACCAGGTCTCAGAAGCACTCCAGATACTCTAGATCTAAGTCACCTATTACCTTTGGAGATTTTCTAAAGTGTACATGAAAGCTAGACACACAGATATTGTTGACTGTCAGTCAGACATGTCTGCTTATTGCTCATCTGGAAGCCTCATCCTTTGCACTTGTGGGAGTTTCTGAGGGAGGGAGTGTGAGGGAGTTTCTAGGAGAGAAAACATTGCTCTCCAGCATCTTTTGTAAGCACAGCAAATAGTTAAGTGAAAAATGTGCATTTCTGAGCTGCGTCGTCCCTGCATTGCACTCTGCACAGCATACTTGTTCTTGTATTGAAGATAACACACTGTATTTCTTTTGATTGCAGGGGAAATTGGATGCTCTCTGGGTCTTGCTGCGGAAAGGTTACGACCGTGTATCTGTGATGCGCCCACAGCCAGGAGACAAGGTACCGTGCCTTCAAACAATTCTTGTAGCTAGGGAAAAAAAAATCCACTATGGCACTATGGGAGCCATACGCACCATACAATTTTCATCCCCTAACTCTCTTTGCAATTTAGCAGATTACATTCAGTTGCTCAGGGCCGTGTCCAGCTCTGTTCTGAATGTCTCCAAGGATGGAGATTCGACATCTTTCTGAGCCCCTGTTTCAATTTGACCACCCTCGTGATGAAAAAATGGCAGTTATATTAGCTGTCTACCTGGTCAATTTACAGACGTCTGACATAAATCAACAAAGTGGCTTGGGGTTACTTCAGGAATATGTTTGGCCTGAAGCCTAAGTAACTGTGTGTAGCATCGTCAGGAAACTTGACATGAAACAACAAAGTAATTTTTTGGTGGAGAAGCATAGTCCTATAATGTTTGGCTCCCTGTAAGGTTTTCCATTGAGTACAGGACCAATGAACTTTTGTGAATAGAAGTTTTAATACTTTCTTGCTTCAAGGGGAAAATTTGCTAAAATGTCTTCACTTAGTTGCTAATGCCTGGCAACTTTCGTGGATTTTTTCCACAGAAATCAGGGTTTGAAGAATGCCTAGTCTATGAATACATTTTTTGATTTGATGAGCTAAGATTATGTTATGAGAAAGATGTCTCTTCCATTTACACTAGGGAGTATCCAGAGCAGTTTAATTGAAGCCAATAAAGTTAGTAGTGATCTATATTAGTGCAACTGACAGCAGACTCCCTCCCTGTTTGGTGATATATCTCTTAGACGTGTAGTTCTGTGTCCTGTCAGCATAAGGAATAGCAGAATTAGCCCAGATAGGCGTTATATGATCCAGATGCTAAGTAAATTTACCTCTGTATGATTCTGCTGTGCTATAAAGAGGCTCTGACCTGGGTGCAAATACAATTTAGTGTGAAAGAGAAACTGGCTCAAAATACACCTAGGCTTATAGCTGCTAAATATCTGTTTCTCTCCAGCTGACTCCTAGAAGGCTTGCAAATATTTGGAGTACTTTCATGTGTAGATGCGCTTCTCTGAATTTCTATGAGGTTAGACCTTAGAACATATGTTAGCTCTTAGAACATGTTTTCCCTTGTGTAGACAAAGCTATGTGCCTAATTGTTTGTCTTTTCTGAATAGCCATGTGCAACGCTCTTGACAGTCTTAGTAACTTTTAGACTTGAGTGAGCAGTTTATGCTTATTCCTTTACAGTAGTGACATAACTACCAGGTGATGTCACCACCAACAGTGCAGGCCAAAGCAAAGTGAGAACTCACTGTAAAATACTAAAATTGCAATGACATTCATTAGTTTACACAGCTGAAATGACAGAATTAGGTAGGGTTTTTCCCTCCCCTATTCAGCAAAGATGTGGGGTTTTTTGTTTCCCTACTTTGGATTTAAGTTGGGAGAAGAATCTAGCTTTCAAGCACTGGGTTAGGCTTTGAGATATCTGAACTGCCTCCTGTCTTGCTATAGACATTCCCTGTGATTTGGGTGCCATTATTTAGTTTCTCATATCTCACTTTCCCCTTTGTAGATGTAGAAAGTGATTTTACCAGAACTGGGTGTTGGGAAGGTTGGCTTTACAATATTCAGAGATCTCCATGCAAGAGACTGCAAAGGGATGCGGCAATATTGCTGTTAATTGAACTATGGGAAAACGTGACCAGCCTTGAGAGAAGGGTTAATCAAAAAATAGCAAAAGATTGCAAAAATAGTTGTGATATTTGCACCTCACAAAGTAAGGAGACTCCAATCCCTGTGTGATCCCAGCCAATCTTCCTCTACTGTTCTCGGGGCCACAGTTCTTCCAAGAGAATTTAAATGCATGTCCAAGCCTGAGGCTGGACAAGCATACATGATCCAGGTTACCTTCTGGTTAGCTGCTTCTCCCAGGCCAATACACATCAAATACTATCTAATAAAATACATTACTGTTTCGGTTTGATTGGAAATCCAGCAGGAAGGTCAGTGCTGAGCTGATGGGGACAGCAGCGTGGAAATGTCTGCCAGTGTCTACTGCAGCTGCCCATGCCTCGAATGCAGATAGTCCTCATTCAGTGTGAATTGCTTTCCTTGCAAGAAAAAGCCATCAGGAAAAGGAGCAACCCCACAGAAAATCTTTTTCCAAAGGAAACCTGTCTGTAGGACAGTGTTGCAAAGAAAAGCTTCTGACGCATTTCTTTGAAATGATGGGAGATTTCTACCCATGCAAACCACCATGTGGCCAGAATCCCCTACCCAGGAAGTCAGGACTGGTTTTGGTGCATTGGAGCTTGGATCCAATCCCTTCCGTTAACTCGGAGATTTTTCACTGCTATCACGATGAAAGTGCCTCTGGTATCACTTGTGAACACAGCCCATCCTCTAAAGTAGATGTTTAATAATCTAAAGTTGAATAATCTGTTCCTCATTTCATCTTTCCAACCTGGGTTATGGTTCTTGCTGTCTGTCCAGCTTGCAACAACATCCACAGCAACAGCATTTCAGCTCTCCGCTGTCCAAAGTCAGGACCACTCCTACATCTTGTGATGGATGCATCACTTGTGCATCGAGTCATTTAACTGGCACATTTATATACTAGCTCACGTGCCAGATATACAGCTGAGCACATGGTGTGTCTGGTGGCTGACAGCTACTGTGAAGAAGGTGTTTTTTGGCACGGCACTCTGAGATAAGGCATCTCCTTGACCTAACAGGCCAGCTGGCCATATTTGACAGGTTTGGATGATCCCAGCACAGGAGATGCTGCAGCATGGCATTATGGAGTAAAGTCACACACAGCCATCCCACCCGTGCTCTCCCAGCAACATGTTTCTGGCATAGCGTTTGCCAGCACTGAAGATTAGCTAGCGGGGTAGAGCTGTGAGAGTCGTCTTGGCAGCAGCGAGCTCAGCTGTAAATTCCTGTGGCCTTTCCATGTGATTCCAAGTAGCTCCCTTGGACCAGGCAGCATGGACAGGGAGCACAACAAGGACAGACTTGGTCCTCATCAGGTTGTGAAATCTTCAGCATGGGCAAACGGCCTCAAGCTTGGGGGGTTTCATAGCTGTCTGCCAGCAAATTTGGGCTCGATCTTGTTTTCCTCCTGGGAAGGAGGGGCAGGTAAAGGACTGCTCTACCCAGCTTGTCAGCAAAGGGAGCCCACTCAGAGCTGGTATCGGCAACTTCAAGCCAGCATTGTGATTTTAAGGCAGAGGCACAGCTGGTTTGAAACTTCAGGCCTGATACACTGGAGCCATGTGCAAACTCAGCCTTGCCAGCTGCAGAAGACAGGAAGCTTCAGGCCGTCAGACACGGGGCTTTGAGTTATTGCAGCACAAGCAGGTCAGCTTCAGCTTTCCAGCTTTTTCCTGACTCTCCCTAACTTCCTCCCCATACCACCACCTCACAGCGCAGTGTCTCTGCTCTCCAGAATGAGAACTGGCTTCTGGTTATTACAAATGCCCTGAAAAGGGTTGAAAGCTCTCATTTCCTTGCACCACAGAGTCCCCCAGCCCCAAGCTGCCTGTGAAATGCTGGAGTTTTGTGCCTCAGAAAGATGACTGCAAAGCAAGGGGAGGGGAGATCAAGGGATTTTGGAGATTCCAAATCCAATTCTCCTCCTCCACCTGCCCTCCGTCGCACTTCCACTGTCAGCTGAAGAAAGCACCTACACCCAAGCACAAAGCTGGATATATGCAGATTGAAGCCACCTCCGGTTCCTTTGCTACCTCTGTATAATTTCTCCCTGCAGTGGTGTCTGCACTAGTTCTCAGAGGAGTGCGGTGTGAGCTACCTGCTGTGCTACAGGAGACCAGGCCACTCATTATTCCCATTCCAGGTCCTCTGCAATAACGCAAGGCAATGGAGACTGTGTTGGGTGCTCTGGCTTCTCTACCTGTCCGTCACCCAGAGCAGTTCTGGGCTAACTAGTTCAGTTGCAACCAGCCACTAAGTGTAGACTTCATTACACAAACTGAGTAAATACTCTGGGGTCGCCTAGCAGAAAACTAGCTTGCCCACACAGCCAGCTGCATACAAACTGCCAAGGATGGGTCTCCACCAAAGTTCAGCCATAACAACCTTTACAGCATGGACATACCCTGGGAATGAGAGAATCAGTGAGCAGCAAAGCATCCTGCAGTAACCAGCAGCCTCAAAACCGGCCACCAGGGTAAAAACCCAGCACATAGTGCATTTTCAGGGAAAGGCTAGATAAATATTCAAGCCTTTGCAAGCAAAATTTGTGCCTGGTAAAGAGTCACCTGAAATTTGCAGACAAGAGCCTTTGATCATACGATGTTCCTAAAAGCTACAAGGAGGAGCCGCTCTGAAAGCAATTTGCAGGCCCTTATTTCTCTTTCTTGAATAAAAGTGGAAAGCCCATTTCAAACCTTTGGTGTTGTCACATGGGCACCTTAATTCACCCACTTGGTCAACATAAAAACATGAAGCCAGATGAAAAGTAACTGAAAGGAATCTCTGTTTGCTTTGGAGCCTGCAAAGGAATTGGACTAAATCCCAGGATTACATCATTTTCATATATAAGCAATCCATTGCTATAATCAGTTACTTTATCCACTGCCAGCACATTAGCTGAGCTGTTCGAAAAGATTGCTTGCGTAGAATGAAACATGGATCTAGCTTCAAACATTGTGTTGACTAATTGTTACTGTTTATCTGCTGCAGCCCACGCAACTTGCTAGGTACCAAGCAAATCGTCAAGGAAGACAGTCCCTGCCCTAAGAAGTTCATGTTAGGCTGTAACAAGACATAGATTCAAGGGCAGTGACTAATAAACTTGCAATTTATATACATTGCAGTGGATAGCGTGGGGACTAATGCTTAGATTCCAGTCCTCCTTCCGTGTGACCTCAGACAGTCCCTTCTCTTTGCCTCTTGTCTGCTCATGCTCTGAACCCTTTAATCAAGATTTAGATGTCTTGTACTAGGACTATTTCCTTACTGCAAAACATACTGTTACCAGAATAACTAACTACTAAGTGCCTGATACAGTAAGAAAGACAGATTTGCCCCAAAATTGAGCTGTGGGGTTGTTTTTTTCCAACTGTAAGAGTTGTCATAATAAAAGATAAACTTCTGCAAAACCTTGCCTTGATCTGTTGAAGTCAAGGGATCTCTCTAATTTGGAAGGATTTTGGTTCAGGCTTAGCCCTGCAGACTCTGCACACAGGCTCAAGAAAAATAACGTTGTGCAGGGCTGCAAATTCTCCATTCATAGTTCCTGGGGCATGATGCACAGTGCATAGCTCTGCGCTCGAGGTGCCCAGGCTGGTGCAGGGCAAGCTGATGCTAGCAGGGATGGATGCACAGCATCTGAAGGCAGGACAGCTGGAGCAGCTTGCTGCCCCTGAGCTAAGTCCTCCCTTCCATCAAGACTACTTTGCCTGGGCAATGCACCTTGCTTACGTGGCTGCCCAGCTTCTCCTCCCAGCACCTTCATGAGGAATGCTGCCTGCAGATTGATGGGATCATGATATCTGACACTGGATTAGGGCCAGATGTTTCTGGACATCGGAGAGCTGAGACTTCTTCAAGCAAGAGTACCAGAAAGGATGCCTGTCCGTCCATAGCCTAGCAGCAGCCTGAACCAGAATCTCAGCTGGCCTTGACCACTATAGCTCCATGAAAGCTACACCAGTTTACATCAGCAACAGGTCCCACTCAGCGTGTTTTTATATTTGCAGCAACTGGGCGCATGCCTATTTGCATTTCCGAGAACAAAACATGAAGCAAACTTCGGACTGGTTTGCAATAGCAGAAGGCTTGTTAAAGTGCATCTTTCATCACAAAGTAGAAGGAGAAGAGAGGGACATTGAGGCTGAGATGCCCAAGAAGGTTGTGAAATTCTGTTCTTGGAGTCAAACCTGGAAATGGTCTGAGGTTAGCAACAGAGACAGCTGTTTCCAATAAGGCAAGGAAGTCAGAGTCACATGGGATTCCTGTGGTCTTCTCACATTTTCGAAAGACTAGGTTTGCATTTTTGTCAGCCTTAATGAGGTTATTTTTACATTCAAAACATCATCAGATGGGGATGATTTAAATATATATTTTATAGATATATATATATATTTTAGAAAACTTTATAGCTTCTATAAGGGAATGCTTATTAGTGCAAAGTGCTCACTAAGCACAGGATCCAAATAATTAACTAGTGTCACTTTAAAGTTGTCAGTTGAATTTCCATGATAAACATTGTTCTGTCAGGAATTTATGAGGAGATTATTACAATGTGTTTCAGGCTCACAAGCTTGGCTTGGAACAGCTCAATCTGGGAGCAAATTATATTTTAAACTTTTATTTGTAGTACATTAGTTGCATTGTCATTTTGTGTGTGTATATATAGATATAGGTATATATATGGAGAAAAAAGTATAGTAAAGCCATGTGTAATTATGGGTTAAGACATATCCTGCCTAATTTAGCCAAAATGCAGGTAGAGTAGTTTTTTTCAGATCCAGTATGGTTTTGCAAGTTTACTAGTCAAATCACTTAAGCTAGTATCTTGTTAGATATCAGTGAGATGATCCTGGGTCAAATTGTGGCTAGTTATGACAAGAGGTTGGGGTTATGAAATCTATGAAAATATGCCTATTAAAGTAATCACAAGTGTTGTTACAATGAAGGGAAGAATGTGTGTGTATGTGCATGTGATGACATAAAAATTGATCTTAATATAAACAGAACAGCCAGTGTATGAAATAAGACCAGTTTACAGCCAGATTGCATGAATCTTCACTACAGAAAAGCCCTGTTTTTCAACAAAAGCTTACAAAACTCCTCTCTGACCTACCATCACACTAATATTTTTATATTACAGTGAAATGCCAAAACCTCAAATTAATGATTTCAGGCTTCACTGTGAATGTTTTATACAGCCTAAGGAATTCAGATGACCATTCTGGATTATATCAGTCATTCATCTCAAATGACCATTCCTTGTGAAAGGCCCGATTCTGCCAAGCATGGACTTTGTGCTGCATGTTGGTCACTTTTATGTCCCGCTGCATTTATTGAGAATCCCTTGAGCATGTGCTCTGCAGCTGCAGGCTTGGGCCTACTTCTACGCAGCTGTGCAACAGAGGACGCGAAAGAGCTGTCTAACCCCAGCCAGTAATGATCTGAAGGTCTTAAGCCTGAAGATGGATAGCCCTTTTTATTTGCATACTGCTATTATAATTATAGAGGCGAGGTGTCCAGCTGAGCTGACGGTCTGGGCTACTCTCATATGGCAGCAGAGCGATCCTCTGGTCCAGGCAGTACACTGGGAGTCTGAGGCCTTGAGCTGCACCTTGAGTTGTGCCAGTGACACACAGAGTTACCTTGACCAAGGCACTTAATCAACTTCCATTTCTCAGAGGCTTTTCCTGTCTTCTAAGTGAGGCTAGTCCAATGCGTTTTCCTTCCCAAAGCATTTGGGAAAATAAAGGACGGAACGCAGTAATAAATATAAAGTATTAGCAACAGTCGTGGCTGTGGGCTGGGATAACTGTCTTTGCAGGTAGTTCTCTGTACATGTGTAGGTTTGCATGGTGGCCTGTTGGTTCAAGTAGTTCTAATGTGGTGCTAATAATACTGAGCTTCGGGGTTTTGAGGTTCAGGACTGTACGTTTTAAACCTGTGTGGTGCTCAGATAGTTTAAAGGAGGAGTCTGAGCAGTGTGGGGGTTGGGGTTTTTTGTTGTTGTTTGGGGGGGGGGGGTTGCAAGCTGTTACAAGAAACTCAGTGGGAAGCAGGAGCTAGCCTTGCCAAATCTGTCCACACATCATCTTTGGCACCTGTGTCATGAGTTTCCTTGTGTTAAGGGACCGTGGTTCTGAGTTCATGGGACAGCCCTCCTGAGCGCTCCTTGCTGGCTGGGCACTCTTCATAGTCTCTTGAAAATGCAGAGGAGTAAAAAGCAGCCTGAATCATTACCACGTTACTGTAAAATTTCCTTGTTCCCTTCTTCTCCCTCCATTCTTATGCTTTGAAAAACCCTTAGTCTGCTACACATAACTGTGTGTTTCATGGAGGAGATTAGCATGGGCTGCTGTGCCATTTGAGGAATGTGAGCCTCTTCTGATCTCTGGAAAATCCAGGCTCTCAGAAAATGAAGTCTCCTTTCCATGGCTTCCTTTATCTTGTGGAGAAAGCTGTGTGCTTGCAAAGAGCTCTCTGGGAAATACCTAGTCATCTCTCACTCCCCACACAGTGCTGAAATGGAAGGAGATGAAATCTAAACTAAAGAGAGGGAGGGAGAGTGCTGCCACGTAGCCCAGGAGCTTGCTCCCAGTCATTGTGGTAGTCATATGCTCTAGGCATCGACTTCAAACCCACTGTGCTAGGTGCTGTGCAGATGTAAAACGAAAGACAGTTTCAGCCTTGTTTGAGGCAAAGGGCAAGAGTAAGTATGGACAGATATGGTGAGAAACACTGAGACAGCGCAGCAATACTAATTTGTCTGCATGCTAAACAGTAGATCTACAACACCAGCTACCGAAGGATATCTTTGGAATAGCTGTAAATGTTGTCCCAGTCTTCCCTTAACCACAAGGAGCAATTTTTCTTGCTAGTTCGTTCTTCCCTCGGCACCTCTCTCATACGGCTTCCAGAGAAGTAGCAGTGCAAACTCCCAGCCAGAACTGAACGTATGCCACTAGTGTGCGCGTATGCTTGTGGAAAGGGCAGCCTTCCCATATAACGAGCTGAGAAACAAAAGGGGGTTCTGGTTTAATTTAAAGAGCAGAAGGCAAAACAAGCCAATGAAACAGCCTAGTTCAAATTTCCTCTGCATGGAGTGAGTAGTTCTGCAGCCACTTAGTGAATGAAATACCAACTGGAGTAAAACCCTTACTGAAACAACACAGTGATAATATTCCTATGCTACAGGGGTAGAATTGAGGCAGCAGGAGACTGAAATACAGATGCACGGAAGTGTCTAGGTGTGTATTTTGTCGTAGAAGATATTGCAAGTTTGTTCGGTAGGTGTTTAAGTTCTTAGAACAGAAGTAAAATCATAGAAAATGAAACTGATCACAGGAAGGGTAGGATTTTGATGCAGAGAGAATCACTTTGTGACACATGTCTAGAAAACACAGCTCTCCCGTGTGTGTTCTTTGCTGAGTGTATTTTGATGTTGCATTTGTACTGTGTTTCCCTGGTGCAGCTTCCACCAGAGGGCTGGACTTACGCTCCTTATCCTTATGGGAAAGCGAAGTCATTGTTTCCTGTGGGACTGCAATAAATTCCTAAAAATAAGCAGCAGCCACAGCTGAAAACTTTTGACTGCATCTGGGCCAGCTGCATTGAGAACTTTTGACGGGAACCCTGAGTCTTACCTCTGAAATCAGAGGGTGCTCAGGGACTTGTTAGGCACTCAAAGGCCCCCAGAAACAAAAGCACCGATGGCAAATGCTTTATGTGTACTCCAAGGCACAGAAAAGGATGCCCTAAACTACAGCTTAATTCAATCCCTGGTTTTCCCTGGTCAGTCCTACATCCTGGATGTGAAAACAAGTGGTGCCTGCAGGACCCTAGACAGAGAAGCGAATAGTGTCAAATTGAAGAGTTAGGGTGAAAGTTGTGAGGACGAAGGCACAGCAGGTCTAGGAGTGGGAATGTCAGTAGAGTGGCTCCCATCATATCAGTGTGTCATGCAACAGGGAGGTTGAACTGTAACATCAGGGATATCAGACAGAACCAGACCTCTCTGGTCAGCTGTCCCTAGCATTACAGGCATACATAATGCCTAATAACTGCAGGCCCTGCAGTTATTTTTGTTAATATACATATAAATTCCAAACATATGCGTGGTATTTCAGAAGAGCCATAAAGAGAGACCATGTGGTGCGAGGCAGGGCAGCGATCATCCTGTGTGGGTGATTAGTGTAATTCCAGCTAGCCTTGTGCTGCTTTACATAATGCTGTTCTGCTGCCAGGGCTTCAGTTCTCCGTGTTACCTCCGCTATAATCAACTGCCCGTTGAAGCCTGCAGGCACTGTGCTGTGTGTGCCACCCCATGTCCAAGGCAAGTGCATAAGCCAAGCCCAGTCTCTTTCAAAGAGGAGTGAAGGACTCTACCAGTAATGAAGGACCCCTGCCCATACCTCCTTAGAAGCGGTAGGCACCTATATGTGGTAAACAACAGCCTATGTCTTACCCCATATTGCCAGTGACTTATGGACCATGGGGAACACAAGCGCGCAGTTTATTTCAGTGTTAACCACCGATGGCTGGTCGTCAGCCGCTATGCGCTTGCAATAAACTCAGCCATTAGCAGGTTCGTTGGAAACTGTAAAGCCCATTAAGTAGTACTGGCACACAGGAATACTGTTTTTAACTTGAGGACGCATTATTAGAGCTATATCAAAAAATGTGAAAGGAATGTAGCAGTTAGCTGGGACCTTTGCTTGGAGTGAGCAAATCCAATCAAAACATCCCAAAAGCCGTAATTATTTGTTAATAATTGGATTCAAATTCTGCCACACAAACCTCCAGTGTTTCTCAATGAAAGTCGTGAAGTCTGTTTCAGTATATAGTAGCCAAGGAGAATGGTAATATGGGGCAGGCTAGGTATTATTAATTCACTATGAACATCACAAAGCACAAGAGCAAACAGAGTACCCTTCAAAGTCCCCTGGGGTCCTCTCTTATTTTGAATTTTTAGTCTATTTTAGAGATGAGGGAATTCAGATTTAAGGTAATTGTCTGATTTCACACCATGTTCTTTCAAAGCATCATGAATAGAAACTATGAAGAACTAAAAACTAACAACAGAAACCAGGGGATATGATTTAAAATTCCCCTGCTTTAAACACTAGACTACATTCCCTATTCAGACTTGAGAATAAAACCAGCCACGTGGACTCCAAGTCGCCCCTCACACGTGTACACTCCAGCTTGCTTGGTGATTCCTCTTTCTGCAGGCTCAAAACCGCACGGATACTAATAAGGAGCTATTGTTCAACCGAGCCTAAGCTAACAGGTTTCTGCTGATAGGCTGCAGAGCTTGAGAACAAAATTGTAACCTTTCTGCACGTATTGTTGCAGTGGGGTTTTCCATTAATAGCCATGGAAAAATTAACCTAAACATTAGCTCTTTTTCCTGGAACTAACAGCCCCGAAGCCAAAAGCCTGGTGATCTGCTCATCAGCTTGCTGGGCTACCGCAAAGCAGACTGCACGTTACCGTAAAAACAAAGCACAGTCATGGCCTTGTGCTCTTTAAGTGCCGGGCCTCTGTTTCTGAAGCAGAGAGAGTAAACAGCTCATAAAGCAGAGCATCCCAGTCATCTACTGATTAGGGCAAAATTTCTCCTGGACAGAATTACAAGGTTATGCCTTTAATATTCACATGCAGAGATCTACCTAGGAAACCAAGGGATTGCAGGGATGGGAATAATTTCTCACTGAATGCTGGAAGGAAAGTGGACAATAATTTCTATTTCCCTCAGCCATTAGCATTGCCCTGCACAGAGCAATTTTCCTGGGTGACGTAGCATGAAAACAGCCATGGGATTGTGTTGCTCTCCCATTCACATAGCAGAAGATCCTTTCCTGAACCATGCCCTGGCTTCTCTGCCCAAGGGCAAATTGCACCCGAAGAGATCATCCCCGAGTCACTGCTTTCTGGAAGAGTAGATCCTCTACTCTTCTGCCTCCCCAAAGGGATATTTACCGTTACCCTTGATTAATTGTTCCAGTTACCATTGCCAAAAGAATGTGTTTCATTTTTCATTTGAATTTTTCTCTCTTTTCCTCATACCCAATAGACTTTGTTATTCAAACTCCAGATGAAAGATTACAATCCTGTGTGAGACGGTGTCTTTGATGTGTCACTCAGCATTTCTCCAAGACTAGCTACCTCTTTCCAGAAAGACAATGGGAAGAATGACCAGATCTTCCTGGAAATGACACTCGTCCCACAGTGTAAATAAGCCAAAGGTAGCTCCTGCAAAAGCAATCAGGCCTTATTTGCTGACATACAAATGCCCACTTATCCCTGAAAGAGCCACGCTCCCAAACTCTCTGGCACAAGCTGAAGATGAGGCTATTAAGCTCATTCCCACATTTCAATTTGGCAAGGTAGAAGCCTGTATCATCTCGTTTCACTTTTTGTAGGCGTTTGCCCTGAAAGTTTTCTTTTCAGTAGGTTCCCAGCTGGTTCAGTCCTGCACAATGTAGCTGGAGATACCAAGCACCAGAGACTGGGTATTATCTGGATTGTGGTAGGTCTGAAAAACTAGTCACAGGCCAGAAGTTATGAGTAAGCTTATGAGTAAGATTTCAACTGGAGGTTGGATTGGCAGAACCGCTCCTTGTACTGTGGGGCCCTCAGATACACGGTGCTATATATGTATGTATGTCTGCGTGTTAGTCATAAGCCAATGTGACTGAGTTGTTATAACTCTTACTTATTTCAGATTCTGTGCAAGATCTGAGAAAATGCATTACCTTATTGAGTTTAAAGGATTTTCTTCTTCAGTTTACAGGAATACATATTGCTTGAACAGAATAATATAAATATAAATAAAAACCATTGCCTTAACATCTGAAAAGACCAAACCATATGTAAGGCATCAAAGAAAGTTAGATAGTTTTTCTTCTTTGTTTCCTCCTGAATTTAGACAGGATGCTTATCTGCGGTGTAGGAAACTGCTTCTGATCTAACTGGAGCTCACTAGCCATGCACAAGATCACTTGTCACTAGCTTTGCAAATGTGTTTATCATTCTCATATGGGGCAAATTCCACCCCCTTATTATTTTCAGAAGGAAATGCCATTTTGTACCACTCTTTTCATGGGGTTAGAAAGTTAAATCTAGCGTGTCATGTGGTACTGATACCTGACTGAAAATTCTGGATCTTGCTCCAAACTTCACCACTCTGTAATACTTTTCACAAGATGTTTTAAATTAAACCATAATAGTTGATAGTTTTCAGTGATACCTCTACAATAAAAGACCAACTTATTAGAACCCTGTTGGAGTCGTGATCTGAAATTCCTTCTTATCAGTGGAAGTCTTCATCTTCATTTTGGGAGAAAATAGGTCAAGCATCCAATTTATCATTTATTGAATGACCACGGTGGCTGGAATGTCTTGGGAATGGTAGGTTTCATAAGCAACACTGAGTTCAAGTCTTTATATTTAGTAACAAGAGACAGATGAGAATGTTTTTGTTGCGGTGATGTTTTATCACGAAATGAGACAGTTTTAATAGTTGTTTGGTGACTAACAGATAGAGAGGTAGCCGTGAACGTACTGTGCTTGCTGCAGGAGGCATTGTTTCCTGGCTTTAGCAAGCATCCGCAGCACAGACTGATCTCACTCGGAGAGGCTGGCTAACACAGCCCAGGAGCTGGTTAACAGTTTCCTAAAACTGTCTCCAGACACCCCTGTGTGATTTGAAAGGCAGCACACCGCCAGCTCTGGTCGTGAAAGCAGGGGTGTTTTAAGCTCTCAGAATCCCATCACATGCCAGAAGATGTCTGGGATTTGGGAGTTTATCTTGACAGAGGGTTTCAGGGCAGTAAAACCCCCTAGTAACCCAAGAGCACCCCGATCCTTGCTTTCCCCAAATAATAAAATGGTGGTGGAAAGCAGATATTGATTATTCCTGCCCTGTTCTATTCCCAGTATCACCTCATCCCAGCGCAAACGAGTGGATTTTTGGAGAGAGGTTTTGTCAAGTGCCCTATGCAAAGGCCTTTTTCACAAGAGGGGATCCACACCACGTTGGCTACAGGCAGTTTTTCTCTGTAGCCACGGGAGAGGCAGCATGAGCTCTCTGTGCCGTTTGGCTCTTGCAGGCCGTGGGGAGGCAAACTGCCAGTTTACCGCCCTCCTCTCCCTGCGGGGCTCAGAGCTGCTGTCAGATCCACAGTGACTCTCCACTCTGTATTCTTCTTTCTCTCCCCACTCATCAACCTCACAGATGTTTGTGGAAGTTTTATGCCTGGACTGAGTTCAAATCAAGCACCAGGGCTCTTTGGTAGGGAGGATCTGGCCTAGGAAATTTAGCATTAGTTTCTTCCATCCATATATGTGCTTTCTTTGCTTTTCAGATAGCTACAGTTTAGTAAATATGTCTTTCCAGAGACTAGTGATAACTCTTGCATATATTTAATGTCTGCCTGTTACTCATTGGGCCAGTAGCTCCAACACATTTTTGTGCTTGATTCAGAATCAGGGACGAAATCACAATTTAATCTCTTCTCTTCTCTTCTCTTCTCTTTTCTCTTCTCTTCTCTTCTCTTCTAATTTTCTTCATTTATTCATTTATTCATTTCTTTTTTTTTCTCTCTCTCTCTCATAACAATAGGGTAAAACAGAATATTGTTTATGGAAAGTCTGAATTATTAATAATCCCTACAAAACAACGTTAAGGATTGTATCTTTTCCAGTGCCTCTCTTTAAACCCAGGAGCTCAGAAGCTCATCCCCTTGTTTTATGATCTTAAAATCTTGATATTTTTCCAGGTATTAATTCCAGCTTGATAGGAAACCAACAGAAAGAGAAACATTTTTCATCTTCACTTCAGAAAAATGTGCTCAGTCTTCCCCTGTTAAAGAGAGAACTTTTCAGTACTATGGAGGGCATGCCACTGCTCGGGGACTGAACTCCCATTCCTAAATTACCTTTCTGCTGTGCACTATGTGAGCCTCACCCTAAACAGCTGGAACCACAGAGAGCAGGACTGGAATGAAACAAGAAAAAAGCTTTCTCCCAGTTTGAGCCCTGCACTGGTGGAGGGCAGATAGTTAGCTGGTTAGAGAAAAAAGAAACACTGCAGTGTCTCAGGAGAAAGCTCCAGCTCGTTCTCTTGAATGCATAGCAACAACCACCCTGAGCTACGACCTCAGTAGACTAATGTCCCCCTCACCCCAGATCCCACCCTTCTCTTTCAGCCCTGGCAGCCCTCCTCTCTCAACCAGATGTAAAGAACAAAGGGAAAGCTTGGATCAAGTGTGCAACCCCATGGCAATGTGTGCGCAGAGCATTCGCAGAGCAAGGCCCGTGGTCAGAGGAGGCGAGCCTCCTAAGATTGAATGCTTTGCTGTCTTAGAGGCAGTGCTGCCTGCCTTCATCCCCGAGACAATTAGCTGTAGAAGGTGGAAGAGCAAGGTCACTCCAAGCAGAATTCATTATGCCTGTGCCTGCGAGCAATATTCTCTAGAAAAACAACATAAAATGCGAGAGTGAATGGCCCTCACTGATTTTGCTGATTCCACTAAATTTCAGATCTAATAATGTGTCCATATTGCTTCAATTGTCTCTTCTGAGGCACAGCTGTGACTCTCTCCCCTGAAGCATTGAGGCTGCAGGAAGGGAAATAAAACCTAGCCAAGGCGTTCAACACAGCAACCCTTTAATATTCAGTCTGTTCCCAACGTTCATACATTCTGTATCTCCAGCTACTTTCTCCATGCTAAAAAGGCTGATAGAATTGGCTCCTCTTAGTCTCAAAGTTGTGGTATAATCCAGTTAAAGAGCTTTTTCTCCTGGGATAAAAGGCAACTTATGTTTAAGGCTCCAAAGTAGCACTTAGGAGAAATGCCTCCTGGAGATTCTGCCACCATCTCCCATATCCACCCCATCTAAATTTGGACATCTAAATGAGGTGAGATACCTAGGCGGATAGCCAAGAGGAGCTCCTAATGAGTAGCCATTCTGTTCTTCCTACAATGTGAGTCACGCAAAGTCCCATGTGCTTCCACTGACTGTAGAGAGGTCCTGCGCTCCTCTTACCTGCAGTTCCTCAGACACCTGCTCTGGTTATGCATCCAGATCCCCAAGGCTGTACAAGACATTTGGGCCCAGACCCTTAGAGGGTATACACCTGCTCACTTTGAATTTTATCTGTGGGATACACTGAACTATGCTGGCAGTGGAGAGCCCTGTAAAAACTTGAATGGATAGGTGATTGGCCAGCCAACTTGATCATCATCCAGACAGTTTTCCAGATAAAACAGCACTGAACTGAGGAGTAGGTCAATGATGCTGATGTTTTATTTTTCTATTGCAATTATATGGTACAAAGCCCAGCTGTGAATCAGGGCCCCCTTCTGGTAAGTGCAGGTGGGAAAACACATCTCTTGCCATGCAGTTCAGAGAAAGCTGGGTCTTCCGGTGCTCTAGGGTTACTTGTCTGTGGTCACATTCTGGCTAGCGCAACCTCTGTAGTTCTGTGTCTGTTATCAGATTGCTAGATGCAAGATGAAATCCATGTTTAACATCCAGCTTTTTGGTTAAAGTATTTCTCTTCCCCGTGGGTCTGCTTTGCATTTGTACCCAGAGCGCTACTAAAACGTTTTCTGTCTCTCCTGTGCAATAGCATAGTAATTTTTTTCCTGGATTTCTCCTTGTCATCCAATCTAACAATCCCTTCCCTCGGAGATGTTGGCTTCTCCATCTCCTCTGAGGCAGTGTAGCTGCCAAAGTCCATTCTGGATTGAAAACTCCTATCTGGCATTCTCCCTGCAGCTGCATGGGTGAGGGAAATGTCAAGCAATGAAACGCAAGAAGAATTCCCTTGGTCTGTCAGTTCACATGAAATGAGGAAGAATCCTGAACTGTGTATCTGCCCTTCACACATGTAGGATGCCCTGCAGAATTACCCCTTGCACAGTAGTAGAAAGTGTGGTCTAACAGGTCACAGTCAATTTGCCGCAGAGCAGCTGACCCAGGCAGGAAAGGAAATAGGAGGAGATGGGAAATTGTGTGCTAGAGCTGAGATAAAGGCCCACTCTTTATCCTCTTTGAAGGGGAAGGAGGACTGAACTCTAAAGTAGACCAATGTAATGCACATAGGGCTGAGGAAGGGATGTCTAAAGAGTACCGCTGCATGCTGCGCTAGCTCAGGGTTGAGCCTGGCTTTCGTGTCTGCGCTCCCCATGCTGCCTGTTCTCTGGCCTGCGTCTGACCGGCTCACACTCAGAATTCCAGTCTGACTCTCATTCGAGCCAGACAGCATGTCCAACAAGTCCGTGTCAAACCATGGTTATCAAGGACAGTGGAGACATTTGAGTAAGGAGCTCTCCGATTTCAAAGCAGCCCTAGTACTGGTGAAGAAGAGTTATCATTAGTCACAGATATGAGTAGTAGTTCTTGGACACAGAATCACTAGGTGGTAGCTGACCACAAAAACTAGTGTAAAGCACAGTGTAGCTATACATTGGTGTGAGCTGCTAGCACTTTCATATGATAATGGTGTTGCTGATTTATCCAAGCCAGTTTTCATCAACAAGTCAAATCTTTGCTAGCAGAGTCAAACCTTGCACAGGATGTAATATCTTATCATTTGGGGCCATCCTTTGGGCATCACCAGAAGTGCTACATGGCTTTTAGTCTGCAAGCCCTGCCCCAGCCCCAAACCCAAGGATTTCTGAGCCTCGCTGCATCCTCTTGAATGCTTTTTGGGCAGTGCTCTGTTCCATTTGGATCAGCAGCACCATAACCTCACCCCTGGAGCATCCAGACAGAGTATCTCTCCACACAAAAACAATTGCAACTTTTTGTTCTCTGGCTGGGATTCCTGGACTGCTGCTTTTTGTTCGGGTTTATTTTATTTTCAACATAAATAAAGAAAACAAAACCAGTGCAAGCAATAGTCTGAAGCCACTAAAGTTGCATTGCAGGAGATGTGGAACTAGAACAAGGAAAACATTCTCATGGGGCTTTTTTCTGAGTAAAATTGGTTAATCTTGAGTTCAGACTTACACTCACTCAGCAGGGCTATCCCACCCTATTTACTTAAAATCACAGCATTGTGCCTTAAAACACTGTTAAAGCAGAGACACCAGCCTACAAAGAGAAAATAGAGCTAAGGACTCTGAGCTGAGATGGCTGTGTGCTTATCTGACGCTTTTCTCTGCCTGATCATACGGTGCCCCCTTGTTGGCCAGCATCAGGGATGCTGGGATGCTGCAGAGGGAGCGTCGTGTTTCTGGTCAGGGATGTTGCCCACTCTGGCACTTCCCTTTGTGTCAACGTTTTGTCCTGGGCGAAGGATGGCGAACACGAGCCCCCTGCACAGGTGCTAACAGCAGCAGGCAGTACAGGGCAGTGGCTAAGCCTCTCCTCCCTTTCCCCCTCCACTTGTTGTCATGCTGTAAGGACAAGCATTAACTGAGAGGCATTAATCCTCGAGGAGGGGCATTACCCTAGCTGTATTCATGCCAGTTATGTGGGGCTCTGCTCTGCCTGAGATCCATTGCTCAAAGAGAGCCTGAGTTGAAGCCAAGGGTTCTTCCTTCTGGCAGAAGACCAGGGCTGAGCAGTGCTGAGGAGAGTGTCCGGCACTCAGAGCAGCCTCGAGGTGATGCTGTCAGGGTTCAAGGCGCTCCGAATTCCTTGTTTTCCTTAAATGACCTTTGCTTGTACATGACAGCCTGCACTCAGCTGTGCGCTGCTCTGCATACTTCATCGCTTCAGCGAGGAATCCACTTTCCTCTGCTGAGAGGCTAAGGCTCAAACAGATGTTTCTTCGTATCCACAGAGCATGATGATATAATTGGCAGAGCCCTTGGAGAGTAGCCATCTGTATCTCTTTGTGTCAGCCCCTTCCACGCCAGCCCTTGTCATCCTCGTCAAAACCTCCTCCAGCACCCCTCTGCCTTCGTACCAACGTCTTCCTCCCTTCACTGTCAGTCCCTCTTCTGCAGAGCACTTGTCCATAGACTGGGTACAGCAGGGACAAGATGCAGAGCGGTGCAGAGGATTTAGAGCTAGTCATGTTGTTGCCCCAGCAGATCTACTCCAGTCTGTATGGGCTCAACACTCCTTTTGGCATTTTTTCACCAGGAAAAACATTTACTTTGGGAGAGGAAAGAGGAAAACAGAAAATAAACTCACACAAATTCAAAAGCAAACTAGGGACTCAGAAATCCTCTAGTGCCTTTTTGGATGATTTCATATCTAAAAGAATGAATCCATAATACAATAATGCTGATTCTGACATTTGAGTATTTACAGTGGGATCTTTCATAGGTGGAACTTAGGAGAAAAAAAAAAAAAAAGAGCAGCTCAGGGGGCAAAGGTTTTGTTTAAAAATGTACAACAAACTGTAGCTTAGCACCATTCCCCCAGAAGAGCAAGAAAAGCAGTTTATGGGCTTCACATGAGCGCTAGAATATCAAGACAGCCCAATGAAGAATGGAAGTATTTCAGGAAAAATTCTGAGCAAGTAACTGCTGTAGTGAAATGAATCTTCCTGCCTGCCTGGTTGATAAATGATTAGAAATAGAACACAAAAGCTGTGTATTTGAAGGAGAGAGAGGCCCCAAAGGTGCCAAGTCCAGATTTCACGCTGTTGGAAGTTTAAGACTGAGGTGTGGGGAGAGGCAGCTGTAGAGGCAGGGACCATGGGTCGTGCACTGATTCAGAAGCCAGCGTGGAAGAACAGGAACAGCTCCTGCAACTTCAGTATGACTTGAAGTACTTCGTGCTCTGCATAAAGTTCCTGGAATGAGGAGACAGCACGGGAGGATTGCATCTTCCTTCACTACAAAAGCTGTCGTTAGCATTTAATTTTCAGCTCTTGGTTGCTAAAACAGGACTTGTGCTTAGAGTGTCGGTCTCAGGGAACGAGAGGGGACACAGCAGTGTGCCCAGGAATAGAAAAGCTGATGTCACATTTGCCCACAGCCGGGAAGGTGTGTCGGCTGCGATGCCGTTGCCCCAGTCGGTAACCTTGCTTTTCCACTTTTTCCTCTTTTGTTTTAGGGCCGTTGCATCAATTTCACCAGAGTGAAGAACACAGAGGCCCCACCTAAATATCCACTCAACAACGCCTACCCTGCGTCATCTCCACCCCCGGCACCC
>NW_020450827.1:3141148-3202865 GCF_003343035.1 Apteryx rowi | reverse complement strand
AGAAGTGTTCGAGAGGCTTTTTCAGCAGTACTGTATGACGTCCATCTTTGTGGGGGGGTGGGGGGGCAGTTAAAGGAAGCCGGACCTTTTTTGAAATGGGTGACAGCAGAATGAACCACTTTGTAGTCGTCTTTCTCCTTCTGTTTTCTTTTTTTTTAAAAAAAACCCTTGTGCATCAGTGCCACCAAAACATCAAAGCAAGAAAAGCCAAGAGACTGCAAGAACAAGGCAAATAACTTCAGTTTCTTTGAGCAAGGCTCTCTCCCCTTCTTGTCCCTGCCACTTCACTGTGCCTTACCATGGTGATTCCCGGAGAAACTGAAGAAATGAATGAATAACTAGGGTAAGCTCTCAGGAAAGGCAATCCCCCCCAGGGAGGACAATAAAAGACTCCTGCAGGAGCAGACATCCCAGCTAGCTACTTGGAGACAATTGCACAAACTTCGTGGTACAAGACTCAAGGTACGACAGAAAGCCAGTCACACCTTGCTCACATGCCAGCGCCGGGCAAATAGTAGCAACAGCAGGTCTGCAAGTGTAGAAACCCTTTTAAATCCAGAAAGAATTGATGACAAGCAGCTGTTGCCATGGACCATGTGTTGGAGAAGGGAAGTTATTGTCATCTTGGAGGATCCAGGAAGGAGAAGGGGTAGGTCTCTGGTGTCTGGATTTGTGTATGTTGGTATTTGGAAGTGCAGGTGAATGAAAATGGAGTGCCTCTAGGAAAATGAATCACATGGAAAAATAAACCAGTCGGTATGTCCACGAGGCTTTGACCCATCCCTGAGGACAAGCAATAATTCACAGCAGGTCGGCCGTCAGTGCTGCCAGTGGGACAGAAGAGTACATAAAAACTGAGCAAAGGAATCGGCGGAAAGTATGGTTGATAGAAGCATTTTGCATTTAGTTGAGACTAATTTTTGTCCATCTAATTAATCGCTCTGCTGAGTTCAGCAGTGTAATTTAATGCTGTTTTCCATTTTAAAAAGAAAGTTTCTGAATATAAACAAGTGGTTAGGTGTATTGATTTCTTTAAATCCAGTCTTCTTGGGCTCCTTGTTATTGTCAGTTTGAAATGATTACCACTGATGCGTTTCTGTTTTTTCTGTAAATTACATTCTTTCGCCCTAAAAATGTTTCCACATGGATTTTTATTTTTTGTTTTCCCTTCCTAAATAAGTAGTGGATGCCTTCCAAACTCGTAGTGAAGACAAGCCAGTGTGCTTACTCACTCTTGTCAACTCTCGGCAACATCACTTTTATTAGCAATTGTTGACGAAGGCAAAAATCGCACACAGGACATGCAAGATGGGAATCAGTCTTCCAAGAAATGCACTGGCTGCATTTCTGCATGCTTTCTCCTCACCTTAACGGATCCCCACCATATTCCACAATACTGCGTATGCACATGTTTTAACCTATAGCAAACTTTCCGAGCACCTGCCTTTGCAACACAGTGCTAGAAATAGGTGAGATCACTCAGCACTTCAGTCAAGCCTCTGGCTCCCTAGTTTACTGTCAGGATCAGTTCTCACAACATGACTCTCTGTGGAAATTACGAAGTCATAAACCGTCTTTGTAGCTGCAGTTCTATGAATATCTAAGGGTTTTCATACTCATATAATTTTCTACCAGATAAAGAAATGCTTTGCCAAGTAAGTGCTGTTGGAAATAGTAATTCTAGCTTTTCTAGCAAAAAAAAAAAGGAAAAAGGAAAAAAAAATCAAAAAGGAAAAGGAACAGACCAGTTAAAGACTCAGTGAAGACTTGGCCTGGGGTCCTTTTGGTAAGGACATTTGTGAATGAACCTTTACCATGAGACTCGGAGTCAGTCTGACTGTCATTCACCAGCCTCACCCACCATTACAGCCGCATATCATCTATTAGATGAGATAAATGCAGCAATCACAATGGATCTGAAGACTCATTCCACAGCCAAGGGCTGGCTGTTCTGCACAAAGGCTGATTAATTCACCCACGTCACTGTTTTGTCTGCAGGCAGCACAGAGCAGTCCCCAATTAGGAGCAAAACCAATAGTTTTGATATTCACTCTGTCAGATAGGATCAGCTACAGGCCATGGTTAGTTCAACAAGACGACTTTGTGATCGTCAGGTGGGACTGGGAAACTTTTAACACCCTGACACAAGTTTGGTTGGACTCCCTCTTATGATGGATGGGATCTAGTTAAATAGTTGTTGATTTGGTGTGATGATGAAAGGTGTACAAACTGGGTATAGTGTAATACAGGATCGACAGATATTTCTCCTAGCAGATCCTCAATATTTCAAAAAGGCTTGGAAAGGAAATTGATTTTCAACAATATGGCATTGAATTTTTGTGTGTGTTTGTGTGTCAATTAACCAATAAATCTAAACCTACTGCTGGGGGAAAAATAAAAGCATTGTGTACTCCGTGATTAAAGCTAACTTGTTGCAGACGTGTATACAAATTTTCATTCTGTTCCCCAAATTAAGGGGGAAGAAACCCTAACAGTACAAAGGAAGCAAAAGAAAACCTAGATCAGTTAGAAAAAAATAGTGATTATAAAATGCCCTCTATGCAATCATTCAGTTTATGAATAAAAAACTCCAAATTTTTTGTTGTACATATTGTTATTGCATGCTTACCATATGTTAGATGGAAGCATTTCCTATCCAGTGTGGATAAAAGAACATTTTTCAAGTTGTAGTAAATTATTATAAAGCCAATGATATTTCATGGCATGTTATTGTATCAAGCTGTGCTTGTTGTATTTTTTCTTTATGGTTGTATTGCTTTTTTATAAATGTACAAATATTTCCTGTAGTGACGAATACCTATTTTACATAGCATTAATTGGAGCACTAGAACTCTGCGCTATATACGCCCTTGACCCGTAGGCAAGGCGTTATGCATGCTGGTCCAGGGCGGGATACAGCCAGAGTGCAGTGGGGACAGACAGACCAACTGTTCCTGCTTACAAATGGAGTGATTAAGTGGACGCAGAAGCACGCTGCTGTCGGTGAGTCGGTTTTGCTAGACCCTCACTAACATTCTCAGAAAAAATAGAGCAGATGTTTGGCGACGCACTTCGTATCTGATCTTGTATTTAGGATCAGCCTGAGTGTGCCTGCTAAAACAGCATCCTCAAAGGTACTGCAAGTGCTTTTGTATAAATACCATACTCTTTTTATGCCAGTCCCTAAAGATTAACTTACAAACCTGTCTTAAGGCAACCAAGAGCAAAAATTTGGGCACGAATTTAAATCAGCTTCCCCTGACAATTAATGCTATGTAAATGAGGTTGAATTAGCTGGTGTACTATATAGTGACGTATGGTACCCTATGTATTCTCTGTCTATAGAACCTTCCTAGAAACACATTACACAGGCTATCAGTCCACACTAGCCAATTTTTAAGTAAATGTTCATTATAGATCGAAAGGAGTTGAGTGGCACTACATCTGCTCTGCAATTTCAAAAGACTTCATCAGGTCTCACTGTTTACTAGTTGCACATGCTCATATATAGGATTGGTCTAAACAGCAATAAACAGATGTCTGATGACATTAAATAAACAGTTATGTTTCATTTGCTCTAAATAGGTCACTTCAGCTATTCCTGTTGTTCTTAATTCATGCAAAACTCTTTATCAGTGTGTCCTGCGGCCTCAAAGGACTAGGCAGTTGCATTTGACAAGCATTCAGTTTTGTCTCGGTTTTTTGGGGTTTTTTTTGATTGCTAAAAAAGTTACAAATTGTTGCTGGCTGTATTTTGAAGCATTCACCCACATGAACCTTAGCAGTCTTCAGAATTCTCTCACTACTCCTTGGTGTGTCAAGGCATCTTGCGTCACTGTTTATTTTGGGAAAGTGGGGGAACGTCTGCTTTCTGAGAGCTCTGGCAAGGTTTGAGGGGAACCAGTTGGTAACATTGCCTCAAATGTGGTGCTGATGCAGCAAAGGAAGAGAAAGAAGCCTCCTGTTTCAACATCAAATTAAGTTTTGTCACTTCAGCCAGTGCTATGCAATGATGTTTTACTCCCTCTGTTTGTTGCATGTGTCATTTGTTAAATTCAGTCGTTACTCTTGCTGACCTTGATGTTATTATTAAAGAACTACACAAATTTATGCTGGGCTCCAAAAGATTCATTGACTAGGTAAGGGGAACGAAGCGGGAGACAGGAGGATCCTGGTCAACAAGTTTTCTCGTAAAACTGACTTTTCCATCACCTTGGAGAATTCACGCTTGGTGATTTTCTTCCTGACAGACCAGAGCGCTTGTATCCAACACAAAAGCATTCAGATGTGACATAGCCTAAACAGCCTGCTCTTCTGCTGACATCCACAGCCTCGCCTTCCAATACAGAGTAACTTGTCGTTTCATGCAGCTAAACTCAGCAACCTTTAACACAGGCAACTTTTAACAAAGGCAGTTACTTCATATAACGTCTACGAGAAATAACTAAGCGTGTTTCCACCCACACTTGCTGATAGTCCTTCTTTCTTCCTTCCTGCCTAACCATCACTAACCCATCCGGATTTTGATATGGTTGGAATATTTGATTCCACAAAGAAGATTAACACAGCACAAAGAAATTCAGCGTCAACACCCTGCCCTGTTTCAGCAAAGCACGTAAGCCCAGGCTCTTTAGCTTCCTCTGAAAATGAGAGCTCGCAACTTCCACAGCAAGTCTAGGTTCAGTCAGGGTTCATTTTGTTTTGTTTTTTTAAACCAAACCTGTACACCTAGCAAATGCAAAGAAGGCAGCAACAGTACTCAGCACATCCTGCTCTCTGGCTCTGAGGAGAACTGCTTCTTTATGGAGGCTATCAAGAAGATCTGTAGTTACTCTTCTCGAAAGAGGACAGCTAAAAAAAATGTGAGGAAAGTTAAACTGTAGTCTAGCCCAGACTCAGAAGAGGTGGTGCAAACCTGGCCAGCCTTAGCGGTAGCTCCAGGCTTTTCAGGGCATGCATTTGCACAGAAATGGCTGTGCAGCTGAGCTGTGTACAAAATCCCATCACTACATTGAGCAAAAAGCCTGAAAAACAACATTATAGTAAGAGACAGGCTGAAACACATGCATCTAGCAAGAGACCCAGGTAGGCTTGTTTGTACTTTCAGGCAACTACCAGCTTCGACTACCTCAGGAAACCACCTGCTTCCTGAGCCTGTTTCTCAGTCAAGAAACCCCATTCTACTGGCCACCTCAGCAGACTACATCCCTGTGCCTTCAGCAGGGCAAAACCACCCCAAGACAGGACATTCTTGGAGCCAAGCTACTACAAAGCAGGGAATCATGCACACAAGACTTTTTTGTAGCCCTGAGCAGGAGGCAGCAGCTGGTCACCCCCTGCTCTTGGGCTTGCTCCTAATTAGCCACCTGTGTCCCTCAACGAGCCCCACCTGGAGCAGAGCTGGGCCCCAGGGCAGCAGCTCCGGAGGGAGGGAGTGGGTGGCTTTGGGGCTGCATGAGGTGGTTTTGGAGTGGTACAGTGGTGTACAGACTGCTTTAGGATCCAGCTTGTCCACAAGTGGAGAAGTAAAGAAGATTAGGACTGTGCCTGCAGCAGCTGGAAGGAGCCAAAGTGGTGAGTCCTGGCTGGGCTGTTTCCAGCAACTTCTTTTATTCTCTTGTTGAGGCTGCAAAGGAAAGGGGCTGCTTTCGCCAGGGCTTTGCAACACGGGGCTCAAGGCTGTACCGGCGTACGCAGTCGGACGCCTCCAATGCTGGGTTGGCTCCACAGGGTCGCGGCAGGGCTGACGCTCAACAACGGGAGAAGGCTTTCTTTGCCCCCCTGGGCTGACAAGCTAACTGATTTTATCTTTGCATTAAAGTACCCAAGTGAGGTGAAAAGAGCAGCCCCCTTCCTGAACAGCAGTTGTGTTTATGCTGGGGGGAGGCAGGGGGTCTGCTTGCAAGAGCTCTCCTTGCAGATGAACCCCGCTTGTTCCTCTAGAAGCTCCTCTGGCTTTGGGCAGCTGAGGAGTTCCTCATTAGGCTGGAAAGGAAATTATTGGGTTTTCTAATTCTGGCAGAGAAAGCCTCTTCTGAGTCATAGATAAGGCTTTTGTAAAGGGTTTGGTGGAAATACCAGTGAGACTCGAGCATAATCTGATCCTCTTTTTGTTAGTGTTGCTGGGTAGTGTAATGCACTCTTTTTTTAAAAAAAAAAAGAAATAGCTCTAAAAACTTGGAAAATAATATGAGCAATTGAATAAATTGTGTTGGGCACAGAGAGTGGCTGAAAGTCTGTAGCATACTGCTGGAATAAGCTGCTGATACTTCTTAAGATTATTTAAGCATCTTTTAATATTAAAATGCTTTCAAAGGTTCTTCTTGCTAGCAGGGGAAGGCAAAATATTTTTGGAAGGCCCAGACTGCCAGGGAACATGTTTTCTGATGCCACTGTGCCTGTGGAGATGTTGCTTCAAGGTGTATGTCCCTGGTCATAGAAGAATTGTCCCCTCTGTCGGGGGTGTTTTCCCCACTGATGCTGTGGGTGGCCTGGAGCTGTAATCCAGGCTGTGCTGCCTTCAGCTGTGAGCTGATACGACCTCATGAGCTAACTGTGCTGCAGCCTGAGCAGGAATTTTCCTAGTTCTTCATAGACATTAAATCCTGGGGCCTTTCTCAGAGCTGGAGGAATTAATAGGGCTGGAGAAAATATAGCATGCTAAAATACCCTGGCAAGTGGAAAACTGAACTTAGCCCATGAGGTAACTTTTACTCACAAGAAAGCTGTGGACTTGTATGTTCCACTTTCCGTTCCCATTTAAAATCTTTCCTGGCATAGCCTCGAGGCCTGCTGCTGTATGCTTTGAGTGTGGATGCCTTTAGCTGCTCACAGAAGATGCTCAGCTTCAGTGCTTATTTCTTCTCGCATTTGCGCTCTTGTGGTCTTTCTGTACATCCAGCCCACTAGCAGGAGACTGGGAATGGGGGTGTCAGGAACTGTTTTCTAAGCCTTTTAGTTCTTACTCAATGGCAATTCCCTGGGAAAGTAAAAGCCAACCCAAAATAGAGTAGGTCTGCAGTCCTTTAATCCATGTTTGGTGACTGGTGACATGTGAAATGGGAGCTTGTCTGGCCTCTAAATGGTTTGTCTGCCTGTCAGCATTGCCCTGTAATACCCTGTCCTATCACTGCTGTAACCTGTGTAGGCAAACCCTGAACTATTTTTGAGAAAAACTGGGAAAAATCTCCTGGGAAAGTGAGGTTTTTTTACTTGGCTCAATAATGCCCAAGTTCAGTTAAAATTAGAATTTCTGTAGAGCTCAAAACTTCAGTCAGACTGGACTGAAGAGGTGCAGCCGAGCAGGGTGCTGGTTTTGTTCCCCGACTTTTCCTTCCCCGCTCGCTCTCTCTGAACGCCAGCCTTGCTGCCCTGCTACGAGGGCAGGGCTCATGAGCACCTTGGCGGGTGTCGCTTAATCGTGTTCAAATGAAAAACCCAAATCAGTGTTCCCTTTGTTCCGCTTGGCCCCTTGCGTTTTGGTTTGGCCCCCGTGTTTGCCTGGTGACGCGGGGTGGGGAGCAGAGCCGTGGGGCAGAGCTGGGCGGTCACTGGGAGCAGGGTCAGGTACCAGGCAAAGGGGTGTTTCTTAGGGGCAGCGGCTGCTGGTTTGGGAAGAGCCCCTGCGGCTCACGGAGCAGCAGATCCTGCCTGCCCTCGGGGAAGTGCTGGAGGGATCCACGGGGTGCGTTTAATAGAGAGATCGTTCTTCTGGACTATCCCTTCGCCATTCGCAGCTGTGTGAACGGCCTTGCCCTCCCCATTCAGATTGGCATAGCAGGCTCCCTGGTAACTACAGCAACGGCAGATGTGGAAAAAATATTAGGAGTGGATCGAAGGTATTTTTAGCTGTCTCTAATGCTAAGCGGCAGCAGGGAGCCAAGGGAGCCAGTGTGATACATATGGGCCGTGTTTCCATTGACTGCCAGAAAAGAGCCCAAAGGGCAGAACTTGGGAATTTCTACTTCAACATGATACAATGGGAACTGGTGGTAGTTACTCATTTGGGAAAAGGCTACAGTGTCTGTCTGTGTATGTGTGTAATACTATGCTGGCTTAAAATAATAATGATTACAGATGCGTATTTCGCAGGCTGTCATGGAAACTGGAGAGCCCTGCAGTTTCTAAAAATGTATTGAAAGAACTGTAGTAGCATCAGACAGTTTCTTGTTTGTTTTCTTAACAGTCCAGCTCAGAAGGTCAAACTCTGAAGTCATTCTCACTTGTCTGCCTCTGCCTCTGTTCCTGTCTGGGTAGGGATGTGGGTGGCTTGGTCCACACTTCTTCCCCAGTCCTGCCTGAGATAGTCTGGTGACAATACTTGGCTCACAGTGCCTGGCAAAATAAAACAAATACCTTTTTTTAAGAGGATGATATGGAGGTAAATAACCTGCCAAAGATGAAAGAGGTAGGTGCTTAGACTCCCATGTGAATAGCCTGTCCTCAAAATGTGACAGCAAACTAGACCATTATTTTCTTCTTTTCGGTTGTAGGAGCTCTTATAAGCTGCTTTTTTTAGGAGACTGAGTCATTTGCCACCCAAATATGCAGTGAGCTGGGAATGCAGTTTCAATTTTGACCCTGACACTAAATGATTTGGGAGTAGGCATGACATGGTGGTTCTTCCGAGGCAACAAAAATGGAATAAGTCCTCAATAACTTTGTTCCTGGCCCCTTTAGCTTTACAGGGCAGTAGGGCTTTCCTGACCAAGGCTGGTGATGTTATGAAATGAGGTTCCCACGCGCTTTCCTGCTCTGCATGCAATCCGGTCTGTAGGTGCATCCACAGCAAGAGAAACGATTTATGTCCAATAAACCCCAGATGGGAAACTTGGCACCACCAGTGCTAACCAAGACAGCAGCAATCTCTGCTGCAGACCCTGAGAGCCAGCTCCATCTGGCTAGGAGTATCTCCAGGGTTTGAGAAAAGCAGGATTTGGAGGGTATAGGGAGTTGGGAAAGGAGTTGGTGGTAGCACTGGTTGCTTCAGAAATAAGATTGAAGCTCAGATGAATAGATTAGCAGGTTACTATGAAAGCTCTCTTTTTCAGTAGTTAAAACCTAACCCTCTGCTGCCTCACAAGCTATTTCCAGCCAGTGTGCACATTCCTCTGGCATCTGTGGTTAATGACTGGACCCAGGTGTCGCACATATACGTTCAAGAGGTTTATACTTCTGACCCCAGCATTTGTGCTGGCTTTGCGAGAGACCCCTGGGCATCCACTGTGGTGCCTGTGTCCTTCAGGCTTGCAATAGGTCCTGGAGCCAGGCTCTCGGCTAGTGCAAACCGCTATAGCTCGATCTCTGCTTCGCTGTTGTTCTGTTAGGGCCGGCAAGACCGTGTGGTTGTCGGGGCTTTTTGAAAAAGAAACCCCGGAGCTGGTTCCTGTTAACAGGTCGCTAGCTCTTTAAATATCTGAGCACTCCCTATAGCAGGCAGAGGAAAGTTTAGGTAATGCTGCAAGTATGGAGGTAACTCTATCTGCTTATCTGAGGCCAAACTGGCAAGGTTTTAAAGAGTGCCCATTATAAATGGAAGCCATCAGAGATAGTGACTAAGAAAGCCCTGCTCTGGCCTCTAATCCTGACTGGATGTTATCAATACACCATCCATCCTCGTTCCCACGCGAAGGCCGAGCACACAAAGGAGTTCCCTGTGTGAGGCTGTTCTTTCGGGCTTGCGGGAATGAATAAAAGGCAAATGTTAAAGGGAAGCGAGTGCTTGGGTTTTCTTCACAAAGCCAAAAGTTTTGCAGACGTTTCTGAGAAGCACCTTGGAAATTTGAGGACCATCAGAAATTGTATCCTATGATCTGAAGGTTCTCTACAAGCCATGAAAACTCCCCAAATTGCTTGTTAGTCTGGCACACAGTGCTAAGTGGAAGTGCAAATGTATCTTTGGGTGTGTGTAATGGCTCTGATTTAGTGTCTTTTGGGCATCCCTTGGCCAGGCACTATTGCATGACATGGACATACTCTCTACTGTGGCAGTGCGGATGGGAGGCACAGGCAGCAGCGTTTTGTGCTTTGCAGAGGCACTGCTTGGCCTTCAGGTAGCACTGATGTATGTTCGGGAGGTTGGTACAGTAGGATTTCTGCCAAGACAAACACTCCGGGATTTAGGCCTTGATCTGTAGGATGCCTTAGAAGGGAATCTGGCTCTCCTTGCATTTGCAGAACAGCTTTTGATTTTCTCTTGGCAAGAGCTTTCTTTTGTCTCCAGATGTATTGATCTCATGCCTGTTCCAGCTGTAACTCCATAGCCATGTTCAGAGCCTTCCAAGCCTGACCTTCAATAACAAACTTCCTTGTAAAGCAGAAGGGACTAATGTGTCATATAGACTGGACAGCTGAGAGAAGCGGGCTCTGTGCATGCAGGTGAATGCCAAAGAAATGCCGTGTTCACTTTGTCCTATCCATCTTTTACAAAGGAGCCGTTGCAAGCAGGTTGTAAGCAGCAACAGTGTAGTTCTGTGCCTGGTCTTTCACTCTCGGTCTTGCAGCCGTTGACTTTTGGAGTGAAAAGCTTGCTGTGTGCTGTTTAGACAGTCTCTTGAAAAGCGCCGCAGGAAAACAGCGGGGCTGCACACAGGCTATATTGTGCTGTGTCCCCGACTTGTTCTCTGTGGGGCAATGTGTTTGCAGATCTCTCCTATCTGTTGCTCAGCAGCAGAATATTGTACCATCGCACGCATAGTCCCTTAGACTCTGCTTGCCTTTTAGGGTGAAGTACCCTTCAGTGGCAGGTGGCATAAATTAGAGGGGTCCTGCATCATAGTTTCTAGCACAGCTTTTAGCGTCTGCTCAATCTGTATGCCCCCATCTCTACCATACTCCTGATTGCGGAGGCAGCTTGTCCAGCACCACCGCGGGCGTCTGCACTGCAGTGAGCAGGCTAAGGAAAAAAGGGGCTCGTGTCTGGAGAAGGCTGTCAGTGCTGGGGCATCCTGCCGCTTGCACGGCTGCGAGGATTTTTGCCTGAATAAGGACTGTAGGATTTGGCCTTTGCTTTATATGTCTTTTTCAAAATGATTTCGTACTGAAACGATTTGGCTGAAACACGCACCAGCTGAAGCCAAGTGCTGGACCACCCAGGCCACTGGTCTAATCCACTGTGGCGCATTTTTACATTCCCGCAACATAAAATTAAATAAATAAGAAACAGACTAGAATGTGAGAAGCAAAAGAGAAGGCATGAATTGCTGGAAAACAGCCAGGGAATCAGTTGATTCAGTGGTTAAACGCAGATCTTGACCAGAACAGTAGTTAGGAATCACATTAGCTGATGGGGTCTTTTCATACTTTGGTGTTACAAGCAAAATTAATGAGAATCTAATAATCTAGGTTTAGAGGAAGAACTGTACCGTTGCAAACATTGTCTTCTCTTTAGCAGTCTGTGCATTAGCAGCAGAACAACTCTGAAAGTCGGGGGCAACACGGCTTAAACAAGTTGCTGCAAAGGGTTGCCAAGGCGGAAGCAAAACTTCCGCGCGGCTCCAAGGGTCAGCAGCGAGCCGAGCTGCTGGGACTGCGTGGGGCTGCGCTGCTGGAACGGTGCACGTGTGGGAGACGGGCTGGGCAGTCCGAGGGAGAAGAGCCCGGCACGGAGGTGTAAAACTCATTAGCAGGAACCACTCATGTTTTGCAGGGTAGAACTGTCTGCAAAGAGCCCCCCCCCTTTTAGCATTCTTCTTATCTGTTTCTTTCAGTATTTGGGGAGAGGGGAATGATGATGAAAAGCCAAAAGCAGAATATGCTTTCATTTCCCTAAAAAATAATTCAGATTTGGGTTTTGACAGGCAAGTTTTTTTATTTAAAAAAAAAAAAAAAAGACTGAGAGAGAGAGAGAGAGTTTTCTCTGGAAAAAGAATATTTCCTGAAAACTGGTTTGGCCAAAAATGAAGAAGGAACCCTCGCATTTATTTTATTTTATTTTTAACTAAATGCCTTTTTTAGATTGAATTTTTTTTTTTAAACTGTCAAATATTACTGTGGGCTCTAATGCTCATCTCTTAAAACATGTCAGGCTCCCTGAGTGCTGGCAGAGCCAAGAAAATTTCATGCAGCTTTATGCATCTCTGCTCTAGCAGACTGGTTTGGTGGATGCTCGTGGTTGGAAGCTGTGGGACAGTTTCTCTGAGCAGTTTCCCCCCTGGCATGGTCAATGGCAACTGAGGATATGTAACATCTTGCAGGAAGTGTTCTGCAGCCTCCAAAGCTACCTTGCGCCCTGGGTTTGCTTTTGGTAGAGGCCTTGACGCTCTTCCACCAAGCGAGCGGCTGAGCCCTGAGGCAGCGCGTTGCAGCTGATCGGGGGCAGCAGTGGGCAATAAAGTCCTTCCCCAGACCACTGCAGGAGAAGGACAAAAACCGTGCGCCAGAGAGCAGCACATCGGTTGGATCTTTCACACTTGGTGTGCTGCTCCCATTTAATCCTTCTGTCCCCTCCTCTTCCCAGTATTTCCTGTTCAAAAAATTCCTGACTTCTTTTTTCCTCCCTTTCTGCCATTGTCGGAACAAGATTTAATCACTGCTAACTCCACTGGGGAGACCGTTAGGCAGAACTAATTTGCAATGGTGATGTGCGTCTGTCTGTTTGCAGCCAGCTCCATGATTAATCATTTCACTGGAAACTCGGGATGGTTTTTTTTCCTCCGCCTCCCTTTCTGTAGAAGAAAAGATGTGAAAGAGATGAGCTGTGCTGCAAGGCATTTCCACGCTTGTCCCACTCCTCAAAGGCTTTGTAGCTGGGAGGTGGGATAGTCTGTGTGCTGGCAAGTTCAAAATGCTGCAGTTTGCTAATGCATAAATATTGCAGGATTTCACAGTTGCTTCCCATGCCTCAGGGAGGACAGCAGTGTATTGGGGCTGTTGGAGGAGCTGAGAGGCTCTGGAGCCCATGAAAGGCGGGAGGGAACGTTGTCTCAGGCAGCACTGTTCTTGCGCAGCTGCACAAGTCTCCAGCAGGAATGGATCTCCTTGTAATGCTCCTCTTCTGCAGACAAACCGGGGGAGAATTCAAGCAGACAGTGGACACATTTCTGCACTGTTGGTCCCACTATAGCTACAATTTTGTGGGGAAATGCCAGGCATTCTCGGTTTCGCTTTAACGGTCTAATTTGGATGGTGCTGCTGGGTCTACAGCCACACTGACATAAAAATGGTGTCAGCTAGATCTTCCTCTTCTTCCTGCAGAAATGACCCTGCTAAATGTAAGGATGTTTTTCCTGATTTCCCATTGCCAGGGTGGAAAGGGAGGAAATGGGCGTTCAGCCTTTCCATCGGTGTTGAAGAACTCATTATCTTGTCTGGCAGAAAAGTTGTCTGCAAAAAATTGCTTCTGCAAATAATTTTTTAATGCAAATGAATTGCATGAGCAAATTTGCATGAGATCAGGCCCTCTGATTCAGTGCGGTTGACTGTCTTGTGGAACGGCGACCGATGCGAGTGCGCTGACAGTAGTTCAGCTTGGGTTTTAGGCCTCTGTGCGTGGCTTTTGAAAACAGTGCAGGGAGGAGAGGACAAACTTGCTTCCACATGTACGCAGCTGTTCTTCATTATCCTCTAAAAAGTGGCTCTGGCAAACAGCAGCCACCCCCTTGTTCAGATGGCAGAAAAATATGAGCATATTTCAGGGCTAACGTGGAGCAATGCACGAGCGGGACCGCACCGCCTTAGGAGCGAGCGTTTGAATTGCGAGCGGGACTAGATGGCATGGTGGCACGGGGCTTGCAGGGATGAGATCCCTTCCGGTCCCGTGTCCTTCCTGGCCAGCCTGATCCAAAGCTTGCTGAAGCAATTGGAAAAATTTCCCCCTTACTGCACAGCATCTCGCATCAGACCCTAAGCATCTGTGTTGCCTCTGGGTGCCTGTATGAATTAGCATTATAAGACAGGCAGAAAACTCCTCCAGTGTCTTCAGCAGATTTACCTCTGCAGTGCTGCTGTGATGAATGTTTCCTCCTATTTGCAGTAGGCTGACCTTTTGCTAAAGAATGAGCTTGTCTGCTCTTCTTTTAATTTTATCACGTGCCCTTGATCCGGAGGCACGACTGACTCTGCGGCTTCCTAGCCCAGGCCAGTCAAAATGGACTGAGTTAGTTTAGATATTACAAGCAGTGGATTTGGGAGTTGGTCCCCCAGGCCTGTCCCCCTTCTGGGTCATTTTGATCAAATTGGGATAAGAAATGATTACACAACTGAGCAGGGGGTGAAGGATTGGGGACTGTCCAAGTTGCAGCCTGAGCAGGACATGATGCAAAGGCCAAGCTTGGTGCTCAAACCTAACTCCAGGCCTTGCAAAGCAGTTGTGGGAGCACTGCTATTGCTAGAGCTGGGCGTGGGATAAGAGATTTGCCAGCAGAACCCCTCGAATTACGCTTTTTCCCACTTGATCTTTCAGCTGGTGCCTGAAAAGGAAGTAGAAAGATTTCCTAGCACTCAGGCAAGTGGAAAATGATTTATAACTCAAACAGCCCATGTGCCAGAGGTTTCCGTGCTCTGGAGAGCACTGGTGTTGCTAGACTTTACACAGCTGAGCGGGCTGGGGGGCTGGCACGCAGGCTGTGCCTCGTCTCCATCCATCCTCGCTCCCGTGCCCGCCTTGCTGCACAGCGCCACAATCTCCATCAGGCTTCCAGGGTTTAACTCTGGCTTCAACACCGATGGGGGTTTTAAAGCTAAAGGGCTGTCGGCACCGTTCCCGCAGAGCTTCTGTGCTGCTGGCCCCTTTCAACCAGTCTGGCCAGACGTCTTGCCAGTGGAAGCGTGAGGGACGCTGGTCTGTCCTTGGAGCAGAGCGCGTCGCGGTTCGCTTTAGGCATCAGCCCCACTTTCTGCCTGGCACAACTGAAAGCAGTTGGGGTTTTTCTTTTCCATTTGCAGCATGAGACTGTCCAGGAAACCCTGCACACTAATGCTCAGTCTGGTGCAGAGTCTTTTTCCCAGCCTGTGTTTAACAGCAGAAGTTTGATTTTCTGTTCTTCCACTCCCAGAAGGGTGACAGCTGGCGGAGCCACGCTTGGTTTTGTGGCTGAGGTATTGGATTGGGGTTTGTAGGTTCTGGACTCGAAGCCCAGCTCTCGTGCTTACTCCAGATGGGAATTCAGGCAAGCTGCTTAATCAGTCTGGGCTTTGGTGCCCTGAGGAAAACGGGGACTCTGATAATCCTGCTTTTAGCAGACTGTGGGCGCTCTGGGTGTGACGACAGGCCAAAGCCTTCTCGCTTTATTGCCGAGATCTGCATTAGCAGAGCTCTAAGCACTTTGAAAAAGAGCATCTGTCTTAAACAGCATCCATGTGAACATTGCATAGGCAAAATGCTAGTACTTGTCATGGCTAGATACTTTGGGTAAATCCTGCTTGTTTTCAGACCCCAAACCTCTTCCTAGCTCTGTCTTTCTGGGCAAACTAGCTAGTCTGTCTGTGACAGTGGTCATTGAACGCAACGTCTGCCAAGCAGTAAGGACTGTGACTTACACCGTGTCATCCAAAGTGAAAGGTAGAAAGCGGTTGCCATAAAAAGGCGCTTACACCTAATGGCTTGCCTTTCACAAAACCGAAACTTATTCCAGAAACTGAGAGCTGAGTATTTCTTCTGCAAGAGGCAGATCTTTGACCTGATGGCAGAGCCCAGGCTTGGAGGGGTAATTCAGCTGGGCAGAAGTCAGCTTACAGCCGGACAAAAGCATTTCGATGGGAGACTCTGTTTGTCTGTTGGCTTTCGCTGCCCCTTTCTGAAAACGTACTACTACGTTCATCGATCAATGCTGAGAAATTAAGGCCACCACGTTCCCCCCGACCTAATGTGGGATCTGTCTCTGCTGTAGCCCAGGAACCATAATTCTGGGTAGTGGTGCACCCCTGCTTTGCCTAGGGCTTGAGGGGTGTTTCTTGACATGCCAGGCCCATGGTTTTAACACCAAGCCACCCTTCCTCTGATGGTTTTTCTCCAGTCCCAGGAGCTTGCCATAAATGTTTCAGCAGTATCTTTTTGCTTGCTCTGAGCACAGGCAGAGTGCAAATCGCTGTCTGCGTGAGCTGTGGGCTGTTCAGAGGGAAGGCTCCCCTGGTAGAAGGGGTCAGCGGAACAAAGATGGGCTTTTGTTCCTCCTTTCTCCTCCCTCCCACTGCTGTTCAGCTGACTGTGCAACTGAGAGCACTGGTAAAACAGAGCAAATCTTCAAACTGGAGCATGACCCAGACAGATGCTTTTAAAAAGATGCACAGAGACCAGGGCACACTCTGCTCTGACATGTTGCACCGGTTTCTGTTTGTTTATTGAGTGCCAGTAAGTTTTCTGGGTATTTTATAGGGTGAAAACCTTCCCTAAATTTCCAGTTTCTCTTCTTCAGTGATTTATCTGCCCCTTCCCTCCCCCTAAGGGCATACACCAGCCCATAGTGTGAATTCTTCAACAATTCACCAGCAACAGAAACAGGGTTTTTGGCATGCTCCAAAACCCCTGCCTGATTCCCGATAGGGATGATATATGATAAAATACAGCATTGCCCGCTTCCAAAGAGGGCTGCTACACAGTGAGACCCAGGGGACTCTGCGTAGCACCAGGCTGTCTGTGCAAGATGCGTCCTCGCTGTGCTAGTGTGTAGACCAGAAACTCAAGTCAAAGCAACAGGGTCAAGCTGTCAAAACTGCCCATGAATTTCATTGAAGGGGGGAAAGAGGATCGTGACCTTAGCTTTGTTTCTTGGGTTGTGAAAGGCAGGAAAGGAAGGAACCAGCCAAGAAAAGATACTCTGGCATTTCCAAAGCAGAATGCCCTGGTTTTGGCATTTGCTTTAAAAATAAAGACATCTGTGGAGTCTTTTATTGTTTAAAAACTAAAAACAAGGCAAGAGCCAAAGTGCAAAATGCAACCAGCAAATACAGAATACCTAATCTGTGACTGCTGGTCACTTATCTAGTGGGTTTTCTATGCCTAACTCAATGCAAAACACTTCTAAACCTGGGCCTGCCGGCCTGTGTGGCACAGAGCAGACAGGACCTGAGTGGGCAGAGAAGGTGGCAGCCCAGGGGAGTTGTTTCGGCTGCCTGTAGCTCGCTCGTGTTGCTCCTTTCCCTCGAGGCTCTCTCGGGCAGCTGCACGCGAGGCGCTTTGCTCACGCAGTGGTGAAGAGGCGGTGGCGTTCACTCTCTGGAGGCAGCAATGCGGTCCACCTGCAAAGAGGACAGGCAGCCGTAAAGAGGAGAGCCTTTCGAGCCGAGAGGTGCGCCCGTGCGGTGACGCCCGCTCCTGTACGGGGTGCCAATCCGGCATCCAGAAATAAGGAAACAGCCAGTGGTTCGGTCCTGTCAGCTGCGGGAAAAGAGTGTTGTGCTTAAAAGACTCCTGAGCTAGAATATCTGCTTTCAGCAGGGTTCATTCGGGGCTTACCCAAAGGAGAACTTTGTGTGTGCAGGAGGACAACCCAGACTCAGTGGGATTGCTCACTGCAATTGTGAAACTACAGGAAAACTCGGCATGTTGGGGGGTTAATCCTTGCTCTCAAGGGACCCATGATGTAGCATAGCTCAGGTCCTTCTCTTTCTTGCCTAGCTGTGACAACTACAGAGGCTAATGCTACCTGCTCTACGCCTTTTGGACTGTGGTGGGAGTTTGCAAATAGCTGTGCAGGGCTATGGGGGAACTGGGCGCCTGTGAAGCAGAGATGATGTTTTCAGGGCACCGAGATACAGTTACTGTTGAAACATGTTGGGCAGGCTTGGAAACTGGGTCATTTGCACCGAAACTCTGCCCTGAAATTTGTGTTGTCTGGGCTGTTGTTTCTCCGTGAAACAACATTGCAGTGGGCCTCTGGAGATTTGGCCCAGAAGGGACTGAGGAGCTGGGGAGTGCACCAGAGTTCCCACGCTTGTCTGGGGGAAGACAGGTATCAACAGCAAAATTAGCAGTGTCATTAGCAGCCCTGTGCCAGGTTGGGTATTGCTTTGAAACAGCTCGGGGATTGTGCAGCAGCCCTCACTTCGGGCTTCTTGACCTGTTTCTGTTCTGGGAAGCAGCATCCACCCAGGTTAGGCTGTCTGAAGACTTGAAGAACTACAGCTGTGCACTGCCTGCTCGGGGTGCAGAGCAATACCTGCTCCAGGGGGGCCATGGGAAAATACAAAAGAAAGGCGTGAACATTCAGAGCAACTTAGTTTTTGGAGGGAGGTGGGAAGGGTGATGTCTACAGACTGGTGTCTTGGGCTGGCCTGATTGCAGGGAAGTCTGTTCCTAGAGCTGATGGCAGGGGAGGAAGGGACGTGGTTAGTATTGGTGTCTTTTGGCTCTACACGAAGGAAGTGAGCTTTGTAGGGTAGCTGTCAGCAAGAGCCTGGAGCTCAGGCTTACGTCTCTGTGTACACAACCTCTTGCTGTTCCACTACCACTCCCTTGCTGGAAAGGAAACCTGCGTTTCATTCTCTCTGTCCCATGGCAACCTTGCATTGACAAGTCATTTAACGTTCCTGCTCCTCTGTTTTTCCAGCTATAGAATAATGGCAGATATTTCCCTTTGGAACAGGACTTTATATAGCGCTTTTCGCAGTCACCGAAACGAGAAAATGTCAAAGACCAAAGCGTTCCCAGGCTGGTGAGCCCTTGCCCCAGCTTTACATTTCCCTGCTTGTTCCTACTGATGAGAAAAGTGTTTCTTAGCTGACGTTTCCAGGGTGTTAAAGCCCAGGTCGCACTTCAGTTCTCTTTTTCCTATCTACCACCCACAGCTACTCAAGAACAGCTTGTCTCAGAGCTGTGACCAGCGTACCTCCAGTTATCCATAAAGTCCTGGCTGCTGGCCTGCTACAAACCAGCTGGTCACATCCAGCTGGTGCATTAAATTGAAGACAGCTACAAATAAATTACTTGCTTTATTGCTTTTCCATGTAGGCATTGGCTATGATACCATTTGGACACGTGGCAACCCAAACAGGAGGGGTAAAGTGATGAGATACAGAACACTTCTTAGAGAGATGTTGCAGAGTTTTTATGCTTCAACTGGTTTGGGAGCAGGTTTGAGTTCTCGCCTTCTCGCCTGGTCACCAGGAACCATGCCTTCCTTTCTCCAGCACCTTACACCGCACAGAGAGGCATCTAATGACTGAACAGTAACCTTTGGATCTAGGTGAGCAGGAGGCATGTTTACGGCCAAGGACAGATGTCTTTTTCTGGATCCAGCTGTGCCTGAAGGAGAGGTTATTGCCCCAAGCCCTCTCCCTCCTTCCGCTTTCAGGACGTAACTGTCCTGTGGCTTCAGCAGCGTGAGACCTACCTAGCTAGTGCTCCCTGAACCCATTCCTGTTCCTATCAGCCAGGCTGGCAAAGCCCTGGGATGGAAATTGTGTAGCTCACATGAGTGGTTCTCAACTTCTTGCCGCAGCTAGAGCAAACCTCCCTCCTGAAAGTGCTGGGGCCACAACGGGGTTGAACAAACCCTTGTTCCAGGTCGGCAGCACCTGGAGGGGGGTGAGAGGATGATGGATTAGTCCCTGCACGTCCCTACCCTGACGCTTGTGACTAGACAGCCCCGTAGCAAAGATTCCTCCCGAACCCCAGCTGCTCTGCTTGCAAGCAGGTGCCTTCCTGGCTTGGCCTCATGTCAGCCTCGGGGCCTGCTTGCCCCCTGCCTCGCTTGGATGTGGTCCTGCAGAGACAGTCCTTGAGGCAGTTCATTCATCCTGCATGTCAAGCTCTGTCGTGAGCCCTTCCCGAAGGCCGTCTGCCAATTATGCTAAGAGAGGTGACGTGGCTGGCCCGTAGGCTCGAGTCTGATCTACGGAGGAGAGGGGGGGTGAGGGCTGCTGCTCTCCCTTAGCAACACGACAAGCGAGCAGTGTAATACGGCCTCGCTGGGTCACAGAAACCTGCAATGACTCCTGGTGTGGCTGAGTGGGAGTTTTTCCTGTGTGCATAATTCCTAGCTCTGTGCAACTCTGAAATCCCCACTAAATTCCACCTGGTAAATGGCTGGCTGTACGGGCTTGATGTGTCGTGCTCTGAGCGTGACCGTTCTGTTTTGGCTTATGCTGCATGTGTTCCAACTTCAATTTTTTAGTAGGCTTTCTAGCCATGCTTGGCAAAGCGTGTCTTTCTGATAGCAGGAATTGCTGGAAAAACGCAAGGAGGAACGTGAGCCCGTGCCACAGCTTAGAGCAGAGCGGCCTGGCTGGTGACCGCTGGGGCCATTCTGCCTGTTCTGCCGGTGCTGTTGCACTGGTCTCGTGGTTGGGCTGCAGGTAGCTCTACGTTGATAGCCCTAAAGGATAACTTTGGTTATGAAACCACCTTGCAGGCACACCCTTGGGGCTTGCCGATGAGGTGGTAAGTCAGCCCCTGCAGGCAGACACTGTCTTGCCCAGTACTGGGTGCTAGAAAGCACCCGCCTGCGAGCTCGAGGAGGCTGTTCAGGTGGCAGCTGGCATCAGCAGGGAGGAGAGGCGGCATCTCCTTCCTAGCAGCGACCCGCTGGGGCGCGTGGTGCCGCGGCAGCGCGGAGGCTGCTTGGTGCACCGTCCTCCGCAACGCTGTCCCCATCCCAAGCCCCGCTCTGCTGGGGATGCCGAGATCTGCCGAGGCCGAGCTGGCGCGTTCGCTGCCACCCTGAGCCAAACGCAGCGGCGGGGACCGTCCTGCTCATCCCTCCCCAGGGACACGCTCTCTCGCCTAGTGTAGGTTAGCGGTGTGACAGCTCTGGGCAGAGATGGAAACGAGAGGAGCAGGGAGGTTTTAGTAATGTCCCTTGCAGCTTTGCTGACTACTGCCCTTGTCAAAACAGCACGGCAGCTTCTGTTAGAGGCAAGGCGTGGGCTTTGCCCCTGCCGGCGTTATTTCCTGCGTAGAGGTGGCTGGGCAGCCCTCCTACCTGCCCGAACGAGCTGGCCAGGCCCCTGTGCTGCCCCCCGTCCTGCCCATGGCCCGAACGCGTCTCCCGGTGCGGGCGAGCCCCTGGGAGCCTAATTGGCTTTTTGCTGTGAGCTCTGGTGGTATCATGAGTGTCTCCAGCGCGTCTGGGCTCATCGCCGCTTTTAGGATCTTCTGTTAAACTAATGCTGCTCTTTGCTGCCCAGACACAGGCTAGCAGCTTGTTTGTTTAAAGCTGTTTCCGTAGGAATTTGTAAGGACCATGGGAACATTTTTTTATTTGACCTTAACAATAAAGAATGAGACTGAGGAGGGGGAAAGGAGTCCTGTCGAGTGTGATTTGTGGGTTTGATTTTTCTCTTAAGCTGGGTAACCTTTTTAGCACGGAGTGGACCGTCTTGGCAGGTCAGCTTGCTTTTTGCTTTTCCTTTCCTTTTTCAAATGCCTGTGATGTCTTCCAATCAGCTGATAAATGCATGAAAATAGGTCAGGAAGAGCCTCTTTAAGGCACACAGGGCAGCTTTTGGGTCAGGCTTGCAGTAGATCAGATTCCTGCTTTTACATCCAAGTTGGAGATGAAAAAGCCAGCCTGTCCAAACCCAAGTACAGGCTATGTCCCCGGGGCTAGCTATGATCTCAGTTGTCTCTGCGGTCTATCTCTTTACGTGTTTGACTGTGCTACTAAAGCAGTATCTGAGCATTTGCCTTCTCCCTGCTTTGGGAAGGACAGTGATGCTCTCCTGCCTATCGAATGAGGCACATAGGGCTGTGCAGCGCTATGAGGGTCCGGGGGGTGCTGGTAGTCCTCTGACTGCAAGGTTGGGGTGGCTTCAGTGGCAGTGTGGGCAGAGATTGCACAGGGAGCTGTAGCAGAGAGGAGAAGCGAAGTGGAGATGCTGCAGCATGCTGCTTCTTGGACCTTTCGAGCTGTAGGAGCTAGAAACTTGGTGAGCTAAAAACAGGTGCTGGCAGAGCAGCCCAGCAAAGAGGGAGTGTGGGCAACCGGGAAAGCAGCTCTTGAACTGTGGAACTAGCCAGGATGCTCTACTGAGATGAAGTCCCATTCCCATAATGTGATTTTTAAAAGCTTCCCAGGAAGGCTCATCAGCTGTCACTGAAGTTATAACACTTAAATCCTACTCAGTAACGTTCCAGATACGACGGGGTGCTGCTGTGGTGCTGCACAGTGATGCTGTGGGGCTGGTGAAACCACCAGGCGCTCAGGGACCACATGCTCAACAGACAGGGCGGTATACTAGGTAACGGTATGCACAGTAATTACTAAACAGTAAAAACAGTAATTAAAAACAGTATTAAGTTACCTATACTAGGTAACCTGATGCTCTCTGCTGCCAGTCTCTGTTTCGAGTAGGGACAGTTCACTTTGTGCATCTTTCCAATAGCACAGTAAGTGTGGTGTCTGCTCTCTTAGGGGAGAAAAATTAGAAAATAACTTCTACTTTCTGAAGTGGAAAGCAACGATCACTTTTCTCAAACCAAAAAGACAGTAGTCTGCACCGACCGCCTGCCGTACACAGCCGATGTAGCTAATGTGTAAGAATGGCTCTGCTGATGCTCAGAGTTTCTGCGAACAGGGGAAATACCACCCTGGTAACTGGGATTCAAGTTATAATCTGAAAGCTGACAGGTGAAGCACCCCTTCCTCGTCCTGCCTATATCCATCTGCAATGCTGCCATGCGCTGGTTCCTTCCCAACCTTGCCCACGTCAGAAGGGGCTCGGGGGTTAACAACTCCCCTAGCACGGCCTGTGGCCTGCCAGCTTCCCACCGCCTATCTCACGGCGACCGAAGAACTGGCTGCTTAGTGGGGTGCATTTCTCCAAACCCAGCAGCTACATGGCTGTTTTCTGTGCAAGCAGTTATTGCAGATGGCTATGGATGAGCTCTGCAGTAGTGAAAAACAGCTTACCACAGAGCAGGAAGGGAAGGTGCCTGATAAAAACCATCCCCGGGGTCTTGGATATACACAGTACTCCTGCAAGCAACGCGTACCCCAGCGGTAAGCGCTGCTTTCTAGAAAAGGAATCCATACAGATAAAGAAACTTGCATGTATGTCTATAACCATTAGCGTGAGGCTCTGCACCCAAACTGTTCTGAAGGCCCCCACAAACTTTGTATTTTAACTCAGTACACCGAGAAATGAGTCTTGAACAGTGGGAAAGCATAAATGTCGGAAAGTATGTTGCGCTAAGAGAGCCTAAAAGTACTTTGGAGCAGGCAGTCTATTATAATTCATTCAAACCAAATGCTTATGCCCTTCTGTAAATTGCACTTAGAAGCTGGGAGCTTATTATTTGTCTTAAAATGTCATACTGTCATACTGTATGAGACCAGCGCTACAGGGGATGGCAGAGTTTCTGTGCAAGGGACTTGCAGGTCCTTCATCCCTCACCTTATTGCTTTTAGTCAAGCGAGGATTTAAGGAAAGGGATTTCTTGCAACCTGAGCACAGGACTGACTTGCTAAGACCCCGGTCACGTCCCTTTGTGGCTGTCTTCTCACTGTCATTTTTACTGGCTTAAACGAAATGTACTGTGCAGTGTGTGTGGTTAGGTATCACAAATGGGGAGATAAGAACCCGGTAGTGTCTCTTCACCTGTGTTTTGATACCTCTCCCTTGCTCTTCAAACAAGGCTGTACCAAAGAAAGAGGTTCCCTGTGCCCTCCCTGGTGTGATTGGAAATGCAGCCAGAGCTGTGACAGCAGCTGATGACAGTCTCGGTTCTCCGCGCTGCAGTGCCGGAGAACGGCTGACTTGTACCAGAGGAGAGAGACCCAGTACGGTGCATCTCCGGAGTCATTTAGGAGAGATTCTGCGCACGCCGAGGCGCGTCTAGTCAAAGCAACTCTCCTCGCTGCGTCATTGCAATAGTCCTTTTTCCTTTGGGGTCCCAAGCAGGTGTGACCTTCAGTTATGGTAACAAAAGCCTAAAGCTTTGAGCGGTATTACGTGGTTCGGGTTATGACTGTAATACAAGCTAGTATTCATGTTTACTTTTGAAGATCTGAGCGAGCAGAAGCGGACAGTCTTGCTTCTAACATGGGGCTGTTTTTCTGTGCGTAGGCATTGGCTCTTACTGTGATACTAAGGACACATACGCGTTGTTTCAAGACAACAGCCTTAAAAAACAGTCGTCTCATGAATTTTTACTACTGCTACTTATACAGGAGAGGCATTCACTTTGCAACAAGAGCAAGTCCAAGCTGCTCGCTTTATCTAGGAAAAGGATCGTGTTTGGTATTCTTCCCCTGCGGAGGTGAGGGGCCCTGGGATAATTAATGCACGAGTGGCTCTGGCTGGAGGAGGGGTGGCATTTCAGGTGGTCTCTTGGTGGCGAGGGCTTCACTTAAGAAGTTGTCTAGGCATTTTTTAGACATGAACCATCTCTTTTAGCCCCCAGCTGTTTTCTTACAAGAAGGTGTATTTAATAGTACTATCTCAGCATCTGTTCTGTAGCCTCCACTGCCCTGTTTGTGACGCAGCCTGCTTTAAAGTGCTTGGCAGAGACGTTCCCCGCATGTCTGTACATTACCTAAACAGGGGACAACCACCGAACAGCTCAAAAAGGAACCTTGAGAGTTTCAAAACTCGTGTAGAATGAGTGTAAAGACCAGGAAGTGTGGGTCACGCAATTTTGTCTTATCTAATAATAGAAAAGTGGTTGTCAAATCTGAATTAAAGTACAGATGGTAATACCAACTGTTCTGCCTTAGAGGTATTTTATGGAAAAGCTTCCTTCTTGCCTCTTTTTGGTTAGTGGCAAAAACGTGGTTAGAAAATGACAGTTGAAAAATATTCTATCTCAGACATGAAAAATTGCCTGGCCGGTTAGGAGAGAGTTGAGTTAAGCCCTAAGTTTTTCTATTTTTTACATATAGCCCCTAACTTTCATAGAGGTTACCTATTCTTAAATGGATTTAACTAAAGACCAGGAATTGAGTCTGTTTAATGTAGGGCACTTGATTTTATTCAAAGGGTGAGATACAAAAAAGTAAGCAAAAAGACAAAACCCAAATTATAAAACACTACAGACAAAAGTAAGACATCTTCTGCGTACAGCACATGACAGGAAACAAGATACAGACTGGTCCCCACAAACCAAGCCAGCTGGGTATGTACAAGCAGAGGCAAATACGTCTACAAGAGAAGAAATGGTAACATTTGCCATTTCAAGTGTCTATTTACGCAAACTGAATTGAAGGCAAATAGTTTTCTTTCCCTTTATTTGAACCAAGTACTTTTTTTTTCTTCTTCTTCTTCTTCTTGTTCCTCATATAGGGGAGGGACTCCATGCTTTGAGGCAAGTTCAGTACATTCAGGTAGGATCTAAAATTAGCCACAGTTAAACACTGACAAACTACTTGAAGGGCCTGATTTAAATCCCCCCCCACCCCTCTTCCACGCTGCTGACAGGCATCTACTTGTGGTGTGAAGGACTACCACTAACCAAGAGGGGAAAAGCCTAATTCTGCATTAATATATTGGGCTTCCTTAGGCCTTTAGGTGTTTCAATCTGCAGCTTAACCAAACCTAATTTGTCTAAGCCAGATTTAAGGCTCCTAATTCGGCATGACTACGTGTTGTGCCATATCCATGAGATCCCTACCGCTTGACTCTGAAATTGGGTATTTGAAGCTTTCACTAACACAGCTCTGTAAATACAAAGGGGCTCAAACTCTAGGAAAAGGATTCCAAGGCAGCTTTTTGGCTAGAAGGATATCTCCATGTCTGTGGTACTTAATTATTCTCCGGTAAATAAAACCACACTAAAGAGAGACTGCATTTGCTGTGTCACTGTTGGGTTTTACAAAGACGATTACCCAAATACTGTCTGGGGCTCTTTGTATGAATACTTTTACAGCCAGTATTTATTCACCTGATAAATTCATGGCCTTTCTTTAGTGTAGCTATGAGGAAAGAAGAAAAACTTTCTGACCAAATTATATACCATGTATGATTTAAACTCCTACTGTTTGTGGAATAACCTTAGTAAGAGGCTTGGAATTTGACTGAGACCTGTTAGGCAGAAACAACATGAGCTGAGCCCAAAGGTCCCTGGGTTTTAGTAATTAAAAAAAAAAAAAAAAAAAGGCTTATGCATCACTTTAAGCTGCTATAGATAGAGATGAGGAAAACAGTTTCTTGAATCAAAATAAATTCTGACAAATGTATGCAGTAATAGGCAGCTGCCATTCCAAATGACAAAGGCCTGTATTTGTATTTACCTGTGGCTCAATTTTAGTAATGGGGTACTGCATTTTTAAACGCCTCAGTTAGGAAGGAGGGAGTTTTACTGGCTCAGTAAGCAAAACATTCATTCTGGAGAGCAGAAGACTGACTGGCTGTTAATAAATATCACAAGACATTCTAAAAGTTGTCTAGGGAAAAGAGAAACATCATCTGTTCATCAAAATGCAACACATCTAGACAAAATGAGGTAAGGAAAGCTAGGAGAGTCCTTTATACATTCTCACTTCACGCAGGCATGGCAATTAACAACAACGAGATGCTTTAAGGATTCCCTACCATGCTCATCAGAAAAATTCTTCACAGCAAGTGTGCTCCTCAGCATTCTTTGATATTAAGCATTACAACATCCGATAGTCTAGTTGCAAGTAGCGACTAAACCACTGTTTTTGGCAAGCAGAGTTTGGTACACTTCAGGCAGTTTGCTGGCAACTTGCAGAATGCAGGGGGTGAGTACCTTTACTTCTGACAAACGAAGAATTTGTCATGAGTTTTAATGCCTTAAATTACAAAGCATAAGGATTTGTCTATCGTAGCATCAAACCAAATAACTCAGCAATATCTGTACAGTTACATCCAACATGAGTGTGTCAGATTTACATTTCTAACTTAGTATCCTCTTCTTTGGTCCTCTTTGTATACAACATATTTTTGTAAATACTTAACAGCCTGCATTATCCAACTTTTACTGTATAGCAACTTGTATTTTAACAGTGCTGACTACCATCAGGTTTGCTAGGGGACTTGGTAAGCTAGCAGACAATCATCTGTACGAGGCTAGGTAAGAGCAGTGCTTGCTGCTTTTCTTCTGAGTGGAATAGGAGAAAGAGCTTAAAATAGCTTTCTTGCGGGATTCATTCGCATTAGAATCCATGCTAGCCAGCACGCAGGGTATCATACTGCAAGTCCTTATGTTGGGGGGGGGGAACCCTTCCTTGGTTCCAACCCCTCCAGTTAAAGGTTCACAGTTTCCCTCTTCTTAAGCAAGCTGAGTGGGAGAAGGAAGAGGGACTGTCTTCAAATTGCTAGCACTGAACAGGCATTGTTTTTCCTTAAAGAAAAGTATCCCCTTCAAATGACGCAGAGAAGTCTACTCGTCATGGTCTGGCTGAGGCACCTAATGACTCGGCCTCTCATAAGCAAACATGGTACAAATAAAATGCAACGTTTACTGCTTTCTTCTTAAACAGACACTGGCAGCACAACCCATTCATAAAGTAATAGTCTGAATACAGTGTATCAGTAAACATATACATATTGGTTTGAGGAGCTATTTCCAGGCATGCAGCAATTTATTCTCATTAACATAATAAAACTAAGCCGGGAACTGATCTTGAATCAAAGTTATAGAGGTTACTTCAATTTATACAAAATAGAATTGCCACAGACAGAGTCTTTGGAACCACCTCGCTTTGAGCAACTGTCTTCACTGTGAGTGTTGGCCTGGATTACTGTAACTTAGCAATAGTCTCGCATCCTGCGCAAGGAGAACCAGCTTTCAAATGGTAGAGGACAGTCCCCAAACACCATATTTGTTAAAGCAGTTCTTCAGGGGCAGTAATTGACCTTGAGTTTCTCTACTATTGGCCAAGTATTGCTTTACGCCTTGCACTATGGTGTTTTTACTGCCTGTGTAAAACTAATTCAAAACCTGACAGGCTGGTAGGAAATAGGCCCTTTTGCATTAGGAAACACAGAGCTAACTGCCCTTTAACGACTGAAAAAGCGTTAGGTCGTGAAAGCATGCTTTCTGTGTAATGTCTGCTCCTCTGCAAACTTGGTATAAAGCTATTATCACGGTATCTTTTTCTCTCTCGGCTACTGAACCTTTTTTTTTACCCCCTCTGACTGTAAACCGGCAGAAGCTGACACAAGTCAGATACGCCACTGCCACTGCATGAACTGCTCTAAATAAACCAGACCCGCTTTAAGGGACTTGGTCTAACGTGCTAAGCCTCAGAAAGGAAGACTGAGTGCTGTCTGACCGGGAGATACAAGGCAAAAACTTTCTTGTACATGTTCAGACCAGTAAGTGACCTGCAGCAATATAAAGCCAGTTCCCTAGGATTTGTTTATAATGCCACAGTGCTCAAACGGGAGAAAAACTTCATCCCTCAACACAGAATGAGTGTGACTTGTTTAAAACAGAAAACAAACAACAAAACCTGAGCACTGTCCATATTCCTCTTTTCTCCCCCGCTTTGGTAAGCACCCATACCCACATCAGATGCTGCTTTCGTTTATGCTTGAAGGAGCGAGTTCCACTGTCTTCGTGGGCACAACTAGAGATAGGTGCTGGTTTTGCAGAACGCATTTTGGCCCACTGAGTCTACGAGATTGTCAGCTGCTAGGTATTTGGCATAGATTAAAATCCTTTTGATGTGACTTGTTTTGGTTTTTTGTTTAAGCACGTTTACCAAGGGCCTAAGATTTAGGAAGTCTGACAGATCAGTTGAATTCCCTTTTGTAAATGAGGCAGAAATTGACCCAAACTCTTGTTCCAATTTTGTTCACTATTAAAGTATCTGCATAAGCAAGACCAGTAACAGCTTTTGTTCCAGTTGTATGTCCTGGTATCCTGCTTCACTGCCTGAGAGCATGACAGGTAATTCATTCAATGGTTTCTCAGCAACAACAGGAATGAGCCACACTGGGTAAGAAACTATGACGTTATCTTAAAGTAAAGTGGAGGGCCCCTTACCTAGAAGACTGAGAAATCTTTAAAGAAAACCATTTAACATCTTTCATGGAAGTCTAGTGTTCAAAAAACCCAAAGCTATTGACATAGCACGTGGAATCAATTTGACAATCACTAATGTAATGGAATTACGGTGATCTTATACACAAACAACGATTTAGCAAAATAAGATTTACCTAGGGGACTTTAAAATCAAGTTATTTTGGTACCAAAAAAAGTCTTTCATTTAATTCCCCTTTGCCCCTATGATTCGGATGATCTTTCACTCTACAGTTACGGACTTGGCCAGATTTCTTGGAAAATCAACCTGCAGAGAGGGAGGAGAAAGAAGATGCTTGTGAGTATTTATGCACTTTGTTTGTTTGTGTATAACTTTGTAAGGTGGGGAACAGTTCTTGTGCAATTAAATTGAAACTAACACCACACTTTCATGTTAATTTAGGATAATCAGTGCAGGGAAAGTCCATCCATTTCAGTTGTGATGGCCTGGTCAAGAGAACTAAGGACTTAACTCCTTTGGCATACATTGTACGTGGCTCAGAAGAAAAAAGATCACTGCAGTAAACGGCAGAGGCCAGTGCCTGTATTAAGATCAAATACCTAACACAAACCGACTCTGGTTTTCACACATCCTTCTGTGGATTTTTAGCTTCCTTTCAGATTCCTACAAGCCCTTCAGGAACAGTACGCTTGTGATGATTCCAGAAAGCAAACACATGTCCAAACCAAACTGCACAAGACTCGGCCAAGTATACTAGATCGTCATTCAAGCTTTGTTCACGAGAAGCTTCTGTAATTGCTAGGTCTCCCGCTTAACCTGGTATTTCCAGGAGCTCGAGCAATCATACGGAGTGGACAAACCCCCCAGACTTCCCACCTCACCCAGCACATCTATTCCAGGTCTTTCGCTAGCGAATGCACAGTGCAGAAGGCGAGGAAGGGAGTACTGTACTTACATCGTATCCTCTGAGAACTGCGAGATGGAAAGCCAGAAGCTGAAGGGGGATAACACTGAGGATCCCCTGCAGACAGTCCACCGAATGGGGAACTTTGATTGTTCTCTTATTGTTCTTAATTGTCTCGATGTCCTCCTTGTCACAAATCACTACAGGTCGCCCCTGCAACAAAGGGAAACGTCTAAGAAAAACGGCTCTGAAAGGGTTCTTTTCTTGCTTCTGTTCAGATTGTGGGCAACAAGAACTTTTCATTGAATTCAGAACAAAACAATCGAGGGCACCGCTGCAGCATATTTTAAGGGGTAAGCAGAAACCTAATGCAGTTTGTATGCCTTGCCTTATACCAGGGGACTTGCACCTATTTTAATTCTTTTTAACCAGAAATCTGCAATGGCATGTCTTGTACGGTTTGAAGCATCACCTTTTCTAAAATCTGATAGAACTGGAAAGTTCCAAAGTTTAAAACAAAACTGTTGGTTTTTTTTTAAGCTAGTGAAATACAGAGATTTAAATCTGAAAGCCAGCTACTATTTCAGGTTCTGGAAGAGATATCTACTAATGTTTTGGACCTAATCCGCATTGACAAAAGGTCTTTGGCTCTAACTTCTACTACTGTCCTATAAAATCTGTTACAAAGGTATTTTCTTTTGAAGCTTAAGGATGACAATGAAGACATTAATCAAGCTCTCTTCTACCCTTTGTCTAGTATTGTAAAAACTGCACCTAAGAAAAACAGAAAGACTATCTACTGAAGTCACGTTTTAGGCAGTACACTAAATAGCTACCAGATTGCAGCAAACCTGATCTAAGCTGGACTGAGGATAGAAATATCAAATTCTCCAAAGCAAATACTTTGGGTGCACAGTAAAACTGTTTTTATATCAAAAGCAACACTTTTGATGCACTCTATACTTTTACAGGCACTTACCTGTCGTGCAATCACCTGTTGGAGAGCATTCTGGCACTTTGCATATGTGTGATCTCTCATGATGATCATGATAACAGGCATCAGTTTGTCCACCAGCGCAAGAGGACCGTGCTTCAGCTCACCTGCCAATATCCCCTCGGAGTGCATGTAGGTAATTTCTTTAATTTTCTAGATGGGGAAAAAGTAATTCATAAAGCTTTAGGCAAATCTTCTTCTTTTGCCATCTGAGGAGTTTTTTTCTACTTTCTAGGGAAAAGCAGCGATTAACCTTGTAAAAATATGTTCAAGGTCTCCTCAGGTCCAATATTTGGACTAGCCAGCCTGAAAACCTAGTTCAAAGTAGTGCATATGGGCTGAGCTGCTCAGAAGATCAACACTTACAGTTCTGTTGCTAAACCCACCACAGGCCTTGTGATTTACAGTCAGCCTGCATATATATCATCATAGCACTAATATCAACAGGAATATCCTCAAAGGTAAAAACCCCAGCGTACAGTTTTTAGGAAGGATGTGCTCAGCTGTGGCTACTGAGCATTTCTGGAAATGCCGTTCCAGCAGTTTAAGGAACCGATTATACGAGGGTGCACTGCCACAATAATCCATGATGGACCTAAAGCATTCCCAGTGTGAACACTGAAAATAAATGCACTTTCACAGCTGCATTTAGCCTGTTAACAGTTATGTGATCTGTCTGTCTGCTTCAGTAGAGTCCTTAACAGCGTTACGATGAGTTCCAACTACCTGACCTGGTGTATCAGTCAGCGCGCCATAGTTAGCTGCTTGTAAATCATCTTGCAGCCATGCGTCATTTCCTGCGCTCAAATCTGAGGCCAGAGCTAAGGGCATTTGAACCAGTATTAAATGAAGAAATCTCTTACCAAAGCTCCCTCAAGACATGTAGCATAATGGTAGCCACGTCCCATAATGAGAACAGACTTCTGATGGTATAGCTCTGTTGCTAGCTTCTGGATCTCGTCATCCATACTCAGCACTTCCTTAATCAAGTCTAGAAAGAAAGAGAAGAACTAAAGTTGTGTGTGCTTCTAAGTCCATGCCCCTCAAACTGCACAGGCTGTTTATACTTCACCTACACATAAAAGCAGTGACTCGCATGAAAACTGGGCCCAGTACTTTAACATCCCAGTTTAGCACTCTGAAGGCATCAGAGAGAATGCGGCTGCAAGTTCACACTAATGACCATTTTTCACAAATTTGATCCCCTCCATCTTTTCTCCACTGCGAGCTTCTGGGTGAGAGCAAGGTTTGGGCATTCCTGAAGTTCCTTTGCACTATAGAGTTTCACCTGGCAAGAACACAATAAATGTAATGGTTCCTACCTGGCAGTCCCTTTAGACCACGCATGATTTCCTTGCGCCTTTCTTGCATAGAAATTCTATCATCACACATCATCAGCGCAAACATCACCAACGAAACAAACTGGCTGGTATAGGCCTGAGAGAGAGAGAGAGAGAAACATGTAACGAAGCAGTTGTCACCTACTACAGCACCCGGTGGATCTGTGAGCGTCTCTCAGACCCCCTTCTCTGTCAGTGGCCCTAAGGGTGAGTAAGGTGTGACTTTTGCAATTCTAGATATTTAAACTTTGGTTTATTGTGCAACAGCTGGACAATAGAAGAATTAAGATGGCTTTGCTAGTGCCACGTCACCAATAGATTATAAGAGGAAAACTCAGTCGTCTGGGAGAAGCAGTTCAGAAACATAACTTTTAGACTAATTATTGACTTTATTCTTAGCACGTTACTAAATTATAGCTTTCATTCCAGTTAAGCAGGAACGAACCTGAAACGCACAGGGCATTTGTTCAAATGGAGCCTCACAATGGCACGATCGCCTTACGCTCCAAGAGATTAACACACAACAAGCCAAGTGGAGTATTTCTAAAAACTCCCTGGCAACCATTAAACCGTTAATTAAAACCTTACATCTTGTGACCATACCCGTGGCCTTCTTTCTGTATTTGAGCAAGCAAATATTGAGAACGCTGAAGACCAACAGCTGGCCATTGCGACACAACAGCTAGGCATAATCTTTTGGACCGTGTTCAAGGAGCTCACCAGCCATTTCCCCTGCTGGGGCTACCGGAAAGGTAAGTGACTGGTATCACTGGCTTTGGGGGAAAAACTGTGTTCATCTGCACAAACAAGTGAAACTAGCGCTCACATTAAGATAATTCCATCTGCAAAAGCATCTGAGCCGTAGCATTAAACAGCTATTGTAAAAGTCGAGCCTCTGAAGTCCTTACAAGACAAATGTTATGAAATGGTCCAAGATGCCAGCCTGGGATTGAGGTTCGTTAGTGTAAGATTAATTTGTGTAGAATTTCTATCCCTTTCTAAACAATGACCAAACTTTCACACTGATATATTGGAAAAGATTTAAACAGCTTTAAAGGAATCTAGAAAAGCTTCAGTTATACTGACTAGCAGGGTTAGATACGAAATGTTTGTTTTGGATGGCACGCAGTTGAAGGTTACAGAAGTAAATAGCACAAACCAGAAATGTTGACATTGCCTGGATTGTTTATATGTTCTCAAAATGAAGTTCTGTACAACCTTAGGGCAAAATCTCTTCAAATTCATGTTTCACACGTGCATAATTTTGGTAACTCCTCACATCACCAGAAAGAAAATGCAATTTTCAGTTATCTCCAAACTGTAATGTTGGCAATGTAAAAACAACCAAGGCACAAACAACTCGTTCAAGTTTCTTGTAAGAGACTCATGAATTTTCCATGATCAAATTCCCCAATGAACTATTAAACTCAAATGTGGTTTTTGGCTGAATTTATGTAACAGATTGACATCATCTTGCCTCTAAATATAACTAAATCAAAGCAGATTTCACCAGGCAGAAGCACTTCATTGAAATGAAATGCAGCAAGGCAAGTTATTTTATACTACATCACACGTAGCCAGATGCATCTACCAGAGAATAACACTGTCAGGCGGACATAAATACAGGTTTTCTTTAAAAGACCATTCCCACATTTGCTGAAAGTATGGTTTTAATATCACACATTCTTTAGTAAAGCGGTGCCATTAAGGGCAGTTACGTACTGTTTAGGTTTCCAAACCTTGTCTTATAATTTTCTTTCTGATCTTTAGACCTTAGTTTAAACTGAGTCTGCGCCCAGAACAAATGATGCTAGAGACAGAGGAGAGAATTCTTGCTGCTTAGGAAGTTCTTCCCTCTGAGACCCCTTCAGTTTCAAGCTTTAATATTGCCTCCTTCTAATATTTCCCTTGCAAAAGAAAAAACTCTTTGCAAGATGCAAGAAAAAGAAAATGAATAGTGTTACTGGGCACATGCTTATTAACTACACAATCATCAATAGTGACTGGTAAGAAGGGGACGGGTACTGAAAACATTTAACAGAGAACCCATGATGTAACAGCTAACGCCTTCGGGGGGAGTTTGGATAACGATCTGCATATATGCAAAATTGCCCCTCATTTCCCAGTAATACATTAAAAACTACCCATTGCTGCTGCAGTGAGGTTAGCAGCTCTTTGAAGGTTCCAGTTAAGCCTGTTCTCTTTCAACTGCATTTAGTGGTGCTGTTGCAGTCCCACCCTGATAAATCTTACATCCTATAAATTTTATAGAGAGGGGAGAGACTTTGCTAACTGGGACATAATTTGATTTACATTTCTTGCCTCGCAAAGTCCCCACAGAGATGGCTCCGATACAGTATGATTTTAAAGACAAGGAGCCCAATTCTTCCATTACTGCTGAGCTGAACGCTTTTACCAGGTAAGTGAGCAGTAGTCAAACAGAGAACGTAGCCTGAAATTGGGCATATCATGACTCAGCTATTTTACTCATTTTAATTTAAAAATCCCTGGATTTTTTTTCCCCCTCATTTAGGAAATAAAAGTGTTTGGACACTTCTGTAGAAAACAGGGTTTCTCCTACTTTGTTTTACATCTTTCCATTTACCAACAGAGTTGTATTTTTTCCAGTTAAAATTGCTCTCCAAATTCCTCCAAAAGCCCAAATGCAGGATCCCCTGAAACACTACAGACATCTTAAGAGAAACTGGGAGGTACAACGAGCACTTCTGCAAAAAGGGTTTTCTTGGAAGGTGCCATCTTAGCAATAATTAATCCAAAATAATCGTGGCTTTGTGTTCAACAGTTTTAGCTACCGTATTTCATTCTTCGTGCCATCTTCAAATCAACTAATGACTTCACTTTCCTTCCTTAAGCAAAACTATTCTTGAGATCATAAAGAATGAAATGACCAAGACCTCCCAGTGTCAAATATAATTTTGTAGCTTTTTATTTTATTATTTTTGAAAGCCTGTCGAGTTCTGATAATAGTTGAGTTCCAACTATTTTGGTTGTACAGAATGCATCAAAGCTATCTTTAAAAATTCAACATTGAGAGACTATGCACGTGGTTAAAATGCAGTCAAAAACAATCACGGTAATAGTGAGTGACATCTATAAATTCAGTATTTACCTTTGTACTGGCAACCCCAATCTCTGGTCCTGCATTGATATGGACTCCGCAATCTGTCTCTCGTGATATAGAGCTGCCAACTGTGTTAGTTATTCCTACAGTTAAGGCTCCTCTCTCTTTACAGTACCGAAGACCCATCAAAGTATCTGCCGTCTCACCTGAAAAGACAGATGTTTACAATGCTGTTACCGTACGGTAAAACTGCAATGCTTTCCTAAATACAAAGCTATTGCCTGCAAGTCAAAGGGTTTAGTCATTGTGCCAGCGTCTAGCTGCTACGGCCCTGCGCCACAGACAAGCCTGAAATCTGCAAAACAAAGCCTGATGCTAGTACTTGATATAAGGAAAAGTTAGTACTATGCTAAGGTTTAAAAAAAGGGGTCACAGTACATCTCATTCAACAAAACCAATTTTCTTCTCTCTCCTGGTTATTAAAATTCACCTTGAGGAGGGGAAAAAAAACAAACATGTTAAGGATATCTGGACATAACGCAGCTCAAGTGTACAGCGCATGCAATAGAGCATTAAGTTACACCTGGACTTTTGTGTCCTCCCACTGTGTTACTGCTATCAAAAAACAGACTTGTTTTGGCTAGTGGTGCTTACCAACAACATGGTAAGTTTCAAAATTTGTCCTCAAAGAGGTTATATCCAAAACTAAGTACCAGTTCTCAAATTTGTTTGTACTATATTCAAATAAATTGGCTTGAATCTGACTTCAAAATATTTCAAAAACCTTAGATGTAAAGAATCAGAAAAGGCTAGTCTAAGTAAACTCCACAGGAGCAGGGGGACGTCCCAGTAGTGCTGCTTGTGGAGCTGAGCTCCAGAGATAGCACTAAAAGCAGAAGCTACTGAATATTCCATCTACTATTCCCAGTTTGCTTTTGTCCTTAAAGGACACTCCTGTGAGTACTCCTGCACACGTAAGGTGAGATGAACCAACACAGAATAAAAAACACAAGGGGTGGTACACTTCTACTTCAGTATACCAATACATCAAACCCCTGGTCTGCATACTGCATTACTGAAAAACAAGTCATCTAGAGTGGTAGTCTTAATCTAAGGCTAGAAAGAGAGATTTGTGGCTGGGGGAACTGGAGTTACTTGAGTCGAATGTGTACTTCGGTTTTGTATTGTCTGATGACCAACCTCAGGTTCCAGGAAAATCCTTGTTTGTTTGCTGCATGCAACACTAAGGGGAAAGAGGTACTCCCTAGAGTGCTCTTAACAGTGTTCCCCGTTAGAGTAAGGACAGTACTCTTCCTGAAGGGAAGAGGCAACAGCGGCACAGGTATTCCAAACACTGGGAAACTAGAACAATCATATGAGCCCCCAGAAAGAGGGAGTTCTCTAAGTTACCTGACACTGAGGAGAAAAAGTGATTATTATTTTGCCACCAGGAGTATTTTAACCTATGGTTAAAAAGTAACTACTACTTTTAATATCATAGCTGAAGACCAGCTGTGAAGATCTACAATGGTAGATGCAACTAAAAGGAAAATAATTACTGCAATTGTCCTTGAAAAGATTTTCAACAGGATATACCAGTTTATTTTGTTTGAGCTTAAGTGTATGTTTTATCTCACATTCCATTCCAAGGTTGTTGTATATTTTAAGATACTTTTGTTTAATAGTTTCATTTCGTTTATGGATCTGGTTAAGGATATAGCTTAGTATTTCATACTGTTTTAACCAAAGAACTAAAAGTATTCAAAAGCAACTACTGAGTTGTCCTTTACCTAAAGCTCGGTGGATTTTTTTTAGTCTATTGATTGATGGACTATTTCCCCCCAGAGAAAGGAAACAAAACAACTGTTGCCATATGTAAGACTCACCTAAACAAAACCCTGCACCGCCATGAAAACAGACCTGAGGAGACCGGCTCTATTTTTTCCCATCTCTAGTACCTGTGTGCCAGTTTCTTCACTCACGTGTACCACCTGCAGTCCCGCCGGCAGGCACAAGAACTCGGCCCTACAGACTTTTCCCCCCCAAGCAAACACTTACAGGAAAAAGGTGAGTGAGTGGGTGGTGAAGCGAGACTATACCTGACTGGCTGATGAAAAAGCAAACATCATCTCTGAAGACAGGAGTGTTTCTGTCCAGGAAGTCACTGGCTAGTTCAACCATAACAGGCAATTCAGTCAGTTCTTCCAGAACCTGACGAGTCTGGTAAAAGGAGGTGTCAGAAAGTTACATATTACATCATGTTTCAGAAAAAAGTGGCATACAAAAAGCCTTCTAGCTGCCACACACTGGAAAATATTACTATCAAAATACCATGTAAAAGTTAGCCCTGGATTATATTTTAATTACTCATACTCAAGTCGCACACAGCCAGCCCTATGAAAAACTACTCTGCTTTTAGCTGCACAAAAAGCCTATGAGGCCAACCCCCTTCCACACATATATTATAAGTGAGAAATGTTTAAGAACAATCTTCAAAGCAGGGTGTCTTTCTCCTGGAATGTAATTTGTATTACTGAAGAATTCAAGAGCCACTGCCAGTATCTGGGCCAGTGAACTTTTTGATTACTATTAACATTATCTTATAGAGCTAGTCAAGATGAACAAAATCCTTCTTTTCCGATCCTTGTTAATCAGTTAGCGTAGCTGCATTTTGCAACTTTCTGCAAGAAACAAAAAGATTCCTAAGCAAGGCTGCGGAGTACTTTTAATTGCAACATGATGGGCTGCCAAGCTACAACCAAAAATGCTTCACCTACAGCCATCACATTCTACCCGACGATCAGGTTGCCTTGTAGAAAAAGAATTACATGCTGTCTGTACTCCTGCAACAGATAAAGCTAACCGTCTTCACCCGACTGGGCAAGCACAGGGATCCCTGAGCATGTGCCATCACTGCATAAACTATCTACGCAAAGGAAGAAATCATAGCTCATGGCAACACCTCTACCTTGCTGCAGCATTTGCATTCTGCTACTGCACTGTCTCTTCTCCTGACAGTTTTTGTTTAAGAAGTTTATTTTTTAAAGCTTTCCATAGCAATAAAATCACAAGCAACATTTTCATAAATACTCAAGTTCGCCAGCTTTTAGTTCCTAATGATGTTGCTGGTCATTTGAAAATCTGGTGTGTGCAGATTTGAAGAAGGTCTTCACTCATCAGAACACATTTGCTCAGTACGAACATCTTGCCCTTAACCTGCTCGACACACCCAATGTTCAGTTCTAGCTACAATTCACAAAGAGATCAAGACTGACCACTCACCGCAACTCCAGCATGGTAACTTGTCCCACAAGCAATAAGGATTAAGCGACGACACCTCTGAATCTCCTTAATGTGATCCTTCAGCCCACCGAGATTTACTGTAAGCAGATTCGGGGAGAAAATCAGGGTGGCCAGTTAGCAGAAATCCTCAAATTAAAACACTGCTCATTAGCACTAATAAAGATCTCGATCAGCCTCTTAACAAAAGAATCACCCCAAACACCAGGTTTGCCACCAGAGCACGTGATTATGGAAGGACTCCCTGTAAGACATGCACATCGTCTACAAGGGCATGTTTCAATTTCCCATGTCATCATCTACTTCCTCCTCTGCAAAATAACCACTAGATACTTGAGCTGTCCAAAAAAAAAAAAAAAGGATTAATTCTATTTACCAGTGTAGTCATCAAAATTGACCCTTCCTCTCATCGTATTAACAACAGATTCTGGCTGTTCAAAGATTTCCTTCTGCATGAATGAGCTGAAGTTACCTATAAAAAAGACAACAAAAGAAGACAAATGAAAATGCTTTAAATTACCGCATGGTATGCTATATATGCAGGGAAAAGTTTGGATCAGAGTCACTAACAGGCCACTTTCCAGTCAGAGATTCCTTTTTGCTCCTGTACGTAAATAACTATTAGATTCATTAAGCTGACAGTTCATTTTCTAGCAAAGCATCAGCTAATCTGAGAGCTAGATTCAAGACACACCGGAGCGTGTGTCAACTAATAGTCAGATCCAGAATGGCAAGGCCTGCTCAGGATCAATCTTTAAATAAACAGGATGCCTCCAAACAGGAGATAAAATCCTCAGGCCCACATTTCTAGTCGTTATGGTGTTAGCGGCTAGAGGGAACTTCCTATTAGATGTAGTGACAAATTTTTTCACCATGAGGGTGGTCAAGCACTGGAACAGCAGCCCAGAGAGACACTGCAGGATTTCCATCCTTGGAGATATTAAAAACTCAGCTAAACAAGGCCCTAAGCAACCTGATCTACTGAGACCTGCTTTAAACACAAAGATTGGATTAGGTGACCTCTAGAGGTCCTTTCCAACCTAAATTGTTCTGTGATTCTAGGGAGGACATGTACATCTACACAGGTGACACCCAGAAGATTTTACCCTTCATAATCTGCTGCAGTTCCATCTGCAGGGTTTGGACGGCACGTCCGGGGTGATCGCCTGCTGTGCGTTTAATCCGGTGGATGGAAAGACGGCCATCAACCACAGCTGCTACATCATCATCTTCAAGGAAAATCACTCTGTTGGTATGCTCAATGACAGCGCTACAAAGAGCATACAACATTTGCCGTAAGACATTATTCTTCATAGAAAGACAAGGTCTACAGCCCTATTTATAATCCAACATACAGTTTCTGACTCAAGAAAGTTGCTCATTTCACTGGAATTTCTCTTAAAATAAGAGGAATACACTGAAGTGCATTTCCACACTGCCAGCATAACTGGATTTCTTCCCCCCACCTCATTATTAATTTCAGTTCCTATTTTGAGAAGAAACTATGAATTCCTCAGACAAAGCAGCATGTGCAGCAACGTGATGTAACTATTAGGAGCTAGCGAGCAGCCGTCAGGAAGAAGGGAATTTGGCCTAACACACAGGGTGCTCAACTACAGACTCTTTTCTTGTCTTTTCCAGTGATAAGCCCCTTCCTGCATCTCTTTTTCACCATCTATAAAATTGGGGGCAACTTGGCCACCTTTTCAAGTACTCCGAGATCTACTTATTAAAAACATGCCAAGAACAAGGTACTACTGAATACCTTCCCTGCCTGCAGTTTACTTGGGGAATGTCAATATTGGGATTACCAGTGGGGTTTAAAATCTTATACAAGATTTTAATCAATGCTCTCTTACATAAACAAGGCAAGCTGTATTTAAATACATCAGCTCACTATTTTAGTACTTTTTGCTCGGACCTTGGGCAAGTCACTGAAAAGCTCTGTAAAATCAGGAGAACATGCAAGGGTGTCAAAAGACTCTCCAAAACACTCTGATGGAGCTGCAGAAGTCGAGCACAGCAGTATTTTCACATTTCTAGAAAAAGTAGTTATTTCTCTAACATACTGAAGTCCAACTGTTCTAGTAAGGCTGCTGTGAAGTTAGTCCTTCCTCCTTGCGTTGGGATTAAAATAAGTCTTCTCTGAACGATAAAGGAATTGCACATGTGCAGACATCCCTGGAGAATCAACACAATTCTCCTGATAATAATGGTCTATCGTCTTAATTTAGGTCAGTGCTCTGCCAGGTTTCCTGCTACCCACCTCTGGAATCATATTCACAGATATACCTGAAGAAGGGTAATACCCCTAGCACAAAGCGAGTTTTCATTTCTTTTACAGAGAGTCTCATCTAATCTGTCTCTGTCTCTCTCTCCCGTCTCTGCATGGATACAATACACTCTGGGCACACAGGGCAACCCGTTACTGTTTGTAAAATAATGCAAATGGCCACATACCAACAGTTTACTGTTGTTCATAAAAGAAACCACTGCATCCTAGTTTCTTGTTCAAGGCCAACAGCATATTTTTGTAAACACTAAAAGATGCTGAAAAACATTACCTAGCGTCAGAAGCAAAGTAGTACTCCACAGCTTTCTCCTCAACAGGGAAAAGGCAGGTGGTACTGTCAACACGAGACAGGTTGCAACTTCCCTTCTTGTCTTTACCTAAAAGACATGGGGATCAGGTATTGCGCACGCTAACAAATACGGAATGCAGCTGCAATCTCAGGCCCAACCAAAGGTCCCCAGGCACAGTATCAACATGAAGCACTATTTTAATCACTGTGACTGATCGCAATGAATTTAACAGTGCAAATAACAAGAGGGCAACATAATAGCACTCGTATTATTACGCCCTTTCTCAGTCGGATTGCTTTTTTTTTTAATGTGCTTTTGAATTACGGCTGTAAGTTTAATGTTGGATGCAGAGTTCAGTCTAGAGAAAACACCAGTAAAAATTCAAATAAAAGCTTATGCATGGCTCCACTAGGAAAAAAAAAAATCAAGCTGCTTTATGAGCAGTCACTTATACTAACATTTTCCTAGTTGAATCTGTCCCATTTGTCATTATAAACTTCTCCTGTGCTCCTGTTTAACAAACTTTCCCGAGGCTTTGAAAGATCAAGCAGGATTGCTCCTTCTTCGCCAATTGTTCTCATCACTGGATGAAATTCTTTCATTTCTCTGCAACCTGTGCAACACACTGTTCCACTGAGCACCAACAGATGTAACCAAAACCTGCTTTTGTCTGGCTGAGCTGATGTCTTCAGACACAGATCGTGAACATATGATTAAGTACTCAGTGTTGTTCCTGAGATATCAAAAACAAACTTCTCATTCTGATCCAAAGCTTGTAGTGCTGGCAAACTGCAGTCAACCTTGAACTGTTGCAACGGAAGTATTTAGGTGTACTGAAGGACACAGGACTAAGAGGAATTAAGTCAACTTCCGAAAAACTTCAACTAAGCCTTAGAAGGAGGTCAGTATTTCACCAGGGATCCTTTCAGAAGTACTTCAGTACTTCCCGATACATTCTACGCCTCCTCCTCCTATTTAACTATAAGAAGTATTTCTCAGGGGCAAAGCTCATCAGGGATGCGGACGAAGACCAAAACCACCTCCTGCTCAACCCTGACCTTCAACAAAATTATTTCTCATACAATTCACACCACTTGGCAACGGGGTGATTAAGCAGCTTATCTAGCAAGATGTGCAAGACTATTGCTGAAGAATAACAAAATTGAAGTTACTGTACTATAGGCCCTAACATAATTTGTTTCACATACTTGATAACAGATCTGATTCAAAGATGTAAATATTATGATGCTGACATTTAAATTTTTATTGCTGTAAGTGAAAATTTAAAGAAAAACATACTGCTTTCATGTTGGTACTTAATAAGAAGGTTCCACTTAGCTATAATTTAGGGCTCTCCACTTTAGTTATCGAGTCAGTAAATGAAGAAAATAACCAGAAAGGACAGAGAAAGAGTATTAGTGGCCATTCTCCAACAGAAGCACCCCTACTTGATTAAAACATGCAAATTTTGTTTCTCAAAATATAACATTTCCCCGCATTGACTTTATTATGTTGCATTGCTTTCCTGTATGACAGAATTCTACAACGAGCTGTAACCGGAACATATTCTTAGAGGGCACGTACATTCGCACTGTATGGATATCGTTACCAAGGAGAGGTTGAAAAGTCACAGTGAGCGTTATCAGCCAATTACGGCTGTTATCTTATCTACGGATACCACGTTATCCATGGATAAACTGGATTGTTGCTGTAGAGCACCTAACTCCCATTTACTAGAATTTAAAAGCAACACAGAAGTAATCTTTTCCCTTCTGTAATCAAAGAATGGAGATGTTATTGAGAATTCACACTGCAGGGAAAAAATTTGTGGGGGAGGGGGGCGTTTTGAGTATATTTTGATACCATCTCACTCTCCATTACGGCAATTCTAAGCATATGGCAGTTCTGCAAAGCTAATACAGCAGAGATTAATGTACCTTCTGCTTAACAGATTCTTCCATACCTACTTGAGCAGCATTATAGTTTAGATTTCATTAAGAGGTGTTTACCAAAGACAACAGCATTACAGAACTAATGGCGCAATGATTATAGTCAAAGATACCCTAATGCATACGTTCCTTATGGTCAATCTTCCAAAAAAGCCTTAGTGCCACTGAAAGTTAAAGGACTTTGGTTCTTAAAGCCTGTGGGAATTACCCTGATCGTGTAACTTCAAAATTTTACTCTTAACACTTCACACTGACTTAGTGAAAACATATTCCAGAAAAAAAAAAAAAAAAAGGCACTCCTCTAACCTTTGTATTCAGGTAAACCAGCTACAGAAAGAGAACAGGGTTCCCCTTTCATAAAACGGAGGTTTGTTTCTCCTTGGGCAAAAGCGCACAGATTTCAACCACTGAGCTGGCACTGCCCGAGGTCATTGTGTTGCGACAGTGGAAATACATTTATTTACAATAGCTAAGTGTGAGAGCCTTTCCTCCTGTAAGAAAGCTCTCTCCTACTTCAGATGTGAATTTAGTTTAAAAATGATGGGTTAGTCTTAAAATAAATTAAGTACTTAACATGAGATTAATAATGCTTCACCCTGATAACTGCCTCATGTATTTCAAGTTGATTAAATACAGCCAGGCTAAAAGAGCAAAGGGGAGGTGAGTTCCAGCCTCAGCTAAACCTTACTGCTTCTACCAGGAGCTGCAATTGAGATCCGTACTGCACTCAGGACATAGCTCATGGACAACCTGATTTCCTGAAGGAATTCCAGAGAATGTCTGCAGGATTATTAGTGGGCTCTTAAGTTATTCTGTTTCTAATTCCAGTGGGTTTCCCTCTATTGCTTTTAAGGTAATTTACTGTTTCTTTTTGTAATCGAAGCTGCAGGGAGCATATAGCACAACTGGCAGTAAATCATCAGTTTTGTACATGCTCAGCATTATGTCAGAATACTTGGGATGGGATGGGATGGGCGGATTGATGAAGGATTTTCCCATGTGTTGCTCAAGATGTTTCTGATAAAGAAGAAATTCTGATTATCCCATTTGTTTCACTACACTACCTGGAAAGCAATAACCACATATTAAAGAGACAATGCAAATTTCCCTCATTTATTATTCCTTTCCTAAGGAACTGGAGGATTTGTCTTAAATTTCCAGTATGCTATTTTCTCAGGTAGGCACCTTCCTCCATTTTTATGGATATTCCATCAAAAGAATGATCCATAGATTGCCCAGCTGAAAGTGTAATTGGAAAGAAAAATAACTTCAGATCATCAGTAAAAACAAAAAAGCGTTACATACATACATTAGGGATTACTACTAATTATCCAGCATCAACCAAGAATAAACACCGACAAACTTTACTGGGACCGGTTCTTCACGTTACACTGTAGCAAGCTACCACAGCAGCACCGTTAGGAAGCAGCAGGACACAGTGGCACAGTAAGACTTTTTGATCACTGCAGCGCTCAAAGAACTAATCCAGTGCCCGTTAACTGAATGGGCTCAGACAGACAACAGCACGGCGAAGAATAATTCTTAGTCATCTTCATGATCAAGGGTGCCACTGTCTGTCTGCAGTGGCAAAACAGACATGCGAGAGAGAGATGCACAGAGAACGTAAATGTAGACTGCCACGCAAAGGACACCAGCGTGCTACTGGTTTTTGTTTTTATTTTTTAGCCATTCTGTTACAGGAGAAAAAAGGTCTGCGATGGTGAAAAGCCTACAGCCTGCAAAGCACAGTCACCTTTTTTCTTGAAAACAACAAAGTCCCTGAATGCCAACATGCCACAAACACAAATATAAACTCAAATATCTAAGTTTAGCTATACTGCACCAAGACATGTTTTCCTTGCAACCGTACAACATTAAAGCTTTGATTAAAACTAGAAGTTGGTTCTGCTGGTGTATGGGGAGATATCAGGGAGCAAAAGCAGCAGGTTGCATATCCTTCATCATCTCAGCAGACTAAGTTGAAGCATATGGTATAACGTATGGTTAAAAACATCTTTATTTCAAAAATCTTTTTAACAGAGTTTAATCTACAGCTGAAAGTAAAGGGTATAATATCTACTGCAAAGCATGCAGCTGGGGCTCTGTGCAAACACTATGCTTTTACAGTGGTCCGAGCATGACTGGAACCTGCTGGGAAGGCAGTGCCCACACTTACCGGTCCTGTACAGTATTGGGATGTGGTCAGTGGAGAGCTTGTGCTCACTGCGCACTCCGATTAGCAGCGGGCTGCCTCGCCTGCAAGCAAAACATCAAATTACAACCATCAGCGCCCAAAGTTTCAGCATCCAAACATTCAATCTTAAGGGACTGCTGTTCTCCAGCGCAGGATCTTGGCCGCTGAACTGAACTAAAAAAAGAGAGAAAGCTCCTCACAAATAAGTTGTTGTTGCTGCAAACGCAGGAGGCCACAAGCAAGAGTGCTACACTATCACAACTGCTACACTATCATCTTCTAAAATGCCAAAAGAAAGAGCTTAAAAACTGTACATGGGATGCAAGAACATTATTTTCCATAGCAACACTTACCTGGTACCAACTGCTTGACCGGGATAATGAACACTTTTGAACACAAGGGCAAAAGCACCTTCCTGGAATGAGAAAAATACAAACTGCCACCAAGATCTGCAAGTAAAATTTGTTCTTTGTCTACAGCTACTATAGCTTTTGCCAGACAAATTACTGAAAACCTGTCTCCTAAACAAGCTAGTTCTGGAAACAGAAGTATATTCATGGTGGATCCTCTTCACATGCATAATTCAGCAAATAATAAATGATACATGGAAGATGGAAGCAACATGCTTTACAATTAAGTTCCCACAAGGGGTCAGCATCTCTTCCACACTGGAGGTTTATACAGAGCAAATAAAGTCCAGTTTCAGGGAAGATTTTAAGCACAGGCTTATTTGGATCGTGTCCCACTGGCTCCAATGAAACTTCAGTAAAAGCTCAGATGTGGTTCTGAATTCACTCTCCTAAATCAGCATCTCAAATTGTGACTTCGTGAAGCAAATGAACCACCACAAACACACAGTAAAAAAAATAATGTTAAAAATCTTGTGTGCATTCTCTCCCAACTCAAGGAACTGGCTGCCTCAAGATACTATTGAGACCAAAAACTTAACATTAGTAAATATTCATGGGAAGAATATATACATTAAATAAGAAAGAATATGTATCTAGAGGAGAGTGGTAATATTAAAAATATTAACTGTCTGCAATTAGGGAACAAAACAAACAAAACACTTTAAAAAGCAACCTGTCCATATCTATACACTACAGCATTTCTTGCAACACTGGCACAGATGGGTATAGACTTACGGGACAGATACAATGCTGCAGTAACAGTATTTCAACTTGGAAATAATCTAGTAAAATTTTTATATTTATGCTCAACTCCACCAGAAAAAATTACATATCCCCCGCTCCTCCCACCCTTTTCAAAATATATTACCAGTTGCTGGATAACCCTCTCCACCAGGGTGGTGAAACTGATGTCATCACTTTCACGATTATCGTACATATATTTGACAAGCTTTGCGATACTTTCTGTGTCGGTCTCAGACTCAAAATCATATCCTTTGCTTTCCTAAAAGCAAGCAACCAAAAAACATGGTATTCATTATTTTTTGACATTATCACCTTCAGTCCGTATCAAACACCTATTATTTGTTGCCCAAACAGTGTTGCACAAATGATAACTAGAAACAGCAGTCCCTTTCCCCAAAACATTATCATCTAAATTTAAAACATGAAAAAAAAAATGTGAGCGGAAAGGAAGATGGGGGGAACAACACAGAGATAAGTTCAGCAACACTGGAAAGGTGACAGACAGTAACCTCAGCGCATTTGTCAAAGAAAGGATGTAAGAGCAATGCAGATGCAAGATGATCAAAGTCTGGACTGGAATTTTAATCATTCGGATGGAGAGGAAAGGGAGCATCTTAAAGATGTTAGGTACGAAGAATTGGCATACTTAAAAATAAGCATGGATATAAGGACTTACAAAGAAGCCCTATTCATTTATGATGTGTATCTTACAGAGCTGAGTGACAAGTTTAACAGTGGCAATGTTTGCAACTGAAGAAGGAGAAAAACGTAAAGACATCCTGGAAGAGATTTACTTACTCCTGCTAATAGAGCTGTCAACCAGCAAAACAAAATCTGTGCAATTCCCATGGCTGGATTATCAAAACAAGTGCCCTCAACCAGAAAAGAATGATTTCCACCCTCAAAATGCAAGATGCAATCAACATACTGTGACTTGGATAGCAATTTTCATCCTTTCAAACTCTAATCTTAACCTACAGACCTGTCCTGAGCTCAGCAAGTATCATAAACACGTATGATAATTCTATCTCAAAGCATCTTCAGCAAGAGTTGTTTCAAATTATCAGGTGTTTTGCCACCCGGTGCAAGGACTTGTGCAACTTCAGCTAGATAATCTATACAGCACTACTCTACTATAGCCCAGGATACATTCTCTCTCTCAGAAACACTCTAGTTTTACTTACCAAGAATTTTCTCAGGTCTTTGTAGTTGGTTATAATGCCGTTGTGGATGACAATGAATTCTAGAGACAGGAGGAAATACACTGCTCAGATCCAAGACACATGCAAATGTTTTATGCATCTTAAAATAGCAGCACAGTAAATATTGTATTCCTGTGGCCTACGTCCATAGATGACAGTATAATACCAGAACAGAGAGCAGAGTCCACAATTTTATTGTGCGTAAAGCTATACTTAGCAGAATAAAGATAAGAGTTTCACTCTGTGGTGCCATTTCCCTGATCTGCTCCATTTTGGTTGGTCTGTAATGGCAAAAGCTAATAATTATATGGGTGGAACTAAGACAAATCAGATCCTGTAAAGTTTTTGGAGATTCTTAAATGATCGGGAATTTAGGAACCCACGCTTACTAGCAGTAATTAAATACTGTGCTCATTCTATCATCTTGCTGGTGCCACCCACCAGGCTGTTGCACAGAAACGCACACCAACCAAGCTGCGTTCTGCCACAGCACAGAGTAGACCAACCCACTGCTGGAAAATGGTGATTATGAGAGAAGGTAAAAAATGAAAAAAGTAAAAAAAAAAAAAAAATCCACTTCTAAGAAGGGACAGGAAAATGCTTACCATGCAATTTAATCTGTGTTTTTGTATCCTCCTTGTACAGTGGCTGTACGCTCATTGAAGCTTTGGGGCACTAATCCCAGTCCCTCAAGAGATCATCTACTGCTGCAAGCTGTTCATTAGAACCTAGCCCACAGCCTCAAATCAATGGCCAAGCCCCTGCTGGCTTCTGCCTAACTGGGATTGGCATCGTAGCCTGAAATAAACTGTTCACATGCGCTGCCTCCAACCATCCCGTTCTGTTATACACCAGTAATCGGAAAAGGCAAAAAGCTTTCCAGAAACTGTAAGAGTTGTCACTGCTCCTGCTCAGGAGCACACATTTTCTCAAGCAAAAATTCTTACCGTTGTTTTTATCTGAGCGTTGCGGGTGGCTGTTGATAGGACTGGGCTCGCCGTGGGTAGCCCAACGGGTATGCGCAATTCCAAGATGTACATCAAACTCAATGTCAAGATCCATATCCTGTTGCTCTGCAGGCAGAAGTATGAGAAGTTTTTATTCCTAAGGGCCTGTCCTTACCCCAAAGCCAACACAGAGTCTTATCAGGCTTTCAAAGTAAGGTGCACAGAGACAGCAATACTGAAAAGGAAATATAATCAGCAAATCGCTAGCCAAGTGTCAAGTGTGTAAAACTACCACAGCAAAGACCATGTGCTCCATCAAAGCAATGAAATGCTTTGTTTCACACATGTTTAAAGATGTTTACAACTGAAATACACAACTTCATTCCCACTCGGAAAGCACTAAAACTGCCACACGGCAGAGAAGAGGGAGAGAACCTCTTTACCCAAGAACCACTATACCAACAGGTGAATCTTTCAGGACACTTCCTTGCGCCTCACTCTCGCCATGTCTCCTGGCTGAATCTGTAAGGGGAATTCTCAGTGTGGATGCACACAAGTTATCTCCCTGCGCTCCTCACCCCATCAAAATAAAAAGTAACTTTAAGAAAGAATCCAACTTTATTTTCTCTCTCTTGGGTGCACCTTGTCATCCTATCATCTTCAATGCAATAATACCAGCTATGACTGAACTAGCTTATTTCATAGTTACATAACACTAAAATTAGAACATTCATCAGTAACGCTTATCTCTAGAAAGCATAACATTAACGTTAATATTTTTTAGGAAAAAATCCATCCTTTTGTTCCAATATTGCCTCCACAATCTCTTCAAAACCATCTATAGCCTATAATTTTCGTGAGCAGGTAAACATTTTTTCCGAAATATTTTGTATACCTCGTAATGTTGTAATGCGTCTATCACCTCACCCGGCCTTTTCAGTTTCTGGTTTTCATCTACCCACCTTTCTTTTGGATAAATAGTATTCTACTGTGAAGTTAATATCACCATTGATTAAAAACAAATTAAGTTATGCAATCAATTTCTTTACAGTTTCATTTATATGATTTCTCCGAGTTAACTTTAATAACAACACAACTGATACCTGAGAAAAAAAAAGTTTTTAAATGCAAACTATAAATCCCAACTACTCTGAAAAGTATCTTCAAGTTAACACGCAGCTGACCAGTATTTCACACGCAACAACTTTATATTTCTTTGTTTCCTGCACAGATTTAATGTATTTAAAATTTAACTCTAAAGCACACAGAAGGCCTCACTTTGTGCTTGCTTATCAATTTGACAGTTAAACTTACAATTACACTAGTGTTTTCTCTTAAGCAATTGCTAGGCCGTCACTACACAGATTCAAGGTTTTAGTAGGGACCAGCATTACTATAAAGATATAAATATAAATATATATATATATCTTTTTTTTTTTTCTCGAGGTCTATTCTATTTTAATAGGTTGTGATTCCCTTGGCTTGCGAAATCAGGACTTCTCTGTGATTTCACGGCAATGTCCATGGAATCACTGGGTACTTCACAGCACATGTGTTATGTCTGTGTTAGGTTTACACACAATAATCTGGAATACAGTGTTTCTGGATAAGACAGAAGATATTCAGAACATAAAGGAAATGATAAGATGTTTAATGGGAGGAAAAGGGGCCAAGAAATCAACAGTAATACGTACTGTGAACCTCTTCATCCAGAGCCTTCACCTTCCCTTTCTGTTTGATGAGCTGGATTTTACAAGCATTAGCTTCCCAGTCTTTGTCATTTCCTCCATCAATTCCCACACCTAAACATCACCACAAAATATGAGGAAAGAGTGTGAAGTGCAGAAAATATGTTACAGTATTTCACAAAAACAAATACAGATTTTTTTTTTTACAGTGCCCTTTCTTTCCCCACCTGAACCTCAAAATAAAGGTTAGAAGCCCCTTAGATTAAAAATGAATTTTCCCTTTGTTGTCTTATAGTTATTTTCAAATGCTTGGATAACATGCATCAGAAATGTTTACAAAAATCTGTAAATCTAAAGTTAATCCAAACCTCTGACCACATGATCACAGAAACATCCAATCTGTGCTTCAGTTTTCTTCAAAAGCAGGCAACAGTTGAAAGCATTCATAAACAAACCCAGAGAATCATCATTTGCAAGCCAAAATTCAAAAATGAGTCACTGTTACTTGGAGAGAGCTACCTGCAGAATCATATCCTCTGTACTCCAGCCGCTGGAGCCCTTTGATAAGGGTCTCCAGGATCTCCCGTCTTGTCCGGGGAACATGGTAGTTCAGGTAAGCAAAGATTCCTGCAGGGGGAGGAAAGACATACCCATTTAATAGCATGACAAAATCTGTATTTGTTATCTGCAGGCACATACTAAGTTAAAACCCCACCAAACTCAAACAGATGTTTGTATTGAGAACCCCCTACAGGAAAGTCCCACTGCATCTGTAGCTTTTCTTGCTCTGTCTGAAGGCCAAGGGAGGTGATGTCGCTTACATTTGAGAGACCAAAGTAACCACAGAAATGCCACCATCCTTTTCATAACACTGACAGTGACCACATGGGAGGCAAGCTCGGCAGTACTGGGGAATGAATTTCCATGGGAGCTGGACCTGCCTCACGGAACGAACTGCCAGGAGACGATGAAGCGGACAGGAAACTCATCACTCCAGATTAAAAAAAAATCTGGTTCATTAACCTTGGGCTTTGCAGAGTTAAGAACCGTCTTCCAAAGGAATTCTTCCTTGAATAGCTTTCGCTCAGAAGTTCCTCCCACCACCTCACTAAGAAAAACTCATGTAACTCATGCAAATGAACACTCTCAATCTAATTGGGCTATTTTTCCTGAGGGCTGGAAAGAAAGATAACTTGTTACTTCCATTTTTAAGCAGTTGGCATGCAAGCATACTATGGTGATGGGGACATACCAACTCTTAGATCTGTAATATCAGCTATGGCTCTATTTCAGAACGATTCCCTTTGGTGCTATAATGAAGCAATAGCATGAGGATTAGCATTAGCATTTACTGCATGCTAGAAATATCTGCACAGGAAATCATTTTACCCAGTCTAAGATTTTAAAGTAGAAAAATATCTGCAGGAATACAAGCACAACAGGTTTCACACAAACATCTGTATGTGTAAGTTTCCAAAAACGACTCGTAATTTAGCCTTGGTTAATTCAAGAAACTTTATAAAAAACTCTGCTTTTGAGAAGAATGGAGTTCAGTCCCATCAAACAAAACAAAACAAAACACACTATTTAAAGGCATCCCAAATCTTTGATTTGTTCCTGATAATGTAGTCATATAGCCCACCTCACAGTTCCCAAACTTTTATTCATGTAAAAGTTTTTACTCTCAGGATGACTTTTGAAAAACATGTCTTTACGTTTACACAAAGACTATTTTAAGGAGTGTTTGGAAAAGTGCATTCTTACACTGTTTGTGTTTTGGAATTACCCTAAATAATTCAAAGCCTTCTAATGTCTTTATTTTATAAGAAGAAATACACACAGGCATTTCAGAACTGACAGATGCACTGAATACCCATTACAAAGCATTGAAACATTTATGAGGTATTTTTTAGCCTGAGCAGAGAAAAATGACACCTGCAAGAAGGTTGCTTGCACCCTTATAACATACTGACACTCTCCACTTCTTTCCTGTTTCGCATAGACTTCACCTGCAGGTCTCCGGATAAGCTTGTCATAAAGCTGCACCTTCTTCCCAGAGCATCCCTTCCTAACCAAACACCAGAGGAAATATGTCCCTGTAGTTCTGCTGCAAAAAAAGCACACCATCTCTCACTTTCCTTCTTCTTCATTACTAGAAAAAAAAATTAGATGCAAATTCCACTGTTCCTCTTTCCTAAACCATCTACTCAAGTTAAGGAAAAAAAATTTGGAGCTTTCCACTTAGCTCTTTCATTTCCAAAAAATCCAAAGCCTCTTCTGGTAACCACTTGTAAGACTACTAAGGACCAAGTTTACAAGAATCTGCCCGGTTTCACTTCCATTGCTCCCGACATCCCCAACCAATTATACACGCAAGCCTGCTGCTGCCATCTCTTGATGCCATTTGTTCAACTTGAATTTTGGTTCTACTAACTGAACGAACAGGGCGAGGTCCTCCACAAACCTTGCACCTCACAGCTAAAATCCCAACAGGTAATAAAACACTCAGAGCAGCTAACAACTGCTGTATTTCAGAAACTTCCTCTGAAGGATACTTCCCTCTTCCCTCATGCTCTCGTCGCCCAAACACTCCTCCCCGCCCTTCTGGGGAAAAGAAAAAAAAGAAGAGGTTTCCAATTTGAGATACTTAGTTCACTCTGTTTCTAAAAACTGCTTTCTTCAGACAAATAGCAACCTCCCTGTTGAGGAGTGAACTGACTCCAAACAGCTGTCATCCAGGCTGAAGGACTGCACATTTCAACTATGTCCTGGATGCCTAAAATCCTTTAAATGACTTCCAGGTCTTACAACAGGACAACAAAGCAGGCTGCTTTATCAGCAGGCAGCTGAAAAAGCCCCTCTCTCCAGACTTGCCAGAAAACTCCCAAACAGACATCCATCCAGTGCGGTGGCAGGATTATACATGAAAACAAGCGTGCACCATAATATAGAGAAAGCAAGCACACAAGGTGCCTTTAAAAAGGTATGCTGAGTTCTAGCCATTCTTGGCATTTCACTTTTCAAAGCCACCTGTCGTCACGTCCAAAGTAAACCTGCCTCAGAAGGCATAATTATAACCCACACACATATAATTATGGAAACATGAAAGCTTACGTTTTTCCAAATTACCTAAATAATTTCAGAGCTGAAACCTCTCTGCTTTTTTCATGTGCCTTGCAACTATGTACTAATGGTCCCCTTTCCACCCAAATCCCTGAGCCTTGTACTTTTTTATTGATGGCTCCAGGCAGCACCCACTCCCAGATCAGCCAGGCCCTTCAAACAGCTCTCTGGAAGTCCCTACAATCTCTGTATTAACCCAGATGACATGTCAGCTCTCTGAATATGGCATAAACAGTCCTATTTAGGCACACAGCTATCTAATAAGTCACTCTACTACCACAGCACGATACCAACTGCCACTCAAGCAGTTTATGCTGTTTTCAGCAAATGGGGACTGATGACGAGTCTTAAGATGCTCTGGGGCTTGAACATCTTGCTGGCTACAGGGAGGCAGTTGCTGTAGGTCCCTCCCGGCGAACAGCAGCGGTCTGAAACGCAAAGAGCCTCATCGAGGGGAGCACGGAGCACTTCTGCACCACCCAGCGCCCTGCTGCGCGACTCACGGGCAAAAACGGAACGACTGTCAACTGGGATGCAAAGGGCGAACCACAACCACTTCCAAGTTAGGGGAAGAGACTGTGTGCAAGAAGACCAGCACATAATACAGAATTATTCCAAGAAGCGAGGAGAAAAGAGGACTGTAGGAAAGGCAGAGGGGAAAGGGTGCGGAGCAGGACTGCAACCGAATTTAGGTAGTCTCAACAGCTGCTCTGCCACCTTACACGCCACCTTGGCTGCCCATCAGCAATGCCAAACCTCTCTAGCAACAGACAGGCGTGAGGCTTGTGAAGGCAGTTCTCTTCTGGAGCCAAAGGGACTTTGACATCACCTACAAAATGCTAAATAACAGGCACACGGCTACAAAAATCCTAACTTGTTTTCAGGCTGTGATATAGCTTTTAAAATGAGGGTATTTTCAATCGAAGTAGACCGGAGTGCCCAACAGTCTTTTCAGTGACAGCAGCCCTGCACAAAGCGGAGCATACGTGCCCTCCTGAACGCCTAATCAGCATATCTGTAACTGACAGAACAGAAAAAACACCAAGGAAACGCAACAGCGTCTCTCACGAAGCTCCAGTGAACATCACTGTACACACGCACTTTACAGTTTACACATATGTACCCTTTGGCACACGCTCTCGGTGCCCCAGCAAGGCCATTACAATGAAGCACGTGGTTTTGGTTTAGCTTTAGTTTTGACACAGAAACAAACTCCTCTCAAGTTCAAACGGTATTTGGAGCTGACAGCACCCTGTGATTCCCAGTGAATTCTACCTGGCATGTCTGGCAAGGAGCAGCTGGATGCAAAACCACCATGCAAGACACCCAGCACTGGGATTCCCGCGCTACCGATCTCTTTTCCAGCTGCTAACCGACATTCATTTGCATGCACCGATGTGACATATGAATGAATTCCGAAAGAGCTGCGCACAATCCCAGTCCATTACTGATCCCTCGTTCTGATGTGCAGAAGAAATTAAAAGCTTTGTGGTTTTCACCTGAAGCTACAGAGAGGAAGGCTCAAGGCTCAGAAGAGCAGAAGGAAAGAGAAGGGAATAGAAACAGGCGCACGCAGTTCAGCTTCAAAAACTGAAAACTACCAACCTTATGGAAGCCATCTTTTTTTTTTTTGACTTAGGAAGTCCTCCGCATAAAAGAAAGCCTGACTCAACAGACAGACATGATTATTAGTCAGAAACTTGGTTTCCTGTCATAAAACATTTTGTAAAAGTGAGTTGATCATTTTATCTCCATCCTGCTTCTGGCACAGGGCCTCAAATTTATTCTGAATGCCCAAAAATGGACTAAAACCAGCAGCCTCCTTCCTTCTAACCAGGGCAGACTTTGAAGTGTTACTTGGACATCTTTATTAAACCTGAATCCAAACCAGACGCAGGCTTGAAAAGTCATTTTCTCTGCAAATTTTAACAAGTTCAGTAACACCTGAACTGAAAAAAATATGAACTCGATTCCTCGTCACAGGTCACAACTGCTACCGGTACGTAACAAAGTGCCATGTACTGAACAGGCCCAGGGAACAAACCCATCTCTTCCAGGCAGGGATGGCTCATCGGGAATGAGGCTGAGAAACACTAGTATTTATTTCTACTTGTACTGTAAACAAAGAGAAAACATCTATCTGCAAAGCAGCCAACTTGGCATTTGCCTCAGCCATTGAAAATGTATTAATTACAGCACAATTTTATTAAGATTATTCAAAAGGACTGGGAAAAAAGTCCAAAACTAAGACTAAGAATGCCACCAAAAAAACCCTTTTCATAGAAGACAATCATGTAAACACTGGGAGATTCAATTTTGATACACTTCAGCTTTTAGGTCTTGACAGGCAAATAGCTGGAGTGATAATGGAGACACCAATACAAAAATAAAATTCTAAAAACCTACCTGTGATCTACACATCTTACAAATCAGAAGGCATGTAGGACAAGCAGGCTTAAAACTCACCTTAGAGAAAACAGAAAAATAACCACATAAAAATAAAAAGCATAATATCTATAAACGAAGTCAAAAAGTAAAAATGAGGCAATATATCTCATAAAAATTAACACTCATCTCCCTAAATGCATGACTTACTAACCTACAAGTTAAAATCAAATATTTGAAGACTTATCAGCTATTTATGACATTTGAACATGATGAATCATGCGAAAATAACATATAGTTTCATCTATTGGAAATTCAAATGCATTTCATTTTCTCCTTTTCAAACAGCCCATAACGAGATGATTCTTCACATAGCCAGAGAGTTTTAACACACATTTTAAAAATAGTGTTTATTTTTACCAGCTTTACCCTAAATATTTGATTATTCAGAAATACACAAATTTTGCACTCGCTTCCATTTTTAAATACAATTCTACCGCCCTTGACAGTAACTCTGATGAGCAAAAAACGAACCAAAGCACTAAATGCTTGTTATACCTCACTGATCTAAGTGTATTCTTGAAAAATGTTTTTTTCTCTCAGCAGCCGGCAACAGAAGCTCTGCAGACCAAATTTTGCTCCTGAGTTTCACCTCAAATCTTGGGGCCATATCTGTGCAAACCCGGCGAAAGGAATGCAGCTGTGCCGAGGCAAAGGGCGCTCGGATGATACTTACGTCCCAGCGTGACGCAGAGCGCCGGCGGTGCAGGAACAGAACCTCTTTTTACTTGCAGGCTGAACAAAGGATCGCTTCACCCCGCTACAAGACGTAGCCTTCTCGGAGAGGGAACGTGGCAGATGTGTAGCGGCACACAGCAACTCTACCTTTCGCTTTAGGCTATAAAAGACATTCCTTCCACACACCGCAGGCCTGTTATTCTCAAAATCACACTGCCTTGTTAAAGCCTTGTTCTCTCCCTCTCTGTGCTTATATTCAAATGAATCTACACAATTCAAAAGATGAAAAGAGATGAACCGCACACATCTTCGCAGCTGCTTGAAGGCTTCCGTGTAGAGTGCTTTGTCACAAAGCGCCAATTTTTCTGTCAAAGTGACAATTCATTTAAATCACAACAGTCAACGAAAACATATTGGTTTTGATGGAATTCCGATGCAAATCTAGCAAATTCCATCAGGGTCCCATCTGATACACTACCAGCTTATCCTGCTGGATCCAGCTTATCCAGCCTGGATCCCAGGTGCTGAAAATTTAGAAGTCCAAGCAGACTGTTCCTGAAACCAACCCACCAGGGCTTCCAGGACCCTAGCAGACCTGAAAACAGAAGTTTCGGTTTCAGCTCAAATTACACATTTAGCCACTGCTCCTGCAACCCCCATTCAACACAGAGCTATTTTTCAGTAATAACGCCACACCTGCCCTTTGTCACACACACTCTGGAACAAGCCAGAAAGAGGAAGTACTGCAGAAAATCACAAGAAATGAGTGGCAATTAATTACGCTACCTTGATGAACTTTGGGTTGCCATTATTCTTGGTAAAATACATGCACAGGGGTAAAAAACCCTGTGAACTTCATTCTATTCCAGAATTTTATATAATTGTGAATTGCTAGGTAGAAAAAGACAGCAGCAAGCATACTACAGGAATTTACATCTGATAGGCTCAGAAAACATCATACCCCTGTCTGCGGTACACTATGGCCTTGACACTAACGTACTTCAGGATTAGAACAGTGGTCATGTTTTACATTTCAACAAAAACCATTTCAACTAGTTTTAACTAGTGACTTTGCACACACAGACTGAATACACACGTTCAAAGCATGCAAGTCAATCACAGAATTCTTAAAACATGCTAAAGATTGTCGCAGTGAGAAGTCCCATATAGTCTTTTAAGTGAAATACATCGAACAATGTATTTCAGCACATAAAACATATTCTTACAGATTTGCCCTAAGAAATTTACATGGAGAACCATGAACATAATGCATATTCAGTTGCTTGTGAAACTCAGCTCTGTCTTAGAACTGATTTTTAATATTCAATCTAAGTATTCTTAATGACAGCTACATAAAGAATTCTCTAGAAATAGTTGACAGCTTTTAATAGAATAGCATTTTTGCCAAATCCAGATTAATTATTGCTATTGTCAGTGGTCACCAAAAAAACTCTTTTTCTGAGAACTTTATTTTCCTGGGACCTTTCTGTTCTCATGTATCCTTATTTCATGGTAATGTCATAGGAAAATGACATGAATCACCACTTCCAGGTAAGAATAAACTACCTTCCCCAATGTCCTGAATTCATGAAGTCACTCAGGAATAGCTTTTCCTAATCCTTTTCCAAGGTAAGCAGAAAAGCCTTCAGGCTATGTTTACTTCAGGTTTATAAGTATGTTTATAGCACACCATGCACTGTTAAAATAATTTCAACAGACAATGTTATCAGGACATCCACTTGGCAATTCTGAAGAACCCTTTGTCCTGGCAGTGACTATTAGGCCTCAGTTCTTCAATAAATTAAATGTAAGCTACTAAATATCACATACACAGAATATGTTAGAGATTGGGACCTTTCTCTTCAAATTACAGCGAGGGAGAAACTAAGCACTAACGCCAAGTTCTAACGGGGAGGCTAAGAGTAGCACAGAACGACGTCTCAGAACCGGACGGTGTTCACCCCCCTCTACTTCCGCACGTTTCCTAAGATGGAGATGTTCAATGTCCCACTGGAGCGGGTTCCTGATGTTTGCTCCCGGCGGTCCAGTGAGGGGGCACGCTGCGTGAACCACCGTGCGCAGAAAGAACGCTAATTCTGCGCACTCTGGATGAGCACAAAGTCAGAAACAAGCAGGCTATCGCTATTGCGTCTGCTAGCTGTATACGGGAGAGTTTAGGTTCAATTCATCAAGTCCCCACTGGAAAAAAAGCAAAGCAGAAAAACATCCACTCAGTGAAGAACCACATTTGTCCACTGGATGCTTCCTTCACTGCTGATGCACATCTCTTCTCTTCAGATAAAATGGCAAGATTTCTCCTGTCTAGGGTAAATAACCAGTGCATCAATTCTAGGACTCATTTGGGGCAAGAACCACTATTTTATACTTTACAGAAATAAATGTTTTTTTTCTTGGGGCAAAAAAATCCCCAGTGATACACAGGCAACCCTAAACCTTGAAATGCAAGTCTTCAGCTACCCCATTTCCATCTTCAGTAATCACTAATAATATGAGACCTAAATTCTAAAACACTTTTTCGTGGTTTGTTTTAAAACAGTCACAGCATATGATGGGTTTATTATTTACAGAACAGCCTATCAAGCCTGGCTACCTTGAAAAACCTGTTTTCCAAAACTATTCCAAGGATGAGATTGAACTGGTTTGGTACTTTCAGACCAAAGCATGTCCGACTCACACTTGCTGAAGTCTTTAAACTGCAAGTTTTTAATACATACCAAGCACAAAATCAATTGAAAACAAACAAAAAAATAATCACATTTACCACCAAATCTGTCATTTGCGCTAAACGTTAAGGAATTAAACTTAAAGGCTGCATTACTCTTCCTGTCAAGTGATGAAATCCTGTGATCTGATATGCTTGTACAGGGTCACCCGCACATAAACCTGAACGTTAGATTATCAGCGCACTGAAAACATCGTACGGGTAATAACAATCCTGAAGCTGTCATAGGGAGAACTTCCATAATAGCAAGAGGTGTCACTTTTTTTTTTTCCAACTCATCCTCATACCTGTCTTTCCACCTGAGTCAAAATGGATAAAAATCTGAGCGCAGGCTGTACATCTGCTAGGCCACACTGTACAACCTGACTTAGAGTCTGCTACACAAACGCTGTCTGATGACTCCCACAACCAACCAGACTGCCGTGGCTCTCACTGTGCTGCGTAAAACAGCTCTGGGATCTCACGGAGGCCGCAGCAATGGAACTGGGTGCCCTCTGCTCCAAGACATAGACTCCTATCACTTCAGTTAAGAGAGAAAATTAAGGTTTGCGTAAGTAACTCAGCAGTCAGAGCACCTATGAGCGAGTTCGGCCTTTTTATGATATTCGCCGGACTACTTACAATTTGTCACCTCGCTCCTCTGCTGGAGTCTACTGCTGCTGTTTGGAAGAAAGCACAAAAACTGCCACTGCAATTAACATTTCATAACGTGAACCTAAAGCGCTGTCAACTTGGTCTTCAGCTCATCAGCTGGACCGCGAATGGCAGCAGCAGAGACTGTATACCTTAGCTTCTGCCAACTGTGCCTGACCTCAAGTCACAAGAGTTCATGTGCTAGTGCCCTCAGACTCCCAACAGCTCTCCTCCCACTTCCTACAGAAACTCAACTGTCTTCAGATACATAATTTCTGCATTCAGAAGCTCTTCAATTTCTAATGCTCATCTTCCTTCATACCGTAACTCTTTAGAGAAACACATTCAATTAATGCTATCCTCTTCTAATTTTTAAGTATAGGAAATACCTCTGGCTCCTAGAACAAGATGAAGAGTCAACCACAGTGAACAATCCTTGATGCTTTTTCTTACTGCTTAATAAATATTTCAATAACCAAGAAGAGTTTTGCATACACTGAAAAGGGAAAAAAATGTGTTTGCAGGTAAACAAATTTTGACTACAACTGAATAACTAGCCCCAGAATCATCAATGTTTATCACAGTTAAAAAGATACACAGCAGAATGTTAATACTACCCATTTCAAAGGTTGTACCTCCAGAAAGGCAAGCACAATTCACTGAAAGTATCCCTCGCAGCAAGTATTCTCGCAGCAAGCTATTTATAATAATAATTATCCCTTCTATTCTCAGCTTTATTCCACTTTCTACTTTTAACACAAATTAACATAGTGTTAAATGTAAGCTGAAATATGTATTCCTGATTGCTTCCTCATAGTGCTCCACAGACTTGACAGTTTGAAGGTGATACTATCTCACTCTGGTTCAACCTTACAAAAACACTGAAAGAAATGGCAAGTTACAAATCAAATACATAAAACATTCTGGCACAAAATTTTTATTAGAGTATCACCTCTAGCTTTAAACATAAAAACTCAGGAAAAAAAGGAAGGAAAATTGGAAGGAAAAATAAAAAGACCCAAAAGATAATTGCCACATAAATTTAAGCAGAAAAACAAACATGCAGCCAATGTGACACAACACGAAGCAGGAACAGAAAGGTATTTTTTATTCTTGTGTTCAAAAGACAAGGTAGAACAATTGTTCGGATAAGGCACGCAGGACCGCATGTAGGACTGGGAAAAGCACCTAAGTGACTCTGGAGCACAAGCCTCATTGGTCTGTGCTCTAATTCACTTATGGCATGTGTTCAACACAAGAAAGTTACACTGGTTTATAAACAGACTGAGATGATGTGATGCAAAACCCTGCAATGGACACTTATAAGCCACGTTTAAAACAGTTTACCGGTTCACCTCACATCCTACGTGATACAAACTTCAATCATTTTAAGAGCAGCCACATCAAAAGTTGCAATGATCAGAAAAAAAGTAATAAACCACACTTTTCACCTAAAAGTGGGAGTGACTATTTTGACAAGACCAGAAGCGCATTTGAAAACGCTCCCGCTGAAACCTGTGTCCCTTTCCCACAAAGTACATCTTACTGACGTTCACTGGGGCTTGGGCTCCCGTGTCACTCGCGTGTTTTTGAGGATTACGACCTATTACCCTACCCAATACAATCAGAACAGGCATAGCACCGTCCCCGGCACAGCGTGCCACCGAATCCAAACCCACTGACATCATCGAGCGCCCAGGCGGCCGCTACACCTCGGAAGCACGGCGTTTCTGCCACGGCCGCCCTTCGCGCAGCCGGCAGGAGATGGCCTTTTGTACGCTCGGGCGATAGCCGCGCAGTCTGGCGCAAAACGAGCCGCTTCGGGGTGAGCCGCTGCAAGGCGTCCCCCCTGCGGGCGGGCGTCCGCGGAGCGCACGGCAGGCGCCGACACGTCCCCGCCACGGGGAAGGGCCCCGCCGTGCCAGCGGCGCG
>NW_020450827.1:3119757-3140242 GCF_003343035.1 Apteryx rowi | reverse complement strand
CCTTGCTGCCAGAAGAATCTGGCCAAAAATGAACAAAAGCAAAAAGGTCACTGATCTAAGAAACATTAAAAGTAAACAGCCAGCACACATAGCTGCTTGTGTGTTGTTTGTTCACCAAAGACATTAGTAATAGCCTACGGCAATGAACACATTCCCTAGGATTTAATTTTGTATATTATTAATGCAAAATCAAGCTGCTCGGTGCTTTATTTTCCCTCATTTCTGAAGATGGAGGAGGACTGGCTTTAAATTCTGATTTTTCCTCGTTTGTGGTTACAGAGGAGTCCACTTTCACAGCTTTAACTAGAAAGCTGAATACCTTGTAACAGTACAAGTTGACTTCCCAGCTAAAAAGGGAGCTACTAACCCATTTTAACAGCACAAATCAGAAGCACAGCATGCCCAAAACATTACCACTCAAATGATATGATACTTGATAATGTTATAAAAACAAACACCTCAAATTGGAACTAAATCATCCATCCTTACGTACCAATCCTGGTGCAAATCTTCCGCAATTTTTACATGTAACAGAAACTTAGTTTCAAGGTTTTTTTCTTGAAGTTCCTATATTCCCCCTCCCCGATAAAAGCCAAAATTTATCCCCAAGAAAATATGTTACTTTATTCCAAGGCTTGCTACATATGCAATACATGGCTTGACTAACATTAATAGTTCTTGCTGATGAAGATGTGCAACTTAATACCAAAGGGAGAAATGTGAAAACAGTTTCCCAAATTGTCTCACACACGTGAACTTTTTAAACTAACAGTATGGGTCATGGTTAGGGAAAAAAACCACCTCCTCCTCCCCTAGCCTCAACTTATTTTGCTTGAAATAGAAGTTTTGGCTACAAATCCTGAATTTTAGAAAGATTGCAAACTATTACCTCCTAGAAATAAAGTATGTTTTGCAATCCCCAATGGAACACATTTTGAGTATTAAAATCATGCAATCTGAGCTTTTTACCCCTGCGACTGTGCTGAAAGTACCTGCTCCAAAAATCCTGTCACCAAACGCTGTCGATGTCGATCGCTTCTATCATGCAATACAGCATTATCAGATGACTGCCTTATAGACAAACAGGCTAATTTCTCCTAGAAGCATGGAATGAGTCACATCCTGACAAAAAAGCACGTCTCCACCTGTAAACAGTTTCAAGATGACAAGAATTTAGATTGCTGTAATCAACTGTTCCTATAAAAGAGAGCCCTAGAATAGCTTAGGAAACATAAACGGATAGGGTATGTTTTCTATATTTGAAACTGGTGTAAATAAAAATGGCCAAATGGCAAATGATCATTTTGCATTTACCTATGGCACAGCAAAAAATAAAATGAAAGAAAAAAGTACTTTTGTTACAACAGAATCATTTCTTGCAATCATTATTTTAAATGCAATGCTTAACTGCAATTTTTGAAAATATAAGTCAAAAAACTGTTCTGACCTGAATGTTACAGTACAGCACGGTTTGTCAACCGTCTAACTGAAGAGTCTTCTTTAAAAAAAGAACTCCAAGAACATCACATACCATACTGTCACAGTGGACACTGAACACCTAATAAACTCTTAAGCTAAACTTCGAGCAGTCGTTAATACTGTTTGCCTCAAAGCCCAACAATGCGCAGAGTTTTGGGGTCTTGGGAAGGGGGCCGGGGTGGGGAAACAGCACCCTCTAACTAACAGGGTCTCTTTCCAAGAACCAAGCTTTTCCATACAGAGCTTCGAAGGTTCAAACAGAAGCTCCTAAATATTTGGTCCAATGATTTCACCACTTTGGGCTGTCATAGTATCAGAGTCTATGGTTATTGTTAAAGTTCTGAATAACACAGATTTTTTTTAGACAGTACACTTGTTGGGTCAGCACTTGCTGGTCCCTCCCATGTCACTAAGAAATGGTGCCCAACCGTTGTAGCATTACTGAACGCTACAGCTGCCGCATGGGAGTTGTTTTTATTGACTCGGTGTATGAAGTGGCAGTTAACTCCCCTCTTGGCTTTAGTTTACGCAGAGTTAGAGAGTTCCCCCACTGCTGTATACTGTACCAACACAGACAAAAACTGCCCTAAAGAGCTAATTTTGTAATGGGACCAAACAGATACAAGAAGATGGGATGCAAGTGTTATGTGCTTCTCTCTCCAAGACAGAGCTTGAAGAATTGATCAAGCTCACGGAGGAAACGTGTGTTAGACATGGAATCTTTTCAACCTCAAGATCACAAGACACTTCATTTTCAGCCTCAGTGCATGCAGGCTGAATTTGGTCCTATTCGTACAAACTTAAACCCCATTAAAAACAAGACTGGAAGTACAAACACAACAGCAGAACCGGATCCTTACTGTACCTGAAAGAAGTTAGTACTGCTTAAATTATAGAATTAAAGAATAAAGACCACATCATAAGAGACACATTTTATTCAACACATAAAACAGCTATTTTGATGTTTAAGTATTGGCATTTATAGTGCACTGAATTGGCAAATTAGGCCTAAAAAGTAGCTCTGGTTTCGAGAAGCCAGAGCTACTACCAGCCATTCTGTGGCTTGCTGATGAACAAGAACGCAGCAACAGCATTTGCACAAGCTGTCTTTTGAGTAGTATCAGTCTACCTCAAGAGTATTTTTGTCACTGATATGCCTCTAAGATCAGGCACTGTGTATTTTGTAAGGAGGGTGAAGAAAACATGGTAATTTCAAACTCAAAATCCTAGCTGGGTAATTTAAATGACATCAGGCTATTATTTTTACAAGAAAGCTGAAGAAGTGTTTTGCTAACATATTCATTCTCAAATTCCTAACAAGTAATATGAAGTTTATGCTCACCACATGCTGATCTGCACACTACAGAAAAGATTCTCCGCTGACTTAACTGATCCAGTTTAGGGACTCAGTGGAATTATACTGGCAAGGAGGAAAAGAAGGGAACATACAGGAGGCCCTCAAATCCTTGCAACGGGGAATACTACTATAACCATAAGCCAAATAATGACCACAAACACAGCTCAACTGTCCTGGCACAAAGAAGAAATAGTATCCCCATTAGCCAAGCCATCTGCTAAAGCTAGGCACCAGGAAGAAATTAAGTCCTACATGCAGAAGAAATAAAAAGAAGTGCTTGAAAAGCCCAACTTACGTATTTCAATTTCAGAACAATAAATACTTCCCTTCCTATAGTCTCTAAAACTGGAGCGTGTTCTACTCTGCCACGTCTTCCCTCAGCCAGGGCAGCCAAGTTACACATAAGCTGCGCTCTTTGGCACTGTAGAAGGAACAAACAGGATACAGCATAGGTAAACACATTAATTTTCTTTGCTATACTACAGATGTAATTTGTGCCCTTAAGCACTGCAAGTTCATCTCGATGTTGGAATATTATGTTGAGAAATCCTCTTTTGCAAGTTTAAACAGACCACTAATGGGGGCTAAACAATTTTACTTCTAAGTAAGCTAATTAGTTTCTCTAGTTACTAAAGCTGATAAGGATCATCTTCTAACATTTATTAAAAAAAGATAAACTTTTATAACAACTCCCTTTTTTTGTTTCTGTTGCTATTGTTTGTGCAGTGTTAGGGAGCAAGTAGGTTAGGCAACTTTCACAAATACTGCCAATATTACATCCTCTAACATAAACAGTTGAAGTTGTCTGTTATTTTCCACACAAAACTGACAACAATCAAAATCTTTAACAAAAGACTTCATAAAATTAACATTCTTGCGTCTCCCATTTATAGAACAGGGCAGATATTCCTGCAAGCCCCATAAAGAGGTTTGGGGAAAAAAAATTTAATACTTCTATTGCATAAAAAACAGTCAAGAAAAGCTACTTCTGTTCCCCTTCTTTTTTATTCTTGAATTTTTTGCATGACAAAACAATGGAGACATACATCACCATTTTTAAAGGCCTGCCATTTGTTTCTTAAAACCCAGCACAAAGCAGTTACAAACAGACCAAAAGGATTCTTTTCTGAGTGCAGGAGATCTAATAAATTAGTGGACAAACTGCTTAAACTGAAGAGACATTTTCACAGGAAAAAGTGCAAAAATTTTTCTGAAGATAAAGGCAAATTTGGTTGTTTCTCAGCACACGGCTAATTTACATACAGCAAGAGGTAAATACTTATTTGGCCATAGATGATGCTAGCTCAAGTAGAATTTGCTTCTTTCTCCACGTCATCATCATCGTCAACAACCTGAAATCAAAATCCGGAAGCAGCTTAAGTAAGCAGTTTGAACTCTAGGCTCCCCATAGCATTACATACAGAATTTATTATATCAACCCTAACATTTTGAGGTGCTTGATCCTTGTGGGACTCGAGGAGAGCAGCAGTTATCTTACGTCCCTTAGTAACAATGGGCACAAGAAAACAGTAAGGAACATAAAACCAAAAATGCCATGAGGAGCTGTGGCTGACGCAACAGGAGGCTGGTCAAGTTATTACAAATCCAGTAGAACAATCACTACAGTGTATCTTATGTTTATTGAGAGAACAAAAAAATCTGCATGTTAGGGGACAAAAGCTTGTCCTTTATTATCACAGTCCCCAAAACACAAAGCTAGCTTCCACTGGCAAACACAGAACAGCTTCTTGTGAAGTAATCCCAGATCAAAATACAAACAGTAATGGTTTTGAGACTAGAAATAAACAGTGCTTTTGAAACTATGTAAAAAAAGGGGGGGGGAATACCAATTTTCCTGAGGTATGCTACTGGAGTATTTTTTAAATCAAGTTTAGACTTGCAGCAATTGACCAGGGGAGTGGGCAACCAGATAGCAGTAAACAAGGGGGCAGGGAGGGAGGGCAAGAGGGGGAAGTGGTCTTGCTTTCTTCAGTTTCACCTAAACGCAGGTTTTAACAGCTAGATCAGTCTAGGAAAATGCACACTGTCTTCAGTTTATAATCCAGATACTCCAGCCTATCTTAATTCACTACTTTGTTCTCTTCACACTCGATTTATAATCCTAGAACTGTACTGGATAACAATTTCCAAGGAGGATTTTGAAGGAAACAGAGACATCTTCAAAGTGTTCAAGGCTTCATGGAAATTAGTTTTTTTCCAGTAAATTAAAAAGACAGAGTACAGTGCAGAGTACTGTGCAGTACCAGAAAATTTTCTGAGTTGAGCACCACAGTACTCTTCATACTGCCCCACATCATTTACTTAAAAAGATACAGCATCTTCCGGCTTGGAAAAATTGCATGTACACATGCTGTACTTTGCTTAAACCAACAACCTATATACGACAGAAAGGGACAAAGACCTTTTTTCAATTTTAAAGAAAACTGCTTTCTCTGGTCTCACATTAGCCCACCTGTTCCACGCCTTCCACTTCAGGGATGTAGAATTGCAACATGTTCTGTATTCCGTTCTTCAGGGTTATGATGGAACTGGGACAGCTGGTGCACGAACCCTGCAACTTCAGCTGCACTATCCCATCTTCAAAGCCTTTATAAATAACATCACCGCCATCTTCTTGCACTGTTGGCCTGACGGAACACAATACCCAGTGTAACGTAAGTATGGCTGAAATATGTTTCATTCCAGAAATCTTTAAGAGAGCTCTATTTAAAACACCCAAAGAACTGGCAAGCTCTAGTAACTAAAGCCCTCTTTCTCTACTACCAACTGGTTCAGATTTCCAACATTTCATATTTTGGTGGCCTCTCTCACATTCATGGCTACCATCTTTCTATAGTATATTAAGCAAGAAACTTGAGAGCAGTATAGGACAGGAAAATGTTACTTTCTAAAGGTCCATCCTCTATACTGAAACTTACTGTACACTGAATGCAGTAGTACATGAAAGAGTATCTAAATTCTAGGGACAAGGGTGAGCACCCTGGAGCAGAAGTTGGATTCAGCCTGCAGAGAAAGACTGGTTTGCCTTGAGGCCCTCCCCAGTCCTCATGTGACGATGCATGCCTCAGTTATGCACCAAAACCCAGGTGTCTGCCACCAGGTAAGAGGCACATGTCCTACCACATGATGCATCTGCATCTGTTACATGACTAGGGACGGTGATAAAAAGTCCCTGAGTGCTTCCATAAACAAATATGTAGTTCACCCTTGTTTAGACAAGGGAGAAAAAGCTCCAAATATTTAAAAGCCTAATCCTGTTAACTGATGAAGAAACCAGCATCGCTTAAGATCATATCCCAATACTACTAGCATTTCTGCAGCCTGGACTCCTTTTGCGACCAACAAATACCCAGCATTTTAACTGCATCCCCATAGCAACATTTTTCCAGACCAAGCTAAAACCATCGAGTTACTCTAACAGAAGCTCTTTATACTAATTTCCAAAATAACTCTTTTGAGAACTACACTCCTAACAGAATAATCTACAAATCCAACACATTTATTAACAACTCACTGTAGCAAATTACCTCCGTTCCAGAAAGCCAACAGATGTAATATATGACTAAAAATTCAATTTTATTTAAAAATAAGATTTTTAACATGCTACAGTACCTTTCAGATCTCCATTCCTCCCACCCTGCACCTTCTGACTTCTTTGCCCCTATTTTTGATTGACTAAACAATAAACGGTCTGTATGCACCACCAGTTTATATATAACTCCTGTAAACTGTCCTGCTGTATAATGAAGTAAAATACACTGCTGCTAGTATTCTCATCAACAGCTTCTTGGCCCAGCAGAAAAAAGCAAGAAAAAAAAGAGGGGGAGGGAACCAATAACTTCAACAGAAATTCTGTGGGTTTTAAGAAAGGCCACAGGGAAATCTAAGACTAACATACCATAAGGATTTTAAGTGACCGCATACCCAGCAAGAGCGGGCCTTACTGAATGCTACTTTCTATCATGATTTTGTATAATATTATACTTGGGTAAAATGTTTCAATGCTTAGTACACACATCAATACGCTTGGGGAAAGTGTTTCAACTTACTTCTGCCTTTCTCCCTCTTTCCTTTGAGGCAAACTAACTAGTGCCATGTGTCAGCTCTGAGATAACCACAGCAGTATTTTAAAATAGAAATTTAAAAATTTTTGAAATTACAAAATATAAAAAAAGTCCAAATTCATTGCATCTTCTGGAAAAATGAAAATTAATTCCATGATTTTGACCCATCTACAAGTTTCTGGTTACTATAATTTGTGAGCTGGGGAAGAAAGTGCCATCAGACAACTTGAAAAATACATCAGGCATTTTTCGCTGCATCCAGAATGTCACGTTTCCTATTGCTTTCAGTTCACTTTGGGAGGCAATTAATGAACATAAAAATATACTTCAGGTAAACAACATGATCCACTAGCCACTCTCGAGACTTCATTAGTAACCACAAGATTCTAAATTCAAGCTGTGTTAAAACACAGATGAAATTGCACGAGAGTATAAGGACAAAACCCACTGAAGCTCAGACAGCCAGGGAAACCTGCTAGTGTGTCTTCCTTCAGAGTACGGCCAATCCAGAGCATAACCTACTTTGCCTGAAATACTTGGAAGGACAAGTATAATGAAGACAGAGATGAATAAACTAGAGAAAAAAGAAAGAGGCTACTGTAAAACCAAAGATTATTTCTGTTGTTTTCATTACCTAGCAATAACCAGGTTAAATCCAATGGACCTGTTTAAATGAACTACGGATGGTAAGATCCTGCAGTATTCTAAAATCATTCAGCAATATGGACTCTTTTCAGCACATAGTTTGTTTAAACAGAAAAACTAGATAGAAAATTTTCAGTTAGAGGAAACAGTATTCACAACTCTGGTCAGTTTAGCATTTTATACCCCCACGCTAGATACTGAACTGTGAAATCACAAACAACTAGGAAAAAAACACACTGTTCTCCAACTCATTCCAAAACACAAGCCTAACTCACTTCGCCTAGCAACGTTGCTGGTTTACCTTATTCTTGTGTCCAGCAGTTCTTTAATCATTAATACAACTTCATCATCTTCTTCTGATGGAGCTTTGCAGGGAGAAAAGGGGGGGGGGGGCAAATCAGAACACAGGAGGAGTTTCATTATGGTTACAAACACTGTATATCCATAACGGCAGTATGAAGTAGTATAAACATCACTGAGATGACTGAAACCAAAAGGCAAGAGTCTAATTCAGAGTAAACATCTTCATCTGAATTACCCATATTTACATCACAGACTTTCACCGACATAAAACAATGTTAGTTCACAGCTCTCCTCAAATAACAGACAAAGGCCTTAACAGACAATGGCAGTGCAACCTTTTCTGATAGGGAAAGCAGCACAGGAAAAATAAAAGCAACAACTAGCATTCAATAAAGATGCCCAGGTTAAGAAAGGGTCCTCAAAAGCAATGTTTTAGCAACCCAACCCAAGTGTCCTTGGACTCACCCACATATGGTGAAACATAAAGGGCTACACTGCATAACCCTTCAGAAAAATACTAATGTGTATTGGGTAAGAAGTGAGAAATTCCAGTTTACTAGAATGTCACAATCCACATCAGTTTCTTGAGCAGCCGACTGACTGACTAGCTCATCAGTATTTTTTCCTCTGGGAGGAAGAAATTATGAATAGGTCTGTTTTTAGCAGTTCAGTATATAATTTCAAGTTCAGTCTTTGTCTTGTAGAATTATTTTTAAAGACTTTTTTTCCCCACAAATAAAGTAAAATCTACATGAATATTAAAAGGAAATCCAGACATGATAGAGCAAAGAGGAATTAAATAATTGCAATCTTCCTTAAAACACTGGGGAAAGAAAAATTGTACAAGCAGGTAAGTTGCAAATGAAAAAATAAAGGGCAACTCCTTGAGTTAAATAGTAAGCTAGTCTCAGTACTTTCTATTACAGTTTGGAAAAGAAACACAGACCCACATTTTATTAAGAACCAGAAAAAATGGCAAATAGTAATACCATAAAGAAGTTTGCAACTGAAGATCATAGCTTTCTCAGGACTCTTGAGAAAAAAAACAAGCTTTTACTTTTAGGTATACCCCTGAAGACTTTTAAGCATCTCACGTTTTTAAAAATGTCTTTTCAGTAGAACCAAAATATACAGCATTAAATATTTCTACATTACTTTTCACTGTCACTGCAGACAGGCTTTCTAGAAAGTCCTGTGGCCATCTTAAGCTATTTCTTTACTCTTGTCTGCATATCTTAACACATGTAGATGACTTCTTAATGTTTCTTGTTCATGTAAGAACATAAACCCATCATTAATACATGGGCATTAAGCCTGGACACTCCTTTTTGATTTAAGAAGGGAAATGGAAACCTTTGCAGGGGCCCATTAAAGGGGGGGAGGGGGGGATTTGAAGCAATGTTCAAAAACTTTGTAAAAGGAAACTCAATACTTGCAAAAAAAACCCACACACACAATAAAAGTATGACTGGACAACATGGTCCACGCTGCCAAAAAACATAATTCAGTGTAGCTCCTGTGAAGATACAGACCTCATACTATGTTAGATAAGAATCAGGCTTTGTATTCTTGGTTAAGCAACTGTTTTGGACAGTTTATCATTTCTTCCACAAGAACATATGCATTCTGCAATTTCTTTCCCAAGTTAATTTTAGCATCTTTCACTTTAAATTCTCTGCAAATTCTTTCCTGTGTTAATTTTAGCAGCTTTCACTTTAACTTCTCTTGCATGCTTTTCTGAGGTTCAGATGCAGGATCTTCTGGGTATGGTAAGGATGAAAACCAGAGGAAGATACTGGCCTCTTCCTGAAAAGTTCAATTTACCTGTATCTGTCCTAGGTGCCTCTTCAGTAACTACAGGTAAACCAGAGGCAAAGAAATCCATTATAGTTGCATAAATGTCTGGTTTCAGCAAGTTCCAATCAAGGTCTTCATTCTCCTATGAAAATCAGAAGAAAAATGAATAAAAACAGAGCATCTGCCTCTCAATAATAATAAATTGCATCGGGATCCTTCTTATGTTAAAAATACCATAATGGGCACTCGTGTTTGATGCATGGATTTTATTGAATAGTTTTGTGCAGTGTGGCTTGGTCAGAACTGTTTAGTAAGACTCAATTTAAAATAGTCAACAGAAAGGTTTCCTTGTTTGCAAGCCAAATGCTATAAAAAAATAACTAAAAAAAACCCAGTCACTAACAACTGACGTTGAAAAATAAAGTTTCCCAAACACATTATTTGACACGTATTTTTGCCAAACTGTTTCAGAGACTCAATTCTGAGTTAGGTTCCATTTGATTCTGAGCCAAAGTATCATTCACTGAATTGCCCTGTGGTCTCCCATACAATAAAAATGTAACTGCATGATTACTATGCAAAGCCTTACTTCTGCCGATATGAACTCCACACCCTAGATAAACACAACACTGCCTACAATGTACTTGATCCCAATTATTAAATAATTTAATCTGGAAGAGATCTCTGGAAGCCATCTAGTCCAACTCCCTGTTCAAAGCCACGCCAGCCTCCAAGTTGAGCAGGCTGCTCAAGGCCTCATCGAGTCAAGTGTTGACCATTTGCAAGAGCAGAGAATCTACAACCTCTCTGGGCAACCTGTTCCAGTGCTTATCCACACATTGTGATTTTTTCCCCCTTTTATATTACTGGAATTTCCCTTAATACCACTTGCGACCATTGCCTCTGGTACTTGCACTATGCATCTCCAAGAAGAGTCTGAATGGATATAACCATCTATTAGGTAGCTGAATCGCAGTTCATATTGTAGCGTATTTGAATCGCCGTTCTACTTACCTTTGTGATTGTGATGAAGTCTGGCCCAAAGAAAACACTTTTAACTCCTTCAATTCGGAATAACTGTCTAAAACAAAACAAAGCGCATACTTCAGCCAAACTCCTAAGAAGATTTATTTAATCCGTCCCCCAAAAAAGTTCTAGAATATATTTCTAAACAAAAATAAGCACTTCTGAAAACAGAACCATTAAGAGAGACTGGCAGTTAATTCACCACAGTATAGCGCCTTCTCAGTTTCACTAAGAGCCAGGAGATCCTGCTGTGAAGCCGTACAGGAAGTAAAACTGAACATATCTTACAGGACTTTTCCAAAAGATAAGCAAAAGAGCTACTCTCTCTCCAAATCTTTTTCGGAGGCAAAATTATTTTCTCTATATAAAAATCAGCCTCAAAACTAGCAGGTATATAATGTTTCAGGTAGGACTGGTGCAAACACAAGGAGTGTTCCTTAGATTAAAGCATGATATTAAAAATAACAGAGTTTAATAAAAGCTGCCCTCAATTTTCTTGGGAAAAGCAGAAGACATTGCCATTAAATAAATAGTTCAGTGCTGAGTAGTCCACAAGGCTTTAACACACCAACTCACTTTGTGAGCAATCGTCAACATTTTTGTTCATTATTATGGCACATGAATAACTTTGAGATCTAGTAAAGATCTAAGTTTGATACTAAGCCACTTAAGATAGCACCATACAGCACCCACCACCGGTGATACATTAGCACACATCCAAACCAACACAAAAACTCAGATAGGAAAGCGAGCATACTTTTGACAATATTTGAAGTATAAAAACAGAATGAGAGTTTAAAGACCAATTTCCACATAGGCTTCGATAAAACCCAACTAATTCAACTATAAAATAAATGAATGATGCTGTTCATGAGGATAAGAGTAAAAAAGAAAAGAATCATTAAAAGAAAGAACTCAAGAGTTAAATCCAGCAAAAGACTGTAATGACTATTTTTGGAAAGAAAGGAACATATTTTCTTTAGTTTACAGAGATGAAAAAAAGATATTCTCCTGAAGGAGTGAAAGACCAAAAAAGATGAATTCAGGAATCAGAAATATTATCACAAAGGTATGTGTGATGAAAAAATGCCAGAAGAGATTTCACAATATCCATTTGAAAAAATTTCCACACAGGAAATAGTTATAAGCTTATAGTGTGTTTTAAACCAACTGCATTTTAAAGTTAATTAAACAATGAAATTATACAGATGCACTAAACTATCCAAGACCAATGAAACACTTTCCTTTGGAAAATGCATTTTCTATTTGAAGGTAAATGAGCATTCTACTTACAAAAACTGTAATCTGAGTTTTAACAACATATATTAGTCATATAATTGTCTTCCATTAAGGTGCACAACACAGTGTACTTGCCATGGTACACATTTTAGCATATACATCACCTTTGATGAAAAAGTCTACTTGCAGATATCTGACAACATAAAGCCACTTTCTGACAGTTGCTTGCATTCTGCAACCTAATGTACTTTGGCATAATCAGATCCTACTGTTTCAGCAGTCTGGCAACATATTTTGATGTCCTGGAAAACCGTTCACATTGCATTTGTTACCTTGAAGTCACAGAGCTTTGCTCGTAAAGGTGCTGTTTGCTCTCAAACAATTCAGACAGAGCGTTCTGGAAACGCTGCAGCTGTGTACTTGATGACCCTATACTTCTCGGAGAGCGTCACATGGAATAGTTTCTACTTGCATGCAGTTCTTTCAGGATACACAAAAATGACTTAAACTAGTATCTCTGGAGGTAACTTATTACAGCATTTCTGGATCTTGCTCTCCAACCAAAGCCTTTCCACCCACATAAGAGATAAAGGAAACTTATTTTCAGAGGCTAATGTGAAAGCAATAACAAAAATGCAAAAATAGGTGCTTCCAAGTATTTCCAGAGAGACTTGTGATGGTGCTCCAAACCCCTTTTACTCCAAGATGATATAAATGGATTGTTTGCATAGTGATTCTTACTCCAGGTTGTGCATTTTGGTATTGAGAGTTGTAAAACCCAAGACCTGTTATAGACCAAGCCTCAAAAAGCAGGCCAAAACTCACCTTTTTTCAATATCTGAAATATAATAAACTCTCTTCAGAGGAAAAATCCATTGGCTCTGAATTTCAGGTTAACAACAACATTTGCCAAATTAAGCAAGCTACTAATTTTAAACATGTAACATTTGTGACTGTTTAGTTCCCTATGTTGCCTAACTGTGAAGAGCTGTATGATTTTCAAGCAACTACTCAAAGTAGGAGTCTTCCGACAGGAAAGGTTTTACAAAATCAGGGCAAGAGGCCTCACCAATCATGCAGCATATCTTCAAGATTACTGGACTTTATTGCTACTTAATCCAGCTGCATGAACTAGATCACGAGGCATTCTGCTACAATACTGACATAGGTAGTACAGAAACACAGAAAGTTTACTTTAGCAACAACAATCTTTCCAGCTTCAATTTTATGCACGAGTAAAGCAACATGAAAAAATGAAATCCAGCCCATCTGTTCCTGAACACTCAGCTATGTTTAAAACATCAGTTGTAGACGCACACCCCACGCAGGTCCCCCAAACAAACTATGACAAGTTTAATAATACCTTGCTAAAGGTGAGCAAAATGCTGCAGCTGGTGAGGAAAACTCCATAGTCCTTGACTCCAGCACTTCTTTCCCTGGAATAAACTTTAAACTATTTGGATTTGGTGTGTCCTGAGTTTGAATAAACATGCATCTTACTGGAAATTAAAAAAAACAAAGTTAATGTAATCAGGCAGAAGCAGCTTAAGTGAAGAAATTCAAAGATCCTGCTTATTTAGCAAGTCAAGACTATTAATGATCATTGTGCTGTGAAAAAACAAAGAGCAGTCTGTGTAATGATACTTCCAAAACATGATTCAATGGGTTCTATGAAAGCATCTAAACTAACATGAAGACTGATAAACACAGTCACTTTATCTTATACGGAACAAGCAGATAAACGGAACCTTGTCTCTGCTTCTCTTACTAACTTTCATTAAATAAAAAGCCTCCTACTGCAACGGTCAATGTCAATTTGCATGAGGACAGTACCATTCTCACTTTCTCTCAAAGGCCGACATTTGCAACCTTCATTTCTCTGTTGTCTTCAGTTTTTTTTTATTTTACAATCCTCAAACGCTGTGAGGTCCCTCTTCCAGCATTATCACTTACTGTTCATAACATTAAAGCACACACATAGCCAGTTTTACTAACCCTCTCTTGAAGATATGCACAAGTTATGATTTTTTTTTTACTCTTCCAGAATTATCAAAAACGTAGATAATAACGGTTACAGCCAACCACACCCTGTTTGTAGTACTTTCATGGCATAAGACATCACTGTAAACAGAGAATTTGCCCAGCTTTTCAAAGTTTATATAGTTTTCTATAGCTACTCCAACCATTTTTTTTGAATTCACAGCTCAACCAATAACATCTGTCCTCTAGAAACTGAACCTAACCAGCAATTTGAAGTAAAATTATTTGTATGTCACTGGTAAAGATGTTTAAAAGATAATGTTGATTGTATTTTATTATTTACTGAAGTTACTGGCAGGGTGAGGATCTTTTTTTTAAAAGAGCATTAAAAGAAAAAAGTTGGTCTTGAATAAAAATGAAAACTATACATTTAATGGCATACTTTTAGTAGCGTGTTTTCCTGTGGACATGTCCACAGAAGACATCTGACATCCCACTGAAGATAAACATCAGTTCGAGACAGTCCCCCTTCTCCTATTTTTCCTTCTAGTCACTACTTTCCCTGCATACCTAATCACGCCACAAAACAGGCAATGGTATTTGTTCTTCTCACAGTACAGTACATTCAGCAAACAAAAAATGCATTTTAAAAACAAAAATCCCCAGGAACTAATATTTATAAATAAATCACACCCAAGAAACAAGCTCACATTAACTTCAGAGATGTATGATACACAGGGATTTAAAACAACAAAAAGAGCTGACATTTTCATTTCCTAAACTGCCATTTTGATGATGACTCTCTAGTAGTAGCTGACAAATCAGGCTATTTATAAATTGCCAAATTGTTTCTGCAGGTGTCTGTCATGGTAACAACCCATTTAACTTGAACACACACTATGGCAAAGTATGCACATGCTACTTATTTAAAGAAAAAAAAGACTTAGCATAGAAATGCTTACGCTTTAACATGAAAAGTATAGTCCTGATTCAACAAGCAACTACTTAGCTTTATCCACAGGGACGGAAGAACACATCTTCCAGATCAACGCAGCATAGAAAATCACATTCAGTATAACAATGTAAATTACAAGTAACCTGCAAGAGTGGATTTGGATGGTGTAAACTGAGTACGCTCTGCCAATTTTTTGAAAGTAATGGGTAACTGACAACTATCCAACATCAGTCATCTAGCATTTCTAAGGCTCTAAAACACAAACGGATGTATCATCTCTCAGAAAAGCGTCCATGTGGGTAGCAACTGTATTTTAATGCAAAAGATAGTGTCTTCTGCAGTTGAAAATCCATCTTCCTAAGACTAGCTTTTTTTTAATAATCAAATTGGAGTTCTTTGTACAACTGTGAATAACCCAGTCAGAATTTATTATTCAGTAGCTGGTACGGGGCTGTACTTACATGTAACATCTATATTTTTTCTTTCAATTCTCTAAGGAACACCATACGTGCTTGGTTATTATTCCATTCTATATCTATTCCAGTAAGAAGAAGATATCAAATACAGGTAGACTTTAGAAGGACATTTGCAAAAGCAGGTAAAATACTTGGATGACTAAAGCTTTCACAGTCTACCTGTTTAGCTACATGATTAAATTTGAAATGAAAAACCATGGTGCTGGACCAGATAGGATTGGACTCCTCTGAAATCAAAATTAAAAAGAAACTGCTGCCTGAGCAGACTCATTTAAATAAGATTTCCATTTGTGACTAATTCCATGCAACAGCACCTGCAGATTAATTTTTAACTCTTTTGCTACAGCACTGTAAAGCAGTTGCAAAAGCAGCACATTTCAGTGTGTGTGTGTGTGGGGGGAGTTTGCCGAGTATATTGCCTTATGAAAAACTGTACAAGCAGATACAATAAACCAAATCTCAGCCTTTGCTTTTTCAGGTTATCATCAAGTTACTATTGCAGATAATAATAATGGGGAATGTATCCTTCGACAATTTGCTACTGAAAGGACCACCTTGCTATTCTGCATCATTTTTCTATTGAACAGAGACAGTGTTCAAGAGAGTCTAAACGTCTCTAACGGCCTCATACTCATTTTTCATTTTCATTTTTCTCCTACCTTTCTCAACATTTTTCATTTCAGGAGATGTCTTTAACCTGAAGTAAATATGCCAGGTCAAGTCTGCATATCATAGTTATGAGCAAATTAAACTACATATAGATCACTGAAAAGACTACATAGGCTAACAAGCTGGGAGGGCGGGGGTTATCTTACTAGTAAGAGGGATCTGAATCACAACACACAGACAAAAAATACACCTTAATAACAATTCTATAAATTTCTTTATTGTTAAGCCCAAATTTGATCATTATAATACTTTTCGTATTAGCGTATCATGTTAGTTTAGATCGCAAACACTAAATGGTTTCTGTTTAATTTTATGTTACCTTATTAAAACCGTAGACAAATAGAAAGGAACTGGGGCAAAATGCAAAAAGCAAGATTTACTTCAAGCCTGAATATCCCCAGCACTAGAATACATGACACAACTTAGAATTAAAACAAAAAGTTTAAAATTCTTTTCTCATAAATGACCAGATACATATATGGGAACATATTCAGGAGGAGAAAATTTTAAAAAAGAAAACATCACAGCTCTAAAAATGAAAGACTCTGTCTTCATGCTTGCAAGATTATACCCTGAATGGTCAGTAACTTAACCTCGCTGAGCTCAGCAGCTGAAGCAGGACAGAGGGTAACAGGAGGTCTTTCATAAAGGATGCATTTACTCCAAGATAGAATTTAAATTAAAGAGTGCAGCAAAGCCCAAATGGTATGTTTTGCACTAGCAAAGCTCCTTACAAGTCTTAGCAGCTGAATGACATAGAAAAAGCATAGATAATAAAGTACAAAGTGAGCAATCCACGTCTTCTCTCCAAGCTGCGTATGTGCTTGTACCTCATTAAAAAACTTCCAGAAAACTCAGATTTCAGAAAGAGTATACTTTCATTATTACCACAAAATAAAAAAATCCCACAATACATTCATTACTTATTTTCACTTATTTTTAACCTGTATTTACCTGTATTACGCAATACCACAAATGGGAGAAATGGTTTCTTTTGTACAAATTGGTGGAGAGACTGTTTAGTTGTCAAATTATGGTCTTTTAACATCATATGACAGAACCTAAAGAGAAATCACAATTTTAATAACAATTCCCAAATTAGGAGTTTGTACTTCTTCAGTACCCCAAAAAAAGAGAACTTCACATGCTCTTAGTATCCCCAGAACTCAGTAAGACACTTACCTACCTTCATCCTATCAGGTAATGTAGCAAACTTCACAGGTTAGATTACAATACGTCCCCTTACTTTTTCCCCTGGACTCCATGTTTGCAGCAGAAGTAGAACAGATGTTCAGCACTTTCTCTCTCTCTCTCAGATTTCATAACAAATTAGTCCTACCTGTCCCACTTCTTATCACCTAAAAGTTACTCTAGGCTCCTTCACAGTTACTAAAGGAAGGCAAATCACCTTACATACCTGTAACAGAAGAGGATAAAAACCCCAGAGGTGCCTCTTTGTCTTCCCCTTGACTGTAGCAAGAACCTAAAAATCTAGCTTGGACTAGATGCCTCATTTTTAGAAGATTACAAACAGGTGAGATGAATCCAACCCCAAGCACCTGAGACTAAAGGCCAGAATTTACTCCTATATTCCAACAGTTTAGCTAGCCAAACACAAGACTCTTCTATATGTGACTTTTGGAAGATATAAGACTGGCTAAACAGGTAACGCAGTGGCTGCCCTTACACAAACAATTCTCCTAAGAGAAAAGCTAACAAGACAATGTTTGGATAAGAGACAAAAACTCTATTAGCTACACTTACCAAACTATACCTCACCATTGTCCACCCCTATGCCTGTATTTCTTCCCTTTCGCAAATAAATAAATCCAATATATTCCAGTTTAAGTATTAGTTCTAGGCACGGGAGAAAAAGACCCCCAGAAGGAAAACGGGCAAATTAAAATTAAAAGCTCTAGTCCATACTGGTCATATAAACCACACCAGCAGTCAAAATAGGGGAAATATCATCTGCTGAGACAAAGCCCACAGTAGGGAAAGCAGAAGGACCAAGTAAACCATCAGAGAAATCAAGTAAGGCAGAGTGATAAATCATAGGCCTAATTTTCAAGAGTTTAACTAGGTGCTTGCACATCTGATTTCCATAACTGTACGCACAGCCAACAACATACAAATGATTATTTTTATGTGTAAATTCCTAATTTATAACTAGTCAGAGACATGAAAATCCAAACAAAGGGGCAGTTTAAACTCCAGAGGCAACGCTACAGTGCACAGTGGCAAAATGAATACTACCCTCTTGGAATTTTTTATTAGATGAGAAAATACCATGTTATGGGTTCAAGGTAGACTTGTGTGTAGGTCTTTCCCACATGTCTGGAGAAGCCTAGGTATTTCAGAGCAAAGTAAAAGTTAGAAAACGTAACCAAAGAACGCCTTCATGTAGAAGATAGCTCAGATAAATACATAAGGGATTAGATCTGGTTTTCTCCTCCTCTTCAGTGTACAGTGGGGGGGGAAAGCAAGTAAACCACCTAAAACAAATTTGCAGAGGCTATTACTAAGCACAAAAGAGATTCTGACTCTCTTAGAGGGTCACAAATCAGAAAAAAATCACCACACCTGGTCCCCAATTCCTCAAGCACAGGACAAAAGCTTAATCTCATGAAACCCCCCCTCCCAGTTAGCACTAAGGGAGGCATGAACACAGAAAAGGCCTAAATCATGCCATTTGGCTACTTTCATGGTCTTGACAACAGGTAGGGAATCAACAAGGGCATGTATAAGGACGGTCCCCCAAGAGAAAAATTCTCCTTCCCCCTTTCAGCTTTGGGGAGAAAAGGAGACTAAACCTTCCACACCCACAACTCTGCTAAAAGGAGCCCACAGTCCACACTCCCGCTGTATAACGTGAAGGAGAAGGAAAAGAGATTTTTACTATCCATATCCCAACTATCTGCAAGCAGAAAGAACGAACTAAAAGGACAGGCCCACCCTCCAATTTTCTTTTCCCTTAGAGAACAAAGCAAAAGGACAAAAGTCCACCAGAATCAGAGTATCCATACATGCATATATGTTTCTCAAACTTTTTGGTGCTGTAAAATACACGCATATTACTACATACATGTACAAGAGTAACTGTTCACTACCTGACAAGAGATCTTTACATAGTGAAGAGGAAAGGAAAAGAACTAACCCATCGTTACCAGACCCTCAGTTAATAGACTGGAATTGTACCTTTGATGCATGGTCCTTACTACCTGCGTGTGTGTGTGTGGGGGGGGGGAATTACCCCTCATTACTTGATCCTTAGTATGGCTAGGGGGTGCATTTCCCCTCACTGCACAGGTCCCCAGCACCTGTGGGGAGATAACCCCCCACTACATGGTCCTTAGCAAGTGTGTGTATGTGTGGAAATACCCCTCATTGCATGGCCCTTAGCACATGCAGAGGAGAATTACTCCTTATTGCATGGCACTTGGCACATGGAAGGGGGTTAAATTTTCTTCATTGCACATGCGTAGGGGATGAATTACCCCTCACTACATGGTCCTTATTGCATGTTGGGGGGGAATTAACCTGCACTGCACGGTCCTAAGCACATGGGGAAGGGAACTACCCCTCACTACATGGTCTTAAGCACATGTGTGTGGGGGGATTTCCCCTCACTACATGGCCCTAAGCACACGTGGAGGGAAATTACTCCTCACTACATGGTCTTAAGCACATATGGGGGGGAATTTCCCCTCATAAATGGTCTTTATCACATGTTGGGGGGGAATTACCCCTCACTACATGGTCTAAGCGCATGTGGGGGTGGAATTTCCCCTCACTGCATGGTCCTTATCGCATGTTCTGGGGGGGGATTTCCCCTCACTACATGGCCCTAAGCACATGTGTGGGGGGGGAATTTCCCCTCACTGCATGGTCCTTATCGCATGTTCGGGGGGGGGGGATTTCCCCTCACTACATGGCCCTAAGCACTTGTGGAGGAAAATTACTCCTCACTACATGGTCTTAAGCACATGGGGGGGGGGATTTCCCCTCACTACGTGGTCCTTATCGCATGTTGGGGGGAATGTCCCTTCACTACATAGCCCTAAGCACACGCAGGGGGGCATAACTCCTCTCTGCCCAGCTCTGAGCACACACGGGGGTGTAATTACCCCTCACCGCGTGTTCCTGAGCACACAGGGGGGTAATTACCCCTCATTTCCCACACCCGGGCGCGCACCGGGGGTGAACGGCCTCTCAGGCACCTGTGCGCCGGGGGGGGGGGAATTAACGCCTCCCTGCCCGACTCTACCAGGGTGGGGAAGAAATAATCCTTCCCCGCCCGTCTGTAGGGAGGAAGAGGAAGAAATAACGTCGCCCTGCTGCCGCGGAGAAGGAAAGGAGGCGGGAAGGGGAAGGACGAGGGGAGCCTGACGCGGCCGCGGCGCCGCGAGGTGCCGCGCGGGGAGGGGGCGAGGAGGGGCCCCGCCGGGGAGGGCCGGGCTGGCTCCTGCCCGCC
>NW_020450827.1:3095658-3119334 GCF_003343035.1 Apteryx rowi | reverse complement strand
AAAAGGGGGGATGCAACAGTTCTAGCTGCAAAGGGGGAGTGCAAATGTTCTAGCTGTAAATGGGGTCTAAAGGGGCTAGCTACAAGGGGGGGGGTGTTGGCTGCAAAGGGGGTGTGAAAAGGTTCTAGCTGTAAAGAGGGGGGGGTGCAAAGGGGCTGGCTGCAAAGAGGATTGCAACAGGTCTAGCTGCAAAGGAAGGTGCCGGCTGCAGCCCACCCCTCCCACCCACCCCCTTTCTTAATACCCAGCATTTGTGGGGCACCCGAAGCCCCTGCCCAGGGAAACAGGCTCCACCTTGGACACGTGGCTGTTGCCTTTTGTATTCAAGGGGTGATTTTTGGTTGGGGTTGGTTTTGGTTTTTTTAAACGGGGATGCACAGCAAGGGGACAGGAAATCCTCCCCTTGGGGGGGTTTAATGATTTTAAGTGCCACGTGGTTGAGGAAAACCCGCAGGGAGCAGCTGCAAACGCGCCTGGGCACCGGTGCTGCTGGGGGCAAAACCCCGTGCTCTCCATGACGGAAATACAAGGTTGAGCGGTGTATTTTAGGCTCTGCTTACGTCTGAGTCAAAGCAAACAAAATGCTTATTGTGCAGCATTTATCCCTTTCTGGCCTTTTTCCCTGTGCAAGGCCCAGCCCAAAGCGGCCCCGCTACGCCGATGCCTTGCCTAGCTCGGGTCCTGCCCCCCCCCGTCACTACTTGGCTGGCAAAGAGTCAACTTTTCTGCTGGAAATAAACAGCCTAGATAACGTGAAATAGGCTCTTTTTCTAAGAACAAGCCTAGCAAGACACCAAGCCCAAGTTTAACTAGTTGGGGGTTTTTTTGTTTTTAAAACAGGTACTTTTTTCTTACCATTTCGGGCCATGCTGGCCACCCTCAGGGCCACGTCCGAGCTCCTGGATCCGCTTCGCGTTATAGCCCGGAAGCGGCAGGACCTGTAAGAGACCGATTTTTAGAAACAGTCCTGGGCAGGAGAACCTCGCCAGGTCGGAAGGCAGCGCGGTTACTCACAAAAAGCCTTTTCTTGCCCGTCTCGCCCGCTCGCATCTCCCCGCGCTTCCAGCCACGTAACATTACAGCTCTCTGTGCAAGCCGAGAAGAAAGGGTATGCTCAAATACTGTGTTAACAGCCAAATTAATGACCTCATGCTATTTAAGGGGCATGTCCTAATAAACTTGAAGACATTTAAAAAAAATTTTTTGAATGAGGGAATCAAACTCAGCCTCTCTATTCCTGTTCACCAGCCCTCTAGGATCCCCTCCAGCTTCCCTCTTCTGCTTTTAGCAGAAACCAGAGAATAAGAGTAAATCCCTACAAGTCAAGTCCTCCACTGGCAGGGGGCTGCAGGGGACTCGGCGCCGGCTCCCGCGAGGCCAAGGCCATTGCCCGCACGCCGGACCGGCCCTTGGGAGACCTTCTGGGAGAGCGAGATTGTTGCATACATCAAAATCCGCTTAGAAGTTACCACGAAACTGAGAATTCAGCCCTCCTCCCAGTAACCTACCTGCCGCTGGGCCCGCAGAAAAACTTTATCAGGTTAAAGCATTGACTGAAATTGCAGTATCTTTGGGGTGGAAGCTCTTGGTTTTGCAGATTGCAACCACTGCCTGTACTTGAGGCCATTGCACTAGGAAGAGGAGAAGAGCCTCTCCGGGGGAAAAGGGCAACACTTGCACTTTCAGCAAGATTAACACATTATAGCACGTGTGCCTGTGATGGCTTCGTTTTTCCCCCTTTAGTACAATTATATCCCTGCCAATTCTGGACTGAAAGTCATGTCCATACCTTCTTATTCTATTACAGTTAGTAGAACATAAAAATAAAGCAAAGTTTCTTTCACAGCGTGTCAGCCCTTCGCTTCAGCGATTCCTCCGTGTTCGGCTGCAGTCGCTGTGCCCTGGCACGCAGCTGCACTCACGCGAAGCACGTCCCCCCCGCGCCTTGCCAAGGCCTGTTCCTGGCCACGGCGGCGTTTGGCACGGCACGCGCAGGCAGCGCGCTGGGAGAGGCCACGGCAGCCCATCGGCTGCGGGGAAGGACTCGCTCCGTGCCTGCTCTCCTGCGGCGGGTCAGGCATCTGCAGGGTTCGAGGCTGCTGGAAAAACGGGGCTGTCTTGTGCCGGTGCAGCGCTGCCCTGGCACAGCCAGGTTCCTCCCCAGTACGCTGGAATATCCCTTGCTAAAAAACTCTGCTTAAAGAAACAAGATCGGTTTGATTTTGCAACTGCTAGATAAAAGTCTCACTAGGGAATTCAGTGCCTTAGTGGGAAGAAAAACTAGTTAAAAACCAGAATCTTGGCATTCAGCAAATATATTTGGCATGAACAGAGGGGAAGAAACACGCAGCAGAGAAGGTGCATTTTGATCAGATACAGCTTTAATAAAATGTACATAAGTTTACAACTTGAACATTTCTTCATAAAGATTATCAGAAACATATGATCACGCCTGGAGTGCAATGCTTTACTCCATTAACCTGCACATCGGAGGTATTTCCAATATCACTAAGAATTACCCCAACAAAAAGGCGGTTCAAATGCAACACTGGTCTTACGAGACACAACCTAAAGTCACACGGAGATTGTTTGTCACAGTTAGCCGAGGACGCGGACGCTTCCAGCTCAGGCTTCCTGCCGGGCGCAGAAGCGACAGTTCATTAGGGACGGCGAGAGTTTCCTTCCCGTTGGACTTGGTGGTAGGGATTCCCCACCAGCTGAATCCGCTGGTGTTTTCCTAATCCCAGTTCCTCACCCAGAACAAGTGGACACTTAAAAAACAACAACAACAAAAGCGCCAACCCTCCCGACACTTGCACACAATCATTTATCCCTTTGTGGGGGAGGGATTGGGGTCTGAAAGGGGGAAAAACAGCTGATCACTCGTTATCCCTCTAACTTCACAGGGGTGTAGTCTAGGTGCATACGACAGCGTCTACCCTACGTAGGATGGGAACGACAGGCCGTGGCTTATTATTAGAAACGCTAAAGAGCTGATCAGGTTTCAGGAACGCGTTTCAGAACTGCAGCATGATTACACTGCCGAGATACCTGCTCAGAATGCTGCGGAGGCTTTCGGTGCACTAAAAGGCCTTGATTTAACACCATAAAAAAAAAAAAAAAGGAAAAAAAATTCAACTCCCCAACACCACGGTCTTTGGTGGAAGCTGAGTTAAAGTAACCAGTTACCACTTTGGAGTGATTGAGAGCTTAGTGATTACATGGATCGCAGTCTTGCCTGCCTAAATCTGACCCAAGGCGTGCTCCAGGCGCTGCGAGTCAGGATTGCTTGCACGGCTTGCTTGTTCCAGGCTTAGCATCTCCGGCGTGCTCCATGCGTACTGGGGATTACGGATTGAGCATGCGCTGGCTTCAGGAAACTAAGATTGTAAACTTAACACTTACCACACACGACTAGAGTGCTGAGCTGGCTGCAAGGGAGATGAGATACAGTTAACGTCTTGAAAATACTGCGCCAGACTAGGGAAAGTGCAGGTTAACACGACAGCAGCTGGTCCCGTTACATGCACTGAAAAAACATAACGGCAGTGAAGCACTGAGCCGAGCCAGTTGCCTTTTTTCTTTTTTTGCATGCAGAAACACCGAGCAATCCCTTTGAAGGGACAGGATTTTAACTGCATTCGAGGTGAAGTCGGCAGTGACTACAAAACAGAGCCAATCCCCCTCCCAGCACAAGTTTCCGATTGTCACGGGAGCGACTGCTCCGCAGCGAGAAGCGGTAGCTGCCGTCTCCGGCTGGGCACGACTCGGAGGCACCGGCCCGAGACGCTCCCAGCAGACCGCAGGGCAGTTAACAGCTTTAAGACGACGAGAGCAGTGGTTCTGTTCAGCAAACTGACTTTAAAACCCCGAGTTTAGGCTACATTGCTGTTACTTAACGAACCTTACTGATTGGGTGGCAAAGAAAACAAGCATCCTTCTTCCAAGTGCATTGAAAACAGTAAACTTCATAAGCTACAGGAATGAACTTTCCACTTAAACTCATCACGTTAGAGCTGCGGCACTGGCAGTGTAGGATTAGGAGGATACAAGTTGGAAATTAGAATGAGTCACATTAACAGGCATTAAAGTTCAATTTTCTGACCATAACCGAAGATGCATTACCTCATAGGTCACATGTGAAGATTCAGACAAGCTTCCTTCCCCCCCCCCCCATATATTTAAAACCATTTCAACACTAGGTGTTTGCCAGCAGGATCACCAGCTTTTCTGAGCGTGGTTAGCTTGCTCTTTGTGTAAAGTGCTTTAAGAACATAAGCTGCCAAAACGCTAGCTGGAAATGCAGTCTAACCAGACCTGAATCGATGGCTTGCTGCAAACACCGGGCTGCACGCGTGCGTGTTCTCCCTTTCTCGGCATGGCCGGAGAGCTAGGTCCCAGCTCCGCGTGGCTCCCAGCTCCACCTCGCTGACACCAGCGGCAAGAGAGGGGCAGGGAGCTCCTGCGGGAGTGCCAAGGGGAACTGCCTCCCACTTCCTTAACCGTGTTTTTTGCTAATTCAGACATTCCAAGTAGTGGACGTGAAACAAACATGCCGTTTGAAGAAGTTTCACGGAATTATCCAAAAGCAACTTTTCAAGTAAAAATGAAAGAAAGGAAGAAGAGGCTGAATCCAGTTACCAGAGGTAATACCTTAACACGCATCTTATTTACATGCTGTACCTGCTAATTCCAGCAAAGCCTCTCTTCACTCCACAGATTCATCCCTGCACTGTCAAGGTCTGACCTGCCTCCCATCAGCTCCCCGAGGGCACTTAAGGGCTTGGCGCCAAATTCAGTCTCCTGGCTGCACGTGTGGCCACAACACAGGCTGCGTGTTGATACGAATCGGGGCCCTCAAGCTCAGTCTCCTTTGCACCCCTCAGATTTCACAGTTTGGTATCACAGTTGTTCTCAGCATCTCTTATTGATCCAAGCCAGCAGCAACCTATTTGGACAGTTGCTTTCAGGTATTTAAAAAGGAAACTCGATGACAACAAAACATGCAATAGGCAACAGCCTCAGCTTAGCTGGAGAAGCTTCTCAGGAGAAACCCAGAAATATCTTTACAGTACTTCTATTTTCTAGGGTTGGTGACAGAAGAGCACAAGGAAAAAAAAAAAACTCTAAACGACCGATGTGCACCAATATTGACTCTAACTCAAAACGTAGCAGACCAGCTCCATACAACGTGACCTAATCTGGGCTTGGCAAGCCACTATTTGCCCGCAGCTGAACTGCGCAAGCCAACTTGGCCTCCTTGCTTTCAGATATTGTCTCTCCCTGCCCTCGTGGCTTTTAAGTCTTCAGTCCAAGTTCTCTCTTACTTCCAGGCAATCCCAGTGTCAAGCGTGCCCATCAGCAACATTTGGCTCATCTCTTGCAGTTGGAGATATTTTGAAGAGGAACTGAGTTTGGGGACTGGAAAGGAAAGACGGAGCAGTAGCTAAGCCCTATTTGCACATGCTCCACTAGTCATCTCCTGACAGTCAGGATTTTTCCATCCATCCTCCCCTTATGCTGCTCAGCTTAAAAGTCAGCAGTGAGTCAGCGCCAGGCTGCATTCCCCTTCGTGTGCAACGTTGCGCTTTGTTTGAGCACGCTTCACGTGTACCTTTAACATGCCCGTTGAGATCCTTTAATGCCTATTATTTGGACATTTGACCAGCCAAAGCCATAGATGTAGGTGGTGTCAGTTTTTTCCACGAGACTAGACTGAATTCTGTTTTCAGCTGCAGCAGCTTTCACTGGTGCAAAACCAATGAATTAAGATGCGTGATCTCTGACCCTTCCTTCTCTTAGCGTGACAGTACTCTCGCAGCGCTTTCTCCCTGAGCACTAGCCCATCAGAAAGAGGGCAAAACATAAGCCTGCTCTATAGACAGCTGGTACTGATCTCCGCAGCCTACTCGTTGCTCCAAGAATTCCCCTGTGAAAGCCCAAAAAGCTCAAAGCCACTTGGGGACTTAGCTGCAAAGGCATAACGTGTCCTTGGTCTTCACTGCAAGGCTCCAGCTTGCATAATAGCAATCAAATTCACTGCGGAAACAGCCACAGCAAGGCTTTTAAGAGACTTGGCGAGAAACTACTGGAGTCAACGGGAGTTTTTCCATAGAGGTCAAGCCCTTCAAAATGAAACAACCACAAAGATTTCCCTGGGAGACGTTCTGCAGCGCCAACATCTGTTAGGAGAAAGGATTACTACACTGCAAAGGATCATCAGCGACTGCGAGCCCAATGAGTCCCTGTATCTGGGTATTTTCAAAGTCAATCCACACTTACGTATCGCATTTGCTGGCCAGAAACAGCAGTTCCAAGACACCTTATGCTACAAGGGGTTTTGAAAAAGGAAGAGGGGAGGTTTCACTCTCTTGTCTCTATCTTACCTTACTGAAAAGGGAGAGGAGCAAAGTCCACTTCGGCCCAGCTACCAGCACACGACAAATAGCAAACCTTCAGGACTATGCTTCCTCCAAACACAATCTTGGGATTCATCACATCAGTGATAGAAGTGATAATAAGCAGGTGTCTTGAGGAATATGGCAGGAAGTACAGTATTTCTAGAGTAAAGCAAATGTTACCAAACGGAGTGCAAGTAGATTTTGTTTAGATTCATCTTAATCGACAGGAAAACCAAAGGCAGATTCTATAAATATAGAGTCAAGTTCTCTGCTAGTATAAATCAGTGTAACTGGATTGCAGCCAATGCTGAACTACACCAAATGAGGTATGTAGGATGAGGACCTCTATCAAGCTGTTTCCATAATGTACTTTTCCATAGGGTGTATTTTAATACTGTAACAACGCACAGCTCTCCTTCACAACACCATATGCAAAATTCCAGGGTCCTACACTTTGGCATAAACCGGACAGGAAATACACATGTAAAAATCGAAGTTCTTCCTGATCTTTTGATTTTCCAAATAACAACAACAGTAACAGTTTCAATCCATGCATCTGAGAGACATTTTGCAAGACAAGTGATTGAAGGCACTGTAAGTCCTTCCACCAACTCCTCTGGGCTCCCAAATAGGCCCGAGGGCAGAAGCACTTCCACCGGTTACACGGCACAGCGAGTGAAGAGACTTTGCACGCACGAGGCCAACGCTCTGCTCACATCAGCGGTGCACAAACCTCCTACGAGGTATCGACTGCACAGCTTACACTCAGTGTGCATATAACCTACGAACACGCACATAATTCATGACAGAACTACTCTCAAGCTACAGCTGACAGGTTTACCATCATCACCAGCAACAGGAATATTCTACCTTGATCTCTTCCAGAAGTTCCCATTGGTAAAAAAAAGAAGTCATGACAACCCTTTAACCTGTGAAACAGTTTCCTTTCCAGAGCACTAGCCAGTCCTGCTTGACTTGCTCTGTAATCAATAAACATTGTAATTCATCTTATAATGCATTTCCCCAGCCACAGCCAGAAAGTACAGAATACTACTGGTCTGGAAAAACATCTAAAAAAAGGGGGGTGGGGGGGTGACAGTGAGAGGAGAGAGGTAAGAAGTAACCGAAAAGGATATGGAGATCCTGAGAGCCAGGCATTCAGACTAGCTAACATAACTTAAAATGGTTCAACTATGTATCACTGCAAATAGAATTCTGACAAAAAGAAAAAAATAATATATATATATATATTGCTATGTTGTTCAATTCAACTAAGAGGTTCAAGGTCCTATGAGAGATGGTTCTGGCAGAAACACACCTCCCAGCTCACAGCAGATTAAGGCTTTTGCTTTCCCGATTTGGAAGGAAAGGGTGCTGAAGCAAAAGGATCCCCACTAGGCAGCTCTGTAGTCCTGGAAGACAGAGAAGCAATAGAGACAGATCCTGCGATAGCCTGTCTGTTTGTCTGAGAAACCACTTTGTAAGCAGCTATAGGTTTGACTTCGAGACCCTGCCCATCTTCTGGGCTGTAGTGACGGGAATATTTTGACAAAGACTGCGGACGGAAAGGCTTGTTAACCATTGAGCCCAGGATGGCTTCCTGGGGGAGTGCATGTCCTCCTTGGTTTCTCTCACTGGGCATACCACCATGGTCCTTCAGCGCGCATGTAGGAGGGATGCTGTCCTGGGTATCCATTGCTCTTACGGAGGAAGGCGGAAGATTAATTGGCTGAATAAACCCTACAGACGGATACTGAGATCTAGCTGAGGCAGTGGACCCGCGCATTGCTGCATCCAGGCTTTGGAACATAGGATTAATCACATGTTGGACATCGCCTGTTTGGCTTATGAAAACAGGTGATGTGAACGCTTCCTTAGGAACACTATGAGAAGTCAACTCTTCCATGCTTTTTTTTTTAGTGAAAGGTGCTCTCAGAAATACATCTGTCTCTTCTGGGTGTCTAAGAGCCATATTGCCCTTGGAGATGAAAGGAGCTTTGGTAAAGACATCCACCTCATCAAGCACTTTTCTCGAGCTTCGGAAAGGAGCAGTGGCAAAAACATCCGGTTCATTGAAAACCTCACCAGCATGTGGCTGGAAGGCAGGGAATAGCGTCTCCCCTATTCTACTCTGGGAAACCTGGGAGTGGGAATCTTCTCTGGAAGCCTCATGTCTTTCCTTCGGCACAGACTGCAGCTTGCAGGTTTCCTCCTCCTCTTCTGACTCCATCAGTAAAGGCCTGGACCCACTACAATCCAAAATATCTCCTTCGTGATCTGTCCCCTCTCCTTCACTGCTATGGAAGGAGCTGTTGCTTGAAGGACCATCTCTTGCTAAGTAGTCCAAGTCTGAGTTGTGCTGAGTTTTCACCTCCAGCGTCTCAGACTGACCCTTGTACGAAGGGAGTCCTTCACTGCCAGAGGGTCCTTTACGGAGCTCAAGAGCTACAACTGGAAATAGGGCTGGATCCCTCTGCAGACCTACAAATGCGAAGAGAAGAGTGTTACTCAACAGGCTACACATTCTTAGTCATCAAAAAGCATGAAAGATACTTATTACACAAGAAGTGTCATGATGTTCAGATTTACACCACCATCACGCATGGAAAATGGGAAGGAAAGGGAGAGCAAACAAGAGAAAATAAAAATGCCAGGGAAGTTGTTTACTGCACACAAATTAAAACACAGTTTAGCACTGCCTCACAGTTCAGGGACACCACAAGTACAAGTTTTTAGAAAGAGATGGAAGATGCGAGACACATGAATGGTCACACTCAGCCTTCTCTCAACACCATTCTGCGAGTTTTTTTGTGCCACCCACAACATGACCATCAGAAAGGTTTTTAATTCATAGCACTGTTGCCTGGAGTAAAGCTCCAATAAACAGACAGTTCCTGTCATTTCATTCAGCACTGTTGCCTATTGACTCAGGAGCGCCCTGTAAGCAGATTTATTGCTCGGCATAGCCTCTGGTCTCGGGAGCCATCTCACTGAAGTGGAATTACACTGCACACGTGTGCATCTAAAACGCACAGGGAAGCCTAGCAATCATTCAAATAACATATATTTTTAAGAAAAAACAAGTGTCAGTCTATAGTTTTCAATGAAATGGTTAACTATAGCAGCGTTGTTTTAAGCCACTGCAAGACAAACCTTTTAAACAACCCAGACAATGATTTCAAGTGAAATACTTAACTATAACCAACTGGCTTGCTCCTGCGTTAGGGTAACACACCAGTGTGGGGAGAGGCTTGCTATTCTGCTATTCTCCAGTCACAAGAGCCCATGAGTTTTTCTTTTTTTCCTTATGACTCACACAGACAGAACAGAAGATATCTTACCTTCAAAGAACTATTAGCAGGTTAGAAGTATGTCATTGGATTCATGTTAGCAAGAGGATAGGAAAAAGGCACATGAAACTAAGCAGTGTGAATTGCAAGAAGAAAGGGGGGTAAGGTTCTTTGGCAGCTGGTATCCACTGAACGACGGGACAAGCAGCCCACTAACCAACCAACCTTGCCACAACAGAACAGCATCCTCACGTCCAAACTCTGCCCGAATTAAAAGCTCAAATTTATATACCCAGTGCAGGCCTCAAGGCATCGCTTCTTAATCAGGTCTGTTGATGTATAAAAGTTAACCCACTCAGTCGCTTCTCATAATTAAAGACACAGTACTCATTCATTAGGCATCAAAATTGTTATTTATTGGGAAACTATTCACTTAGATACATTACACTGCTAAATAAAGACAGTGTAGATATGTGAACATTTTATAAGTTAGTCTACAAAAATACTATCTATCTTTCCTGAAGCCTATGTTGTCCGCAATGGTTTAACCTTAGATACTAATCTCAGATTACAGGAACAAGAAATTTGTCATTGTTTTCTTCCAGGAGGTTGGTTATATATTTACCAGGTATTATTGTTAGATTTTAAGAATACAGGCTGAAGCAGAGCAAGACCAGTTGCCATCACACAAATGCCTTTGAACTATCCAGTCCTCACCGAAATATAACATACAGGAAAACAAGAAATGGAAAAAGGCATTTATGACTGTGAACATTATGCCAATGCAAAGCAAAGACCCACTTTTCACAAGAAGAGCATTCAAAGCACAAACAAGTCATTTGATCAGAATTTCTTTTTAAAGAGTTACTTGTGTTAGTTGGTGTCTATATTCATGTAAATGATGACATTTAGGACAGAGAATAAGAGAAGGGTTGATTGCATGTAAGCCCCAACTGGTTTAGGACAGTAGCAACATGCATCTCTGAACTCAGAGGCCATGTATGATGGGCAGAACGGTTTATTTAAAAAAAAAAAAAAAAAAAAAAAAAAAAGACTTTTTCCAGTGCTTTCTTACTCTCTCTACCTGTCCTAAGTGAGAAGGGCCGTGAATGCTTGGAAGCAATCTCCTCTCCTGCAGAGGCCAGTACAGGACTAGTGAATTACTTGGGGAAAAATGAAGTGATGCTTAGGTGGGATCTCGTTCTGGCCTCCAGCTAGCAACTGGTTTCACTCAAAGCCACTAGGCAATACAGCAAGAGTAGGGGGACACCTGAGAAGTTGAGAACAACAGAAAAAAGGGAACAGCAAGGTTGAAACAGAAATGCTAAAATGCAGTGGGTTACCTGAGGAGTTTAGGGATTTGCTGATGGGAGAGAAGCATCATCTTTACTCCCATGTTGCTTTTCTCCAGTATTCAAGGAAGACCTGGCTTCCAGACACTCTCATACAGTAACTGATCTCAGGCACAGCTTTCCTTTTCTGTTAGATGTTGGTGGGTTCCCCCCGTTTGTTTCACCAAGGGAAGCAAAAAGCAAAGGGACACTTCCAGGAAGAGCTCTAGCAGCACTGCTACAGCTAGGGAGACATTATCTGATGCCTGGGTGTGTATCTGACTAGAAAGTAGCTTAGTCCAGCACATCTCCTCTTACATTTTTTTTTTTTTTTTTTTAACATATGATGAAACACTGAGCTATGCTCAAACACTGAAAAGTCCAAGAAAAAAAAACACAACAAAACAAAACTTTGTTTAAAGGCTGGGTTAGAGTTAACAAGACAAAGTCAGTGGATTCCCATAAGCAGCCACAGCTACAGGCTTTGCAGCCGAATGCTTCGGAGGCGCATGCAACGTAACTGTCAGAAGGACGGACAGCTTAAGTGAGCCAGTGCTGATGGATGGTTCAGCATGTCTGAGATCAGAGACCAATGAGAATGATGCACTCGAGGGACCGTTTCACGTTAAAAGGAATGGCAGTCTTATTCTGTGTTACAGCAGAGGAGAAAAAGGGTCACTCCATGAATCGTTAGAGTGTAAAGGGCAAATCCCATGGAACTAAAACGGCGCCGGTTTGTTTGAAGCCCTGTCCATTCTCTCATGACTCAGCTCCCATTCACACCAAAGGCACGCTATGCAAAAGGCCTGAAAAGATGCATGCAGATGGTTTGCTTCTATGAACACAAAAAGCACCCACAACCCCGCGTGCAAAAAGAGATGCCTCTTCTGCAGAGGCAGCGTTTCCTAACATCCTCCTATGCCAAGGTGGACCCTGCCAACAGGCAGCTGCCTGTTTTGTCCCCTCTTCCTCCACGCTCCCACAATTTGTGTGTTACTTCACTGGGAAACACCCCTTACTTGGTCAATCCATGCTCAGGTTTTAAAGCATGCACGCTAGTAATGATTGCAAACTTTATTCCTTACAATAATTACAGACATTGGAGTTTATAGATTAGGTTGTACCCCTGTACAACATTCATATGGAAATTTTTATTCAAGGGTCAGATACACGTACTAAAGAAATGATTCCTTAATTATACTCAGGTTCCCCTTCTGCAGCACAAACCTTAACAATAAAAATATATATCACTCAGTACACTAGGAGTAGCCCTGCTTAAACACTCACAACAGACAGATTGTTCGCGTGGCTTATGAGAGGTGCAGACACCAGAACGGTTCCTGCTTTGAGACCACTGCTGTGTGTAAAGCAACGAACAAAACAGGTAATCATCTTAAATGTATATAGCAACCTAAACAGAAAACACCTTTTTGCCTTGAGTTAGAGCATTGACATGTCGAGTTCCCGTCTTTTATGGAAAATGCGGCACAGAGGTTGCAAGGTACTGAAATAACCTACAGGAAAGCTAGAGAACTTTTACTGTCCCTTTTCAGGGGGCTCCAAAGGAGGCAGATCGGGCACCAAGAGGATGACCTCATTTTGGGGTCAGAGCCCAAAACAAGAACCTCAGAGGAGACAGAGGCATTCCAAGAGACAGAGGCATTCCAAGAGTCTAAGGCTTTTCCACCAGATAATGTTCCTGATTTCATTTAGCCAAAGCCAGGAAGATCACAACATATGGTAACAGGTAGCTAAGAATCATAATTACTAGTATGCAAGGTAACTAGGTTGGCATTAAAAAAAAAAAAAAAAAGGTCAAAAGACTTCTCATTCCTTCGTTCAAGGACGGTGGAATTTTCTCTCGTATTTTGATTCCTAAGAGCAATGTCATTAAATAACAGTATAGAACTCCCCCGCACAGTGCTTTTAGTTATTAGATATCAAAGCAGAACATGAAAAGTCAGTATCATCATTACTATTTCACTGGACAATTCAGGCAGCATAACAAAGTGGTTTTGCCCAAAGTCACTCCACAGCACGGTGGCAGGTCTAGGAACAGACCTAGGCTTCTTCAGCTCCAGAAGTTGACTAAGCCACATGACCCCAAACAATAAGAAATTTAATGATCTGTTTTTGGCACGCTTCTACAGTCACTTACACCATGCAAAGCAAGACAAAGCAGGTGTTAAACACTAACTGCACACACTTAAATGCCAGCTGTTTGAAATCAAGATTGACCTATTGGAGACAAAGAGCATCTTTTGCCCTCATTTTCACTGTGCGCAAGCAGCGTGTTACGTATGCAAGATATGGTCTTTGCCTGCTTAAGCAAAACACAGGGTAAGTTACTAGCAGTTAAATTCCCTCTCCTGTGGAGAGCAGAAGCACAGGTCTTAAACATCACTAATGTCCTTCAAACAACCCCACAAGCCAGGTGACCAACCCACCCTTCTTCCCAAGGAGCAGTGAGCAGATCTGGCACTGTGCGTGGCTTCTGCACTCCTTTGCGTAGGCTTGACTGTATCCAAAGTGCAACTCCTTTTTGGTTACAGAAGTCTAGGACATGGGGGGGGGGGGGGGTAAAAAAACCTCTTTGCTGCTGGAGTGAAGCACTTTAGATGTGCAGTGCCCACACCTGAGTGAAAAAAAAAGGAGTCACTGGAGCTATTCTTGAGTATTTATAACCAAGTTAACCAATAAGTCTCATTTCTCAGAGCGTTCCCTCATGTTACACTCATGCTTCCCACACATCCACATCAGCTACAACTCAGCTCCAGTGATTCCTACAAGAATTCTTGATTCTTCCACCCATCTCGCACAGACTTTTCCGAGAAGCCCAAATTTTCAGGTTGCACAGTGCCTGCAGAATCAGGAAAGTCCTTAATTAATCCTACAAGGACAAAGAACCCACTGAAGACTCAGTCAGCCAGTATTAAGACAGCCGTACCTTCTGGTTTTGGGACAGGTGTTTCAGAGATGCTTTCAGATACAGTGCAAGTTTGCTGATCTCCAAATTGTGGGTATTACACTTTTCCTAATCCCGTTGAAAAAATGGGGAGATTTTCTAAGGTAGGGGGCAGTTAGAAACCCAAATCCACTGACAATCAGCAAGAACTGACATTTAACTTCCACTTGTCACTTTTAGCTCCTCACCACCCAAAAGCAGAGTTTACCTTGCCTCCAAAGCACAACCTTGACTTGAAAGGAAAACCGCTCTTCCCCTGCACAGTGGTTGCATTTGAAGGTAACCTATCAGGAGGATCCATCACAGCAGTTAATGCCAAAAACCGCTCTACAAGCTCGAGCCTGTTTGGGTATAAAGGCTCCCCTGTCATCCAGACATGAATAAACAGCGCATATGGGCAGAGAGGAGAATCACTCCGCTGTGATTTTGCTGACTGCGTGTTTATATTATGTTACTTAAGACCTAACCTACAACCCTTAGGAGGGGACAGGAAACAACTCCCAGGGTTTCCAACAAGCCTGCAACCATAGCTGAAGGAGATGACCATTCTTAGGCATTACAGGAATACTGCATACCAAACTTCTTCCACGTGCACACAGGATCAAAGTTCAGTTTGTTCCTTCACAGCAGCAGCTTTTGCACACCTCCTTAAATTTTGGGCAGCATGGCAACACTAAACTGACGCCTGCAGGACAATCACGTTTTTGGATAGCTTAAAATTAATCCCACGTATCTGCCCATTTCACATCTCTTGCATTTTCCATTCATTTAACAAATAACAGGCAAGTCTCTTCTGATGAACCAGGTCTAAATAACAGACATTTCTAAAGACTCACTCCTTCCGTTGCATCGTATTTCCCACCCAGATCCAGGAATAGCTACTTGAAAAAGCAATGAAAGGAACATTCACATCTGCTTATTTAATAGCATTATTAACAACCCAGTGCATTTATAATTTTTTCCAGAACCCTTGAACAAGTGCTATTAGATTTAAAATTCTTAAACATTCTTTAAAAGTACTTTAATTCACAGAAATCTCTTTGTTCTAATATACAGTAGATGGTTACTTTTTTAAATCCATTCTCTTTTCATATATTCTCAGTATCTGACTATACAATAACTTTCTATCTATAGCTTCTTCATGTTATCCAGTCCAGCTTGCCTGTGCTTTAGGAATATAAAACAAAAAAAAAATAATAAAGTTCTATCCACAATTTTACTAAGGTCATTTCCATAGTTCTCATGTAAAGCTTCTCTCGGAAAGTGCAATATACACATGTAATGATACAACACACTTAAGCAATACTTTTATTATTAAGTGTAGGTTTTAAAAGAAGAGTAATGTAGAGCAGACATGATTGATGGTAGTTCTATTTACAGAATTTGTTAAACTAAGTGTTGGGGTGGGGGAATAGCGGAGAGACTGGAGTTAGGAAAGGAGCAGTCACGAACTTTGATTTCTTTCCTTCTTAGCAAGGTCAGTACATACATATTTCAGTCGTTCATACTTTCGCACATGGGAAACTGCACTTTTACTAATACAGCTACATACACATACACAAGGTCAGCGGTAAGCTATTAATTATTCCACTACAGAGGAAGAGTCCTTCTGCTCAGAAAGAGCTTTCAAATACATGATAGAAATTCCGGACTTCATAAGCCATTGAAAACAAGTTTAGCATATCCAGCTAGTTGACAAACCAAGCATGTAAAGGAGAAAAGAAAAGGTAAAACCCATCAAGTTGTAGCAGCACTTACTTCAAACCATCTGAACCAAGTGCATGCTTGTTCCACAAAGACTGAAGAGTAAAATAAAGTCTACAGTAATCTTTGTCTACTGAAAAAAAAAAAAGCTTCCATACTTAACTGTTTTGCACTATATGTAGTTACAAGAGAAAACAGGGAACCCAGAACAGATACCAGATGCTTGACTAAAACCAGGATTAAAGAGAGACAAACAACTGTAGGACAATTTGTTTCATACACAATTTACAGTAGGTTTGGGGGGATATTTTTCCAGTCAAACACAGAAAAGAAATCACAGAAAATACATCTGTTGCTGCCACAATGCCCTTTTCAGCCAAAAAAATAGAAAAAAAATCCAACAAAAAGCTAATCACAGCCATACTCACATGTATTTGGTTCAAAATTTTGTTCTATTTCACTTAGGGTCATTTTTGCAGCTTTAACAATCTGTTTTTTTTCTTTTTTGTTTTTTGTTTTTTTTTCTTCAAGGAAGCGCAGTTCATTCACAAGCAGGATTGTTAAACAGCAAACCATTAGCTGGGGGCAGTCCGGAAAACTCTCTTCATTCGCACCATCACCAGAGGTACTACGGCAAGACTACTTCAGGGAAGTTCAGTGCTTTTTCCTCCCCTGAAGCATATACTGGCAATTTAGAAATAGCAGCTCTCCTAACCTGTATTCTACAGGAGAGGGATGTCCCTACTCATTTTACCTGTCTCCTTCCTCCTGCCCATTCATCAGAAAAACAGGAACAAAACAAAAACCAAACCCAAAAACACAAATGCAAAGATTGAAACACAGCTGTTCACACACTAGTCTAAGGAGAAAGGAGTCTGTTGTACGCAGGGATCATACATCAGCTACAATTATCTAATTCATGTACAGTTAGGCTTTCCATGGTGCTATGTGTACATCTCAGCAGGGTGGCTAATGACAGTGCTCCCTTTAGACATAGGCTAGCAAAGACAGGTGCAGAAGGAACCACAGTGGGTTTACCAGCTTTAGAGAGGACTACCTGGAGAACTGAGACGGAATCTTTTCCTGGGGCATGGGAAGACGGGGAGAAAGTGGGTGACTGTCTCCTCTTGACAGATTTATTTTTCTTTTAATTAAGGAAAAAAAAAAAAAGAAAAAAAAAGAACCACAACTGAAGGTAACTCCTCTGGAAATGAAAACGGAGGATTAGGTACGTTACAGAAACTGCGTCTGCTACTGTGTCACTGCTACAGGTCTATGAGCTGATCCACCAGCAGTAAAGACCTGGCTATGTTGGGAAGACTGGACTCAGAGCTTCCACTGTTGTTTCTAGAATGCCCACCTGAAAGTGTGAGAGATAGGAATTCAGTATTGAACAGGACACGCACACACGACAGTTTCAGATGTTCAAGAGCAAGCAAAGAAAGAAAAAAGTCAAAGTAAAACGGAAAACTTGCTCAAGATCTTCTGTTTACTTGCATCATGATAGCAATGACATTCCCCTGCTTGCTCTTCCACCCTCTCCCTCCCCTCCAAACTTAGCTCACAATAGTCATATGGAAAAAAACATCATAGCCACTTCTGTGGCAACACAAAAGCTCTGCAAACCATTTCCTTTTCCTAGAATTTACATCCAAGTTATAGAATTCTGTCCTTCCTACAGAATCTAAAAGGGGATTACAGGAACTCCCACAACCTATAGAAAAGACTGTTCAAAATTTTATAGTTTGAAAATTAGTTGCTGTTTTAAGAGCATCTTTGAGTTTCCAGCCACTCCAGGGTGAGTTCAGCTAGCTTGTGGCTTTCTACAATCGGTGCTTTCCTACTGAAGGAAGGGGCTGTTCTTTAAGGTAGCCTATGTTGGCCCAACATTGGTAGAACTCTTCTCTGACTTCCAGCAGGAGCAGAGTCCCTAATGTCTGAGAACTTTTTCTGGCAAGTCTTTGAAAAGCTAGTCCTAAACAGTGAGCAGCTGGTACAGCACACATCATGCTACAAAAGAAAATGGGAGTTAGGGAAGTCCAAAAAGTGCTACCATGAAAATAACAAACAAAACCAAAAAAGGAAGCCGTGGAGCATGTTTTTAGGCCTGCGCTAGCATACCAGAAGCTGTAATCAAAATCTTTCAGCAGCTTGACTGCAGAGAGGAGATATTTGACTGGTCAAACTGCAAAATGCTGCCTACTTCTGTCCCTATAAGAGCTACAAATTCAGCACCATCATTTGTTTTAAGGAAATAGCGCTGCTTTTTAGATTCAACCATACACGAGGCTGAAATGGTTTGGAAAGATCATGTTAATATGATCTAGGCAAGAGGAATGCTGTAAAAGGAGAGACTTCCCAGTCTCTGTCCTAAGGACTCTGACCCTTCAAGGGGTTCAAAGGAAACGGGTAACCATCTACCAAACTTCTCATACTTGGTTCCCACAAGCACCTTCAAAAAATATCAGTCAGAAATGAAAAACTCACTTTCAGCAGGAGTTTCAGGGTTAGAAATGATTATCACTCCCTTTCTTGCACCTTGTGTAAAGTTCACTTTAAAAAAAATGTCAAAGGACCTCCTTCCACTGACTTGAACAGCAAATAAAGATCTCTGAGAATGAAGTTCTCCATTGCAATTGAGCCATAGAGTTACCTGAGTATGCTGTTCGGCAAATTGCTAAAAATTACTTCACGGGATGCAAAGATGTTTACATGTCTACTGCATCTTTTTGGATATGCTAGTTTCTCACAAATAAAGAAACCAGAGTAATTTAAAGGCCAGTATAAATTGGAGAAAAATTAATACTAATGTACTACAACAATCATATCTTATAGTTGACAGCTTGCACGATTTCATATGTGCTGTAGCACCACTGCCCCAAAACTAGTTTGTGCTATTTCTTTTTTTCTTTCCCTTTTTCACCCCAAATCCTGGCTTACCTTGTGAATTTTTGGATATCAACACTGGAATTGGGTCAAATTCATCTTCTGTCACTTTTTCAGAGCCCTCAGGAGCATCAAAGCCTGATATCAGGTTAGTATCTTCTGCAGCATAAAGGAGAAACAGAGGTAAAGAAGCAAAGATAGCAGAGAAAGCAGGTTAGAATTGCCAAAAGTGTTAGGATGTTTTATGTTTTAAAAGACAGGGTTTAGAAGCAGGAGTTTAATTTAAAAGGTGAAACAAAGCTGGTAAGTCTAAGAAGGTAAAGGTAAAAGAACCAATTAAATACAAAAGTGGAGGGAAAAAAAACAAAAAACAAAGCAAACTGAAAAGTGAGCCTTCTTGAGAACCAAAATAAAATTGGGCCAGTCCAAAGGCTTAACAATTAGTCTAATTCAAAGTTGTGGTAAAATCCTGAGGCTTAAGTTCCCAAGGACTGAAGGTATTCTTTGTCATCGTGCAGTGGCTCTCAGATATTAGTACCATTTGAGAGAGCAATCTTGCTCTTCAGTTACCAGCTCTCGTATAAAGGGAGAAGAAAAGGGCAGGCAAAACACAGAGGGAAGAAATTCCGGTTGTCTGTGTGAGACAAAGCCCCTTGAGTTTTTTGCCCACAGGGATAAAACAAGAAAGTGCAACATAAAGTCAGGTTTCCAAAGGAGTTTAAATGCCTGAAGAGGTAACTAGGTACTTAGAGATTTTTTTTAAAGCCCCTAGAGAGTTCTGGCACATAACTCCATTGGTTTCAAATGATGTGAGACACTTGGTGGGAGGCACTTTCAACCATATCCATACTAGATCAGACATTTATCTACCTTATTAGGCAATCACACTCCTTTAGGGACTTCTCACACTCTGTGTATCGCTATTTGTTACTTCAGACACCTAAATACCATCCAGAATCTGGTCCTCAATTACTATATGAAGTATTTCTGGAAGCCTAGCAAGGATATGTATAAGTCTATGTTTTCCAAGGAACAGGAACACTCCTGTTCAGTTCGAATCATGAATAAAAGCTCTTTACCTAAAGCTGACAAACATGCTAATAGGTTTTAGGCGAGCTGATGCAAGAAACAGTTTGTGGAAATATACTGTCCTCCAGGGGATCAGATTAAGAAAAAACAAGTTCTATAGAAGACTAGGCTGTAAAATGACAAGAACACACGGAGGTTGTGCGTCTTAATGGAAAGTCTCCTGTTTGTCACCACTCTGTCTCTGGAGTTATTTAGGGCTCTTCTCAACCTAGCTGGCAGCCTTTGCAAGCATTTTATTTCCATTTCACTCCATTTATATGTACAATTGCTAATACCTCTGGAGCTCGCTGTATAGGAAGCTATTCAAGGAGCACTGCTCAATTGTGGACTATCTTTTCTAAGGAGAGGAAAAGGCTGGTGAGAAACAAAATGCATTTCTACTTGGACAAAACTCCTTGGGAGATATATTTCTCTTCACAAAAGCATTTGCGCTGATCTTAGTAACTATACATCACTGTAAGTGAAAAAATTCCCCTCTCACATACATGTAGTTCAGCACTGTGTTCAGCAAATGCAAATTAAGGAATCCCAAAAGATGAGCAAGAATTCAGGGCCCACAAAACACGACACAGCCTCGTTAGGCACACAGAAAAAGACACTCTGGCTTGGTTAATGTACCAGTTCATGTTCAAACATTGCTGTCTTTTCAAATCTTCCTGGTCCCACTGACAACTTGCAGCATTGCATTTCCACAGGCTGATTATACCATGGACAGCAGCATCTGCACCTTAGGCGCGCTGCATCATGCCAGGATTAGGATAAACATGGGGCGGGGGGGGAGAGACAGATATACAGGTAATGACCCCACCCAGAGCTCTAACAACAGGGTCTGAAAAGCCACAAATGAGCTTTGGAAGGGTTTAATATCTTGCACCTCTCTCTCTCCTGCTTAATAAGAGTCTCACTTCTCCCTGGCAAATCTAACCCTACCTGAACACAAGTGGAACAACAGCAAGGCAGCCTGGGAGAAGTCATGCAGAAGTCTTAATTCATTTTCTCATTAAGTCACACCAACCATGTTTTGGCCGACTGTCTACTTTGCTATGTTCCAGACGTGGCATAATAACTGTTCAACATACATTTCAAGTCATTTATTCAACATAAAGTGGCATGGGCATGTAGTATAGCAATGAGTAATTAGAAGAACTGCTTGTTTAAACCCAAAAGCTCTACAAAAAACACAATCTCATTTTAAAATGCCATCAAGTGTAAAAATTGATTACAGACTGTTTTTACAGCGATTCCTCTGAGGACAGATCATTTTCTGTTGCTATAGAGATACTTACCAAATGAGCTAAGCGCAACCCATTTTCAATGGGCACCCAGCAGTTAGTATTCACGCTTTGGGCTTGTCTTTTCAAGGCAATAAATAGAAGAGAAGCCCTGGTCCTCGTCGCACCTAGCTGGATGTGTACTACCCAATATTCACTACAAGCTTGGCTTACATGAAGGTCACCCCCTAACCCTTCTGCATTGTACCAAGGGAACACAGGCACTGCTCACAACTGCTTTAGCCTTCAACAAGGATTTGCCAGAACAGAGCAGAAAAAGTTCACCATACAAGCTGTACTCCAGCTATTTATATATTTCTATTCAAAGTATTCCAGCACCACTACTCTAGCTATGCTGTATGAGAGGGCCCAGATTTCAGCTGGACACTCTGCAGCTTGGAAAAAGCCACCTGAGCTAGGATCCCGGCTTCCCAGGGTCCTCTGTTCTTGCTTGTTAGCGGAAGAACGAACAGAACCCAGATTAGTGCACAGTACTTGGACTTTTTTTGCAAGTTCATATAAGCCCATACTGCAAAGCCTGATCTGCAACTCTTACGAAATTAACACACATGGTCTGCTACTCTTCTGTAGCTCTGCTTTTTTTCCGCTATTGTAAACTGTTCTGTTTTTCAATTCAATATTGAACTTGGGCTTCTATTCGCATTTGCTGCAATGTGATACTGCAGTCTGACTCAAGGGTGTTTTCCTGATAACCTCTGGAAAAGGAAAATACAGTCTCCAAATCTGAAAGAGCTCAGTTGCGTGCTGTAGACATGAACACTGACAAGTAAAATCCACTGGTTTCAAAAACCTGTGACATCAGTAGAGATGATTATCAGGATCCCTTCCAAACTTAATAATGCAGCATAAGAGGAAGTCTTAAAACACATGTGCAAAAGATAAAACCGAAGTGCATTCATGTGCAGACCTGAAGGCAGGCTGCATACTCAAAAGCCTACCCTTTCAGCCTACCGTATCACTTGGTCTCACAGGAGATACTACCTGTCTTGACAATCCTTGTCTGTATTTACAATCAAGCTGAATACCTTTATCTATCTTTTCCCCTTGGCATTTCAATGCACATTACAAGCTTCACCAGGTTGGGAATAAAACAGCAGTCTGGGAAAAAACACAACTAGAACACGGGTCAGATCATCTGCTTGTGTAAAGTGGCATCATATGTCAGCTAAAGATCCAGTCCCAGGACAGGTTAGAAGTTAGAGACAGAGGGACAGTTTACCTTTGTGAGGTTGAGCTGCAAAAGCTACAGGAGCAAACTCATCCAAGAGGTCAGCAGCAGGGTTAGAAAGCAGAGAACAGTCAAGCAGAGAGTCTTCTCCAGTGAGAGAGTCTGAATCCAGGTTAAAATCCAAAGGCCGCAAGGTAGCATTGAACAGGACACAAACATGGTTAAGCCCAGATTTGCACATTCTTGTTCCCATCCACTTAGTACATAAACAGGGTATTGCTGCAAAGCTGACACTTTCCCACATCTTTCCACTTTTTGTGGTGGAAAACCTTTCTTACTGCTCTGCAGTGAGGGCAGAGGGGTTCCCAACACTTTTAGCAATACGTAGCACGGATTCACTGAGGTAACCACCCTCCGAAGCTAAGCACACAACGCTGAAATCCCACAGAAGCGATGGTTTAAATTAACCAGGGGGCAGGGAACAGCACAGCCCTTACTTCTTGTGAAAGCTAGTCTCACATCTACCAGAAACACGAGCCACTTCTTGAACCACAAGGGTTTTACTGTGACAGGTAGCGCCCACGTTGCCTTCCAAAGGACGGGACCCAAGGGGAAGACAGAAGTGACAAACGTGCTATTTCAGGCACACTGCCATCCTTCCCAAGACACCTAGGCAGGCAGGATTCTTGGGAAGCAAGTTGTCAGCTACAGACTAGCCTAGGTGACGTGTCCTTTAACGCAGAAATTAACAGTAACTGGAATTTTAAATATCTGAAAGGTAACTTTTGCAGGGCATGGTAACACCCAGGGTTGCAGGGACTCTCTGGCAAAGCTACTAGTACTGGCTGCTTCATAACAGACCTCTAAAAAGACATCAAGTCCCTCTGTAGCAAAAGTTGCCGGATCTAGGCCTTCAGAATAAGGAAGGGACATCAATTGTGAGCTAAGCCCCAGTGGAACAGCTCAGTGACTGCTCTGGCACCTACGGGTCTATAATGATGGGCTAAGTGAGTACTACAGGCATGAGTACAGCTCTTTGCGAGGAGAAAATAATGCTGACATTTAAGGAACCATGCAAGATCCACTTACAAAACACACAAGCGAGTCCAGTTTAAACTGGTGGGAGCGTGCAGAAAGCAGGGAGAACAAAGAAGGTACCTTCAAGCAGACAGTGCTTTCTGATTTACTATAATATGGTCACGCAGCCCACAGAGGTACTACACAACCTTGCCCACCCACCCTCCTGTCTCACCAACCTGTTCTGTTGGAAGCAACCGACTCAGTCTGTGACACAAGGCGTTGGGGCAACGGAGCCTCGAGGCCCGGTATGAGACTCTCAACAGCTACGTCAGGTTTTCCTTTGCGAATGTGAAAAATATCAGAGCAGAGAAGAAGCCAGAGGTTAGTTTGCAAGACACAGCACAAGTAGGAGCTAACAAGGCAGTTGTCTGAATTCTGCAGCGACCCCTTCCTGTCGTCAGCAACGACAGGCTGAAGTTTGACTGATGCTAATTGAATCAAGAGGAAAGAAGGCAATATACTAGAGCTTG